>NC_139509.1:1211598-1250937 GCF_008360975.1 Lichenostomus cassidix
GTGGCACAAGATGGCATGGGTGACACAGCAGATGTGGCACTGCGTGGCACGGCACAGGTGGCACAGGATGGCATGGCACAGGTGGCACAGCATAGCGTGGGTGACACAGTATGGCATGGGTGACATGGCAGATGTGGCACAGGATGGCACAGCATGAGTGGCACAGAATGGCATGGGTGACACAGCAGATGTGGCACAGCATGGCATGGCTCAGGTGGCACAGAATGGCACAAGTGGCACAGCATGGCACAGGTGGCACAGAATGGCATGGGTGACATGGCAGATGTGGCACAGCATGGCACAGCACGGGTGACACAGAATGGCACAGGTGACACAGCAGATGTGGCACAGCATGGCATGGCTCAGGTGGCACAGCACAGCTGACAGGTCATGGCACGAGTGGCACAGCATGGCACAGGTGGCACAGAATGGCATGGGTGACACAGAATGGCATGGGTGACACAGCAGATGTGGCACAGCATGACATGGCACAGGTGACACAGCATGGCACGGGTGGCACAGAATGGCATGGGTGACACAGCAGTTGCGTCACAGCATGGCATGGCACAGGTGGCACAGCACAGGTGGCACAGCATGGCACGGGTGACACAGCAGATGTGGCACAGCATGGCATGGCTCAGGTGGCACAGCACAGGTGGCACGGCATGGCACGGGTGGCACAGCACAAGTGACACAGCATGGCACAGGTGGCACAGAATGTCCCAAACATCCTGGGGACACTGCGAGCCACCCTGGTGACACCTGCGATCACCTGCACAGCAGTGACACAGCCGTGCTTCCACCCTGGCGCTGTCCCTCTCCCCGAGGGTGGCTCTGCCGCCCGTCCCCACGCCGGCTGTCCCCGTGTCCCCATGTCCCCAGGTCGGACACTGCCATCCTGTACAACGACCGCTCGGTGCTGGAGAATCACCACATCAGCGCCGTGTTCCGCCTGATGCAGGACGAGGAGCTCAACATCTTCGTCAACCTCACCAAGGACGAGTTCGCGTAAGGTCCCCGCTGTCCCTGCCATGTCCCCGCGATGTCCCCGCGCTGTCCCCAGCCGGCCCTGACCCCCTGTCCCCCTCCGGCAGGGAGCTGCGGGCGCTGGTCATCGAGATGGTCCTGGCCACCGACATGTCCTGCCACTTCCAGCAGGTCAAATCCATGAAAACGGCGCTGCAGCAGCTGGAGAGGTGGGTGGGGACAGTGGGAGGGTGGCAGGGTGGCTCTGGGGACAATCTGAGCGTGGCGCTGCTGTCCCCAGGCTGGACAAATCCAAGGTGCTGTCGCTGCTGCTGCACGCAGCCGACATCAGCCACCCCACCAAACAGTGGTCAGTGCACAGCCGCTGGACCAAAGCCCTCATGGAGGAGTTCTTCCGGCAGGTAGGGCCGGAGGCGGGTGGGGGGGCGCGGGGGACACCCGTGGGGACACCACGCCTGTCCCTTGCCTTGCCAGGGGGACAAGGAGGCCGAGCTGGGGCTGCCCTTCTCGCCCCTGTGCGACCGCACCTCCACGCTGGTGGCCCAGTCGCAGATCGGTGAGTGTTCCTGTCGCCATCCTGTCCCTGTCCTGTCCCCGTCCTGTCCCCACGCTGTCCCCAGAGTGTCCCCAGCCGCGCCGTGTCCCCTCCCGTCCCCAGGGTTCATCGACTTCATCGTGGAGCCGACCTTCTCGGTGCTCACCGACGTGGCCGAGAAGTTGGTGACACCCCTGGCCGAGGATGGCTCCAAGGCCAAGGGCAACCCCGCCGCCACCCAGCAGCCCAGGTGGGTGTCCCCGTCGCCGTGTTCTGGGCGCCGCGGTGGCGGTGGTGGCCCTGCTCCAGCTGTCCCCGTTGTCCCCCAGCTCGCAGTGGCGGCAGCCGTCGCTGGATGAGCACCTGGAGGACATCAAAGCCGACCTGGCCGGGTTCCGCTCCACCTGGACCAAGCACATCCAGGAGAACAAGCAGAAGTGGAAGGAGAGGGCGGCCAGCGGTAGGGGACTGTCACCAGGGCCACCAGGGCCACCGGGGCCACGGGGGAGGGGCTGGGGACAACCGCAAGCCGCGCAGGGCCACCTCTGTCCGAGCATCCCCGGGTGGGGAGGCGACCCAAGCACGGCGCGGGTGGCCCCGGACTGTGCGGGTGGGTGACCCCGGGAGGTGACACAGATCCCGGGAGATGACACAGATCCCGGGAGGTGACACAGATCCCGGGGTGTCCCCGGTGACCCTCAGCCCGTGTCCCCTCCAGGCATCACCAACCAGGCGTCCATCGACGAGCTGTCGCCGTGCGAGGAGCCCGCGGCCGCCGATCCCCACAGGGAGAACGGCGACGTGGAATAGCAGCGGGAGGAGCGAGGTGGGCGCGGGAGGGGAGGGGACACCGCGGGGGGGGCGGGGACATCTTGGTGACTGTCCCCTCCCGACAGGTCCTTGTCCGGCCGAGTGACACCGTCTCGTCCAAAGTCGTCGATGTCATCGAGTTCAGCACCATTTTTGTAGGGCAGGAGAACCCGGGGCCAGGCTGGGGTCTGTGTCACCTCTGTGCCAGGATTGGTGTCACCTCTGTGCCAGGCTCGGTGTCACCTCTGTGCCAGGATTGGTGTCACCTCTGTGCCAGCCTCGGTGTCACCCCTGTGCCAGGCTCGGTGTCACCCCTGTGCTGGGATCGGTGTCACCTCTGTGCCAGGATTGGTGTCATCCCTGTGCCAGGATTGGTGTTACCTCCGTGTCAGCATCAGTGTCACCTCCGTGCCAGGCTCGGTGTCACCCCTGTGCTGGGATCGGTGTCACCTCTGTGCCAGGCTCGGTGTCACCTCTGTGCCAGGCTCGGTGTCACTCCTGTGCCAGGATTGGTGTCACCCCTGTGCTAGCCTCGGTGTCACCCCTGTGCCAGGATTGGTGTCACCCCTGTGCCAGGCTCGGTGTCACCTCTGTGCCAGGAGCCCCCCCGGGACTGCGCTCGGTTGGGTGTCACCCCCGTGCCAGGCTCGGTGTCACCTCCGTGCCAGCATCAGTGTCATCTCTGTGCCAGCATCAGTGTCACCTCTGTGCCAGGAGCCCCCTGGACTGGACACGGATCGGTGTCACTCCCGTGCCAGGCTCAGTGTCACTCCCGTGCCAGGCTCGGTGTCGCCCTCGTGCCAGGATCGGTGTCACCCCGTGCCAACATCAGTGTCACCTCTGTGCCAGGAGCCCCCCCAGGACTGGACACGGATCGGTGTCACCCCCGTGCCAGGCTCGGTGTCTCCTCCGTGTCAGCATCAGTGTCACCTCTGTGCCAGGACGCCCCGGGCTGTCCCCCCTGGCCCCCCAGCCGTGTCGCCGGTGTCACCGGTCCCTCACTGCCACCCCCGGTCCCCCGCTGGGCTCCGTCCTTAGGGATTTTTAAAAACGCTTTTCCCGCCCCGCCGGGCGCTCGGGACGGGGGTGGTGGCACTGGTGACAGCCAGGTGGGACACGCTGTCACCCCGAGGGCCACCGCGCTCCCTTCTGTGCCCGCGGGGTCTGGCTGGTGACACCGTGAGGGTGTCCCTGTCCCTGTCCCCAGCCCGGCCGGAGCATCCCAGCCCAGGGACAGGGACAGGGACAGGGACAGGGACAGGGACAGGGACAGGGACAGGGATTGGGACAGAGACAGGGATAGGGACAGAGACAGGGATAGGGACAGGGATGGGGACAGGGACAGGAACAGGGACAGGGACAGGGATTGGGACAGGGACAGGGACAGGGACAGGGATAGGGACAGGGACAGGGACAGGGACAGGGATGAGGACAGGGACAGGGACAGCGGCAGGGATGTCCCCTCGGGGTCCCGCCCGGCGCGGCGCGGGCGGGGTGGGGACAGCGGGAGGGGACAGGGACAGATCCCGTTCCGGTGTCCTCCAGCGCGTGCCTGGAATGTCCCCTCTTCCCACGACCCCTGCGACATCCCGGGATCGCTCGGGATTGCTCGGGAACGTTCGGGAATGCTCGGGAATGTTCGGGAACGCCCGGGATGTCCTGCAGGATCCCTGCTCCGGCGGGAATCCCGGAATGCTTGGGGCATCCTGGAAAGTTTGGAGCGTTCCAGAATGTTCGGAGCATCCTGGAAAGTTTGGAGCGTTCCGGAATGTTCGGAGCATCCTCCGGCAGTGCCTTGGGAACCCGGCTGGCGTCTCCTGGTGTGCCTGGAGCTTCCCGCAGCATCCCGGAGCCCTCCGGCCTCGGGAATCCTCCGGGATCCTGGATCCAGGTGTTCCCTGAGAATTCTGTGAATCCCTGGGAATTCTGTGATTTCCTGGATCCACCAGGCCTTGGGAATCCTCCAAATTCCTGGATCCAGGTGTTCCCTGAGAGTTCTGTGAATCCCTGAGAATTCTGTGATTCCTTGGATCCACCTGGCATCAGGAATCCTCCAGATTCCTGGATCCAGCCTTGAGAATCCTCCAGATTCCGGGATCCATCAGAACTTAGGAATCCTCCAGATTCCTGGATCCAATGTTCCCTGAGCATTCTGTGATTTCCTGGATCCCTCCGGCCTTGGGAATCCTCCGGGATCCTGGATCCAGCCTCGGGAATCCTCCAGGATCTTGGATCCAGCCTTGGGAATCCTCCAGATCCAGGTGTTCCCTGAGCATTCTGTGATTTCCTGGATCCCTCCGGCCTCGGGAATCCTCCGGGATCCTGGATCCAGCCTCGGGAATCCTCCAGATCCAGGTGTTCCCTGAGCATTCTGTGATTTCCTGGATCCACCAGAAGTCAGGAATCCTCTGGGATCCTGGATCTGATGTTCCCTGAGCATTCTGTGACCTCCTGGATTCCTCATGTCTCGGGAATCCTCCAGATTCCTGGATCCAGGTGTTCCCTGAGAATTCTGTGACCTCCTGGATTCCTCATGTCTCGGGAATCCTCTGGGATCCTGGATCCATCAGGTCTTTGGAATCCTCCAAATTCCTGGATCCAGATGTTCCCTGAGTGTGGCTTGGACATCCTCCAGCATCCCGGATCCAGCCTTGGGAATCCTCCAGATTCCTGGAATCCGATGTTCCCTGAGCATTCTGTGATTTCCTGGATCCACCAACCTCGGGAATCCTCTGGGATCCTGGATCCACCAGACCTTGGGAATCCTCCAGATTCCTGGATCCAGGTGTTCCTCCAGCATCCCGGGAATGCCTCGGGAATCCTCCAGCCTCCTCCTGGAGTGTATGGAGCATCCTCTGGCACCCTGGGAATGCTTGGGAATGTTCCAGAATGCCTCAGGAATGCCTCGGGAATGTTCAGGAATTCCTTGGCAATACCTCAGGAATGTTCTGGAATGGCCGGGGAATGCTCCGAACCCTGGGAAAGCCTCAGGAATGTTCTGGAATGTCCCGGGAATGTTCGGAAATTCCTCGGAAATGCCTCGGGAATGTTCAGGAATTCCTCAGGAATGTCTCTGGAATACCCCGGGAATGGTCCGAACCCCGGGAATGCCTCGGGAATGTTTGGGAATTTTCGGGAATGCCTTGGGAATTCCTCGGGAATGTTTGGGAATGTTCTGGAATTCCTCGGGAATACCCCGGGAATGCTCCGAACCCCCGGCAATGCTTCGGGAATGTTCCGGAATTCCTCGGGAATGTTCTGGAATTCCTCGGGAATGCCCGAACCCCAGGAATGCCCCGGGAATGCCTCTGGAATTCCTTGGGAATGTTCTGGAATGCCTCAGGAATGTTCGGGAATTCCTCAGGAATGTTCGGGAATACCCCCGGGAATGCTCCGAATCCCCGGAATTCCTCGGGAACGTTCTGGAATGTTCGGGAATTCCTCGGGAATGTTCGGGAATTCCTCGGGAACGTTCTGGAACGTTCGGGAACGCCCACATCCCGCTCCGGCTCCAGCCCCGGCTCCGTGCCACCCCGCCGTGTTTGTATTTTTCTACCCCCGTGTCCCCTCCCCCTCCGTGTCCCCTCCGTGTCACCCCTCGGTCACCGCTGGCAGAGCTCCACCTCGCCCCGCCGCATGTGTCCCCCTCGCGCCGCCGCTAACGAGCAATTAATTAATTAATGAGTTAATTAATAAACGCCGCCGCCACCACGGCCATGCTCCGGGCACTTGGGGGGGTTTGGGGTCACTCCCGAGGTCACCCTTGAGGTCACACCCGAGGTCGAGGGGACACTGCCATGGCTTGGGGACAGCCGGGGGTGGGTGTGACCCCCCCAGCACCCAAAAAGGGGGGTCGTGACCCCCACCTCACCCCAGCACCCAAAAAGGGGTTTTGGAGACCCCCAAGCACCCAAAAGTGTCCCTTTTGTGTCCCTTTTGTGTCACAAGGAGGAGGCGGGGGGGGAAAGGATCCCTTTAATTCCGGCTGAGGGGGGTGATGTCCCCGCGACCCCCCCGTGTCCGTGTCCCCTCCCCGTGTCCGTGTCCCCTCCCCGTGTCCGTGTCCCCTCCCCGTGTCCGTGTGCACACGCGTGTCCCTGTCCCCTCCCCATGTCCCCTCCCCGTGTCCCCTCCCCGTGTCCAGGTGTCCCCCCCAGGTGTGCACAGGTGCGGGGGTGACACTGGGGGGGCCCAGGGGACACCCCGAGGGTGGCAGTGAGGTGGGGGTGAGTCGTCTGCTCGGTGTCCCCAGGGTCACCTGTCCAGGGGGGTGACAGTGAGGGGGGGGGTCTGCTCAGTGTCCCCAGTGTCACCTGTCCTGGGGACCCTGGGGGGTGGCAGTGAAGGAGAATCTGCTCAGTGTCCCCAGTGTCACCTGCCCTGAGGTCCCCGAGGGGAGAGGACAGCCCTGGCGTTGTCCCCACACCCCTCCGGGGGGGACAGTAAAAAAAAAAGAAAAAAAATCAAAATAATTCCGGGCAGCCCCAAAATCTTAGAAAATGGAATAAAAAAAGTCTCCGCTGGCATCCGGATCCCGCGGCCACACCTGGGGACAAGGGACAGCGCTGGGGACACGTGGGAGGGGAGACGCCCTGTCCCTGCCCTGTCCCAGCAAGGCCACCCTACCCCTGTCACTGTCCCTGTCCCTGGGTGGTGGCCGGGAGTGTCCCAGTGGTGTCCCAGTGACATCCCAGTGCCCCCCAAGTGTCCCAGTGCCACCCGAGTGTCCCAGTAAAGTGTCCCAGTGTCACCCTAGTGACGCAATACCCTGTCCCAGTGACATCCCAGGGTCCCAGTGACATCCCAGTGCCCCCTCAGTGTGCCAGCAAAGTGTCCCAGTGCCACCCTAGTGCCCCAATATCCTGTCCCAGTGACGTCTCAGTGTCCCAGTGGTGTCCCAGTGGTGTCCCAGTGCCCCCCAAGGGTCCCAGTGCCACCCTAGTGCCGCAGTGCCATGTCCCAGTGACATCCCAGTGCCCCCCAAGTGTCCCAGTGCCACCTGAGTGTCCCAGTAAAGTGTCCCAATGCCAACCTAGTGCCACAGTACCACACCCCAATGACATCCCACTGCCCCCCAAGTGTCCCAGTGCCACCCTAGTGTCACTCTACCCTGTCCCAGTGACATCCCAGTGCCCCCCAAGTGTCCCAGTGCCACCCTAGTGCCACAGTACCACGTCCCAGTGACATCCCCAGTGTCCCCCAAGTGTCCCAGTGCCCCCCCACTGCCCCAGCCCGATGTCCCACTGCCCCAGCCCGGTGTCCCCAAGTGTCCCCAGTGTCCCCAGGCCGCACCTACTGGCCGCTGCCCGCGCTGTCCCCAGGCTCTATATGGCTGCCATCCTCAGTCCGGCCACGCCGCGTGGCCCCGGGGGTCCCAGCTCGGGGTGTCCCCGCCTGGGGTGTCCCCGCCTGGGGTGTCCCATCCCCGGGGGTCCCTGCGGGTGTCACAACACAGGGGGGTGACCTCAGAGTCCCCCAGTTCCCCGCTGTCCCCCCCGAGCCCCCCCAACTCACGGTGGCCGAGCAGCGGGCAGGAGCCGCCGGGGCTGTGGCGGTGCTCGGTGTCGCCGCGGTGACAGCGGGCGGTGGCGGCCACCTCGTCGTCGTCGTCGCCGCCCTGCGCCTGCTTGCACAGGTGATGCTTCACCATCATCTGCAGCTCTGCCGGGCAGGGAGCGGCGCTGGGGGGGGCGCGGGGGGACCCTGGTGACAGTCCCCACCCTCCCGGCGACACCGAGCCGCCCGGGTGGCCTCGCGGTGGCGTTTGTCACCCCCCGAGAGAGGCCAGCGTTGGGGGGTTCTGTCACCCCATGTGGTCCTCCGTGTCACACCCGTGTCACCCTGTGTCACCCCCGTGTCACCCCCGTGTCATCCCCGTGTCCTCCCGTGTCACCCCCGTGTCCCCCAGTGTCACTCTCGTGTCACCCCCGTGTCCCCCAGTGTCCCCTCCGTGTCCCCCCGTGTCCCCCCATGTCACCCCGTGTCACCCCGTGTCACCCCCGTATCACCCCGTATCACCCCGTGTCACCCCGTGTCACCCCCGTGTCCCCCCTGCGGCCCTCCGTGTCACCCCCGTGTCCCCTCCGTGTCCCCCCGTGTCACCCCCCCCGTGTCCTCCCGTGTCACCCCGTGTCCCCCCGTGTCCCCGTGTCCCCGTGTCCCCCTGCGGCCCTCCGTGTCCCCCGTGTCCCCCGTGTCACCGTGTCCCCCGTGTCACCCCGTGTCCCCCAGTGTCACCCCCGTGTCCCCCTCGTGTCCCCTCCGAGTTTCCCGTGTCCCCCCGTGTCCCCCCGTGTCACTCCGTGTCCCCCCAAGTACCTTTCATGGTGGGGGTGGTGCGGGAAACCTTCTTCCTCTGCCGGGGGGACATGGCCAGTCCCGACTGCGGGGTGACACGGGTCAGGGGTGTCCCCACAGCCTGGGGGGGTCCCCCAGGTGTCACCACAGCCCCCCCGCGTGTCACCACAGCCCCCCGCGCAGTGTCACCTACCTTCAGCAGGGGGTTGGGCAGCCGGTCCTCATCGATCTCTGGGGGGACAGAGAGGGACAGGAGGTCAGCGGGGGGGTTGGGGGTCCATCTCGCCCCCCCTCGATGTCACTGCGACCCCTCCCTCGCTGTCCCTGTTCCCCGGGGGTGGCGTGGGGACAGTGCCACCACCCCAGCAGTGACATCGCCCCGCCATTGTCACGGGGACCGGGGTCACCCCCCCCGTGCGGAGGGGTCCTGAGCATCGCGGGGGGGTCCTGAGCATCGCGGGGGGGTGCTGAGCACTCCAGGGGTGTCCCTGGGTGGGCTGCGACCCGGGGGTGACACGGCGACACCGCGAGGACCCACCTGGCGACGATTGGTCGCTGCTCAGGACCAGGTTGGCCGGGGTCGGTCGGCGCCTCCGGATCTGGGGGTGACACAGGCGACAATTAGGGACACCCAGCGGTGCCCTGACCCCCCCCCGCTGTCCCCGTGTCCCCGCTGTCCCCGTGCCCGGGGCGGTGGTGGCTCCTTGGGGACAACCTCGGCCGGACACACGTGGCTTTTCCATCGCGGAGCTAATTATACCCGGCCGCGGGAAGCGCGTGGGGACAGCGGCGTGGGGACAGCGGCGCGGGGACACCGGCGGGCCCTGCCCTTCCTCCGCTGTCGCTGTCCTTGCCCAAGGTCACCTGGAGCCGCTCCGGCCCCGCGGCCACCCCGCCTGAGCCTTTTGGTGGCCCCGGGGAGGCTTTGGTGGCCGCGGGGTGGTGGCGGTGGGGACGGTGGTGGCTGTGGGGACAGCGGTGGGGACAGCGGTGGGGACAGCGATGGGGACAGCGGTGACCCCGCGCCCCCTTTCCCCGCTGACCCACTAACTGAGCGGCTCTGAAAAAAAAAACCCGAATTATGCCGGCGAGGATTCCCTAATGAGGCGGGCTGCCTAATGAGATGCTGATGAGATGCTAATGAGGCGGGCGAGCGGCCGGGAGCCCCCCCCGGCCCTCCGCACCTCCCCCGGCCCCTGCCCACCCCCCCGGCCCCTGCCCACCCCCCCGGCCCCCCGGCGCATCCTCCCGTGCCGGCCCCGTCGCCATGGAAACGCGATCTGGATATTAAACGGAGATTAGAGGCAACCGGGAGTCGCCGGGAGTCGCCGGGAATCGCCCCGGCCCCGCCAGGACCTACGGATGAGCCCCCCCATTTTGGGGTGGGGGTCCCCACAGACCCCCCCCGACCGCCTGGAGATGGGGATGGGAGGATTGGGGTCCCCCCAGGTCGGGTGAGACCCCCCAGGCTCCAGGATGCGGAGCCCCCCGGGACGCTCTGGAGCCTCCAGCGGGCGGGGGGCGAGGCTGTGTCCCCCCCCGGTGCCACCCCCGGCGCGGGGATGGGGAGGGGACAGCGGTGCCACCTGCTCAAGGTCACCCAGGTGGAGCCGAGCGCCCCGAGCTGAGCCCTCCCCCCATTCCCGGTGCGGACCGGGGGGGGCTCCGGGCGGGCGGGGGGATCCCGGCGGTGCCCCCGGGAGGGGATGCGATTGTCCTCCCCCTCCATCCATCCCTCCCTCTGTCCTCCTTCCCTCCCTCCCTCCCTCCATCCCTCCTCCCTCCATCCCTCCTCCATCCCCCATCCCTCCATCCCTGCCTCCCTCCCGCCTCGGCCGCGCTCCGCTCCCGGCGCTATTTTTAGATCAATCTCCACCATCGATTAAGGAGAGCGGCGGGATCCGGGAGCAGCCGGGACGGGCCGGGAGGGACACCGGGAGCGACACCGGGGTGGCACCGGCAGCGACACTGGGCTGGCACCGGGAGCGACACCGGGGTGGCACCGGGGTGGCACCAAGAGCGACACCGGGGGTGGCACCGGGGGTGGCAGCGGGATGGGGACAGCTCACGACACAGCAAAACCCACCCGGGATTGTCCCCCCCGGCCCCGGGGACACGAGCAGGGGGACTTGGGGACACCGGCAGAAGTGCAGGACAAAGGCCAGGGCCAGGCCTGGCACCCAAGGGGGACACCCGGGGGGACAGCCACGGGGGTCTCGGCAGAGATGGGGGTCAGGGAGCTGCGGGACCTGTGGGGACACGGGGACAGTGGGGACAAGGTCCTTCGGGAGGGTGGGGCTGGACGGGTTTGGGGACAACCCTGCAGGACACGGGGACACCGCGGTGTCACCCGGCGAGGTGTGACACTGCCGAGCCCCCCCATCAAGACGAGGGGAGCCCCCTCGGGGACATCCCAAAAAGAGGAGCGGGGAGGGGACATCATCAGTGTCACCTGCTGCCACCGCCCAGGGCTGTGTCACCCCCAGCTCAGGGCCTGAGAGGCGCCGGGTGAGACCCCCGGGAGGGGAAACTGAGGCAGGGAGGTCCCCGGGCCACCCGGTTGTGACAGGGACCGGGCTGAGGGTGTCCCTCGCTGGGTGCTGAGGGGATCCTGCCCTCCCCCATCAGCCCCCCAGCTCTCCCGGGGACCCCCAACTGTCACCCTCGCTCCTGGGGACCCCGCGCTGCTGCCACCGAGCCGGGTGGTGGCCCCAGATGGTCACACTCGGTGACAGCGCCACGCTCGCCCCCACTCCGCTGGCACCGGGGGGTCCTCGCCTGCCATCCCCAGGGACCCCCGGCTAGGGGAGACGCGGCTGGGCCACCCCCATCTTCCTCATCCTCCTCATCATCCTCATCCTCCTCATCCTCCTCATCCTCCTGAAGCCCCCGCTGGTGCCGGGGGTCTCCCCAAAGCCCCCTTGGCGGGCTGGGGGCGCAGCGGGGCGGGGGAGGTGACAGGGAGGGGGTGGCAGTGCCCGGCAGTGTCCCCACGCGGGGTCAGCCGCTGCCCGGGGGTGTTCCCGGACCGACTCCGGCCAGAGCAGGGGCTGGGAGGGCCGAGGGGACCCGAGGGGACCCGGGGGGACCCGGGGGTGTCGCGGGCCAGACCCCCAGCCCGGGGTGGCCCCGGTGGCGTCGCGAGGAGCAGCACATGGCCCTGGCACTGCCACCCCCCGCCCCGCGGGGCTCCGGGGACAGCGGCGACAGCTCTGCGCGGGTGTCCCCCGCACCGGGGGCTGCACGGCTGTCCCCGCGTCACCCCCGGCCGCGGCGGTGCCACCCCCGGGCCGCTCTCGGTGTCCCCCAGCCCGGGCCGTGCCCCCGCCGTGCCCGCAGCCCCCCAAAGCCCCCCCGGCTCGCTCCGCCGCGGCCCCCCCGCTGTCCCCCCGGTGTCCCCGCGGTGTCCCCGCGGTGTCCCCTCACCTGCTCGGCCGCCTCCGGGTCCAGGTGGGGCTCCAGCAGCGGGACGGTGAACTGGATCTTGCGGGGGCTGTTGGGCTCCATCGCGGGCGCGGCGGCTCCGGCGGCTCCGGCGGCTCCGAGCGGCCACGCCCAGGCCACGCCCCTGCCACGCCCAGGCGAGGCCACGCCCACCCGGCAGCCCCGCCCTGGGCCCCGCGCGCGGAGGGACAGTGGGACGCGGGGATGGACAGCGGGACACGGGGACAGGGCTTGGGAGGCCGGGATGGACACGGGGACAGACACAGGGACACAGGGATGGACACAGGGACATGGGGACACGGGGATGGACACACGGACATGGGGACATGAGGATGGACACACGGACAGTCAGGAGAGGGGGACAGAGCCTGGGACACTGCGACAGACGGAGGGACACGGGAATGGTCACACAGAGCTGGGACATGGGGACAGACACAGGGACAAGGGGACAGACACGGGGACACAGGGACAGACACAGGGACACAGGGACGGACACAGGGACACAGGGACAGATACAGGGACATAAGGACAAACACAGGGATGGACTCTCGGACATGGGGACAGACAAACAGTCACAAGGACGAACTCCAGGCCACTGGGACAGACGTGTGGACAGAGCCAGGGCACGGGGACAAACAGAGGGACACAGGAACAGACACACGGACACAAAACTGGGCACAGGAACAGAGCTGGGACACAAGGACGGACAGAGGGACACAGGGATGGACACACAGAGGGACCCTGGGACAGAAAAACAGCCACAAGGACGGACTCGGGGACACTGGGACGGACACGGGGACAGACCCAGGGACACGAGGGTGGACACACAGACCCTGGGACAGACACACAGACCGTGGGAGGGACATGGGGACATCCCCCACAGGGACACCCCGCCCGTCAGAGCCCCAGGGGAGAGAGGGACAGCGACAGGGACAGGGACAGCGACAGGGAGAGGACAGGGACAGCAACAGGGAGAGGACAGGGACAGCGACAGGGAGAGGACAGGGACAGCAACAGGGACAGGGACAGCGACAGGACCCCCCAGCGCAGTCAGGGCGGGGCAAAGTCCGGCATCTATTCCCCCCTTGCCCTCCAGGACAGGGGGTCAGGGCCAGGCTTGGGGACTGCCCCAGCAGGGCCTGGACATCCTGGGGACACCCCAAAAAACCCCTAAATTTGATAATTTAGGATTGGGGGGCTTGGGGGTGTCCCGGGGTGTGCTGTGTCCCCCTGTGTCCCCCCAGCCAGTGACACCCCACGGTGTTCAGGTTGGGGTTGGGGCGTTTCGGGCCCGGGGGGGTTTTGGGCCAGGGGGGGTTTAGGGTCCGGGTGGGTTGCGATGCCAGGCCCGGGTTTCGGGCCCAGGGGAGGTTCAGGGTGGATTTCGGGTCTGGGGTGGATTTCGGGTCGAGGATTTAGAGCCCAGGGGTTGCAATGCCAGGCCAGGGGGTTTTGGGCCAGAGGGTTTCGGGCCTGGGGAGGTTTTGGGGTGGTTTTCGGGTCCAGGGGTTGCAGTGCCAGGCCAGGGTTTTGGGCCCTGGGGTTTCGGGTCGGGGAGTTTAGGGTCAGGGGTTTCGGGGCAGGGGAGTTTAGGGTCCGGGGGGGTTTCGAGGCTGGGGGGATTTAGGGCCAGGGGGTTGCAATGCCAGGCCAGGGGGGGTTTCGGGCCAGGGGGGGTTTCGGGGTGGATTTCGGGTCCAGGGAGGTTGTGGGGTGGATTTCGGGTCCGGGGAGGTTTCAGACCCGGGAAGGTTTCGGGGTGGATTTTGGGTCCGGGAAGCTTTCGGCTCCGGGGGGGTTGCTATTCCAGCCCCCCCGCCGCAGCACGAGTGCGTGTCCCATCACTTATTCATGGAGCCCGGGCGGCTGCCGCGATCTGCCGGCAGGAATCCGCTAAGTAGGTCAGGCGGGGGGGGGACAGCCCGAGCCCCTCCCTGCCCCTGCTGTGCCCCCCGACAGCTCCGGGGGTCCCGGGGGGGTCCCTGGAGTCGGGACAAAGGTGCTGGTGGCTCTGGGGGGTCCCTAACTCTGGGGGGGGGGAAATTCAGCTGGACCCCCCAAAGCCCTGTGTGACCCCCCCCAGCCCCATCCCGATGCTCCCAGGGAATTATTGGTGGGAAAAGCGCTGGTTGAGGAGGCGTCTAGCCCCCCCGGAGCCCCCCGGAGCCCCCCGGAGCCCCCCAGAGCCCCCCAGAGCCCCCTGGAGCCCCCCAGCCCCGCTGCTCCCCCTGCGCTTCCCGAGGGAACGGTGGGATGGCAATGGGATTGAGGGAAATACTGGGAAAGCTTGTGGCCAAACTGGGATCTTCCCCCGGCAGCTGTCAGGGCCGGGAATGTCACCGTCCAGGCCCTGGTGGCGTTGCGGGTCCCTCGGCAGTGTCACGCCGCGGGGACATCCTTGGGGACAGCTGGATGTGACAGGGGAGGGACAGGGTTGGTTGCCAGCGGGGTCAGGGAGGGGTGAGGCCAGAGGGATCTGTCCAGGGCTGTGTCCATCCTTCCAGAGATGTGTCCATCCCTCCCGAGGGATCTGTCTGTCCTTCCAGGCTGTGTCCATCCCTCCGAGGGATCTGTCTGTCCTTCCAGAGATGTGTCCATCCTTCCAGGCTGTGTCCATCCCTCCCGAGGGATCTGTCTGTCCTTCCAGGGCTCTTCCCGCCCCTCCCAGGCTGTGTCCATCCTTCCAGGCTGTGTCCATCCCTCCCGAGGGATCTGTCTGTCCTTCCAGGCTGTGTCCATCCTTCCAAGGCTGTGTCCATCCTTCCAAGGCTGTGTCCATCCCCCCCGAGGGATCTGTCTGTCCTTCCAGAGATCTGTCTGTCCTTCCAGAGATGTGTCCATCCTCCCAGGGCTGTGTCCATCCCTCCCAGGCTGTGTCCATCCCCCCCGAGGGATCTGTCTGTCCTTCCAGGGCTGTTCCATCCCTCCCAGGCTGTGTCCATCTCTCCCCAGGGATCTCTCTGTCCTTCCAGGGCTCTTCCCGTCCCTCCCAGGGTTGTTCCCACCCTCCCCAGGGGTATTCCCGTCCTTCCCGGGGTTGTTCCCACCCTCCCCAGGGGTATTCCCGTCCTTCCCGGGGGTGTTCCCATCCTTCCCGATTCCTCGCCCGGCTCCCCGCCCCGGCCAGGCTGAGGGAACGCTTAATTCGGGGCTTTATCCACAAACACTCCCGGGCTAAAAATATCCCGGCGGAGCGGGCGCGGCGTTCCCGGCCCGGAGCTTCCTTGCCTTTTTTGACGGGAATCGCGGCTGGGGCAGCGCCCGGGGCTCCCGGTCACTGTCGCTTGTGGGACTTGGAGCCTGGGGACACAAGCCTGGGGACGCAGCAGGTCCCAGGGAATTGCAGCTGCTGGGGGATCTCGGTGCTGGGGTCCCCAATTCCTGGGAATTCCAGCTCCTAGGGACAAGCCTGGGGACACAGCAGATCCCAGGGAATTCCAGCTCCTGGGGGATCCCCGGTTCCTAGGAATTCCAGCTCCTGGGGACACAGCAGATCCCAGGTAATTCCAGCTCCTGGGGACACAGATCCCAGGGAATTGCAGCTCCGGAGATCCCCGGTTCCTGGGAATTCCAGCTCCTGGGAATACAGCAGATCCCAGGTAATTCCAGCTCCTGGGAGATCTCAGTCCTGGGGTCCCCAGTTCCTGGGAATTCCAGCTCCTGGGGGATCTCGGTCCTGGGGTCCCCAACTCCTGGGAATTCCAGCTCTTGGTGACACAGATCCCTGGGAATTGCAGCTCCTGGGGACACAGCAGATCCCAGGGAATTCCAGCTCCTGGGAGATCTCAGTCCTGGGGTCCCCAATTCCTGGGAATTCCAGCTCCTGGGGACACAGCAGATCCCAGGGAATTCCAGCTCCTGGAGGATCACATTCCTGAAGTCCCCAACTCCTGGGAATTCCAGCTCCTGGGGACACAGATCCCTGGGAATTGCAGCTCCTGGGACACCTCGGAATGGATGAAGGACCAGGGATGGCACCTCAGCGGCCGTGAGGTGAGTGCTGTCCCCATGCTGGGGATGTCCCTGTCACCCCGTGCTGTCACCCCAGAGATGCTGGAGAGTGGGACAGGAATTGCCATCCCAGCCTGGAAAACAACTCCCAGGGAAAACAAACCCCCAAACCCGGGGTGACTTCAGCATCACCTCCTTGTCACCCCTCAAACCCACGTGTCACCCCACGAGGCCACCCCAGGCTGAGTTTGCATCCCCCCGTGGTGTCCCCCGGGCTGGCAGGTGACACCACAGGGGTTGGGGACACTTCGGGAGGTGGCAGAGGGTGCCAGGGCCATTCTCATCCCCCACAGAGCTTTTCCCGCAGCGCTGGCGGATGTGGGGCAACGTTTGAGGTTCGGCTTGTCGATTTTTTTGATTTTTTTTTTAATTTCCTCTTGCAGGCCGATGTGTTTCCTCCCCCTGCGCTGACGGATGGGGGCCGGGCGGGGCGCCGGGGGGGCAGCAGGCCGCTGCCCGCTGGCCCTGGCTGGACCTAGGGAGCTGCCCACCTGCCCCCCGAGCCGGTCAGTGCCGAGGGATTTGGGATTTTTGGGATGGGGAAAGGAGGGAGGAAGGGATGGAGGTGGGGTTGGGGACAAAGGGACAAGCTGGGGGGTGATGGGGACACCGGGAAAGGCGCTGGCAGCGCCAGGAGGTGATGGGAAACTCGGCAGGATGGGGAGAGGAGCGAGGAGCAGGTGGGATGAGGATGATGAGGATGATGAGGGCGATGGGGCTGGGGGGCTCTGGGACCCCAACCCACCTTCGGCCGGGGGGGCTGGGATGGACACGGGGGGGTCACGGCATCTCGGGGGTCTCGAGGGACTCCCCACCACGTGCCCCGGGTTTGGGGGTGGCCGGGATGAGGATCTGTCCCCCGCTGTCCCCCCAGGGTGGCTCTGGAGGTGACACCCCAGCCCCGAGCATCACGGGGGTCCTGCCGGGGGGCTTCACCCCATCCCGGAGCCTTGCCGGGGCCGGGGGTCACCCAGGTGGTCACCCAGGGCGTCCCTCCCCCCGGGACGGCTGTTCCCGCGTTCGGGTGGTGGCTGAACTGCGACATCGCCGAGGGACATCCCCTCCCTGCCACCCGCATCCCCCGCCCCGCGTGGGGCAGCTCGGCGCGCTTATCTCTGCCCCGCAGCTCTTCCGCCGCTCCGGCAGCTCCGGCCCGTCCTGCTCCGCTCCGCCCCTCGGCGCCCCGGAAAGCGCCTGTGAGGGGGCAGAGCCCACCCTGGGGTGTCCCGAGACCACCTTGGGATATCCCGAGACCACCCTGGGGTGTCCCAGCCCACCCTGAACTGCCCAGAGCCCACCCTGGGGTGTCCCAGACCACCCTGAACTGCCCAGAGACCACCCTGGGATGTCCCGAGACCACCCTGGGGTGTCCCAGCCCACCCTGAACTGCCCAGAGACCACCCTAGGGTGTCCCAAATCACCCTAAGCTGCTCAGAGCCCACCCTGGGATGTCCCAAACCCACCCTGGGGTGTCCCGAGACCACCCTGGGGTATCCCAGCCCACTCTGAACTGCCCAGAGCCCTTCTGGGATGTCCCGAGACCACCCTGGGGTGCCCCAAGCCCACCCTGAACTGCCCGCAGAGCCCCCGGTGTCTCCCACACCCCCCGGTCAAGAGCTGGAGAAGCCCCCCTCACCCCCTCCCGTCCCTCCTGTCCCCGCAGGGAGCCCCCCGAGCCCCCCGGCCATGGAGGGACCCTCGGCGCTCGGCCCTTCCTGGTGGCACAAGCGTCGCGCGTGGGTCCAGCAGAGCCGGGGCTGGCGCGACCCCGAGCCCGGGGGGGACAAACAGCAGCAGGAGGAGGAAGAGGAGGAGGAAGAGGAGGAGGCGACCGCTGTCCCTTGGGACATCCCCGAGCCGCCACCACACCTGGACGAGGTTGTCCTGGAAGGTCAGGGACACCCCGAGGCGGGGGAGGGACCCCCGGGCTGAGTCCCCTCACGGGTGTTTGTGTCCCCGCAGGAAGTCCCCGCAGCAAGATCCGGATGTGGCTGCAGGACTGCGGGTGAGGGGGACAGCCGGGGGTCACCAGGGGTCACCAGCAGGGGGATTTGGGGTGGGACAGTGACATGTGACCCCCCCAGGTGGCTCTGTCACACAGCCGGAGTGCCAGGGATGTCGCCAGGGCTGGGATGGGGTGGTGGCACTTTCCCCCTGCACCGCCCTGGGGGTCTCCGGGGTCTCGCGGGGATTTGGGGTCCTTGGGATTGCGGATTTGAGGAGGAAACCCCCAAAAACGGGCACAGCCACCCTGTCCCTGCGTGTCCCCTGCGTGTCGCTGTCCCCAGCGGCCGGCATGGGCTCAGGGGTCAGAGGTCAGGGGTTGTGACAGAGCTGTGACAGAGCTGTGACAGAGCTGTGACCGTGCTCTGCCTCAGGGCGGCGGCGCTGGAGGAGCCGGGATTGCGGGGACACTGCGGTACGTCGCCTCTGTCCCCCCTCGGTGTCCCCAAGGGCCACCCAGCCACATGCGAGGCGCTGCGCGGTGGCCCGGGGGGTGCTCGGGGGTGTCGCAGGATGTCCCCTCCCTCTGTCGCAGCGTGTGGCAGCAGCGGGACGAGCTTCGAGGACGACCTGAGCCTGGGAGCTGAAGGTACCTGCCACCCCTGGGGGTCCCCGTGGTGTCACTGTCACCC
This sequence comes from Lichenostomus cassidix, assembly GCF_008360975.1. NCBI lineage: Eukaryota > Metazoa > Chordata > Aves > Passeriformes > Meliphagidae > Lichenostomus > Lichenostomus cassidix. Next base: position 1,230,319 of record NC_139509.1, read on the forward strand.
CCCGAGGAGGCAGTGGGACTGTGGCCCTGGGGGAGGATGTGGCAAGGATGGGACTTGTCCCCAAATGTCACACTCAATGTCACCCTCTCCCTTTTCCCAGCTCTTCTGCTCCCGGAGAGCCACAAATCGGTGGGCAGGTGAGATTTGGGGTCCCGGGGGAGGGACACTGTGGGTCCAGCTGTGTCCCCTCCCCACTGGCAGTGTCCCCTCCCCGCACAGGGACCGGCTGCTCAGCCCCGGGCACAGCATGGCCTCCAGTGTCCCCTCCAGTGTCCCCTCCAGCATTGCCACCACCTCCAGGTAGGGGCCGGGGGGTCAGTGTCACCCTGGTGCCACCAGCTCCAGGCTAAGGCGGGATTGTCCCCTCGGGCAGCCTGGCCGAGGTGCTGGCGTGGTGGCAGTCGGACGCCGAGGAGATCCTGCACAACCTGGGCTTCGTGGGGACAGAGCCGGGGGTGGCGTCGCGTGTCCCCTCCCGCTTCTTCTCGTCACCTTCCCGCGCCAGCGGCATCGACCTGGGGCTGTTCCTGCGAGCTCAGCTGCGGCGCCTGGAGATGGAGGATCCCTGCCTGCTGCTGGCCAGTGGGTGACACCGCTGTCCCCGCTGTCCCCGAGCCGCCGGCGGCTCCCTGCCGTGCCTCAGTTTCCCCAGGAGGGAGTCGGGGTGTCGTTCTCAGCCCCCCCACCATGTCGCCCCCAGGTCGCTTCCAGCAGGTCCAGGCCTTGGCTGTCACCGCCGACGCTTTCTTCTGCCTCTATTCCTACGTGTCGCGGACCCCCCTGCAGCGTATCGCCCCGCCCCGGCACTATCGCGACATGCCCGACAGCCCCGAGCTCCGCGGGGCACGGCCCGGCCAGAGGCTGAAGCGCGCCGTGTCCTCGCTGTGTCTCTACACGGGAGGGGACGGCGACATCCCGCGGGGGTCCCGGGGGGTGACACTGCGCTCCCCCAGCCCCCCAGGGACAGGGGGGCGTTGGAAAGACCCGGGTGGTGCCACAGAGGGCTGGCGGAGGGACGGCGACACGGGGACAGCGCAGCGGGGACAAACCCCTGCGGGGACATCGGCGGGGACAGCGTGGGGACACCCGCAGCGGTGTTGTCCCCATGGCACGGGGGTTTGGGGACACGGCGGGGCTCAGTGCCCATCCGGAGCAGCACAGCAGGACACGAGTGACCCACAGCCGGACACCAATGTCACCGTGTCCCCCACGCTCGGTGCCAGCAGGGTCGGCGTCACCCTGGGAGCCCAAGGGGACTCCGGCCTGGCCTGCTGGTGCCACCCGGGTGTCACCGCGAAGGCTGGAGGTCACCGCGTTTGGCTGCGGGGGTGTCACCCGGGGCTGCAGCCCCCCGGGAGTGTCCCCTCGCCCCTCGGAGCGGCGGAGTCCTTCGAGCTGGAGGAGGTGAGGAGGAGGAGGAGGAGGAGGAGGAGGAGGAGGTGAGGAGGAGGAGGAGGAGGAGGAGGAGGAGGAGGAGGAGGAGGAGGGGAGGAAGAGCCACTCTGGCCGGCGGAGGGAAGGAGCTGGAGCGGGAAATGTCCCCGGAGCTTGCCAGGCTTTTAAGGTTTAAATGATTCAAAGCCTCGGGCGGAGCCGAGCCGGGGGGAGCCAGGTCACCTCCACCCCCCCCCGCGGGCGCAGACACGCACCGCGTCACGCGTGGGGACACGAGGGACACGCGGGGGAGGTGACACCTTTGTCACCGCGGCGGTGACACGCTCAGCCCCGCGCCAACCCCCGCAGGTGCTGAGCGAGGAGGAGGAGGATGAGGATGAGGATGATGATGATGATGATGATGAGGATGATGATGATGAAGAAGCCTCCCAGTCCCCCCGTCCCTCCATCAGCACCCGAAGGAGTGAGTCGGCGGTTCGCCACCCTCCCGGGGGACACGGACAGCCCGGTGCCAGCCTGTCCCCGCCATTGTCCCCTCCGTGTCCCCTGCAGGCTCCATGCTCCACCGGCGCTCCGACAGCAGCGGCTTCGGCGAGGAGCTGCTCCCTGCCTCGGCACCCCCTGACCCCACCGGGTGACCTGAGGCCACCTCAGGGGGACGCAGGACCACGGCCGGGTGTCGCAGGGACAGTTTGGACACGCGTGTGACACATGTGTGTGTGTGGATGTGTGTGTGGAGGCACGTGTGGGTGTGTGGCACAGAAAAACCTCCGGACTCAGGATTTTGCCCCATTTTTTGTCCCCCAGGGCTGCAGTGGGGACATGTCCCCAACCCCTGGGGACATGTCCCCAACCCCTGGGGACGTGTCCCCAACCCCTGGGGACGTCACTTGCACTTTGGCCACGTTGGTAACACTATGGGGGGGTTGGGGACACAATAAAGTTCCCGAAGGGATGATGATAATGATGATGATGGTGGCTCTGTCCCTGCCTGGAGCTGCTGGGGGTGGGGACGGGTCTTGCGTCACCAGGACCTTGGGAAGGTGCCTTTGTCCCCAGGCTGTCCCTGTCCCCGTGCAGGGGACATCCCAGGGTGGCACCGACCCAGGGCGCTGCAGTTCCTGGAAAAGGGAAGTTGTACATCAACAGCGCCAGGGTTTCCCCGTGGAGAGCAGCCAGGGTGGGATTATCCGGGATTATCCCCGCGGCCCCTCCGGTACCGGGGCTGGACCCCAAAACCGGGGAGGGGACAGTCCCATGCCACCAGGGCTGGATCCCAAAACCTGTGGGGGGACAGTCCCATCCCACCGGGGGTGGATCCCAAAACCATGGGGGCACAGTCCCATCCCACCGGGGCTGGATCCCAAAACCCGGGGGGGACAGTCCCATGCCACCAGGGCTGGATCCCAAAACCCGGGGGGGGACAGTCCCTTCCCACCGGAGCTGGATCCCAAAACCTGTGGGGGGACAGTCCCATCCCACCAGGGCTGAATCCCAAAACCTGTGGGGGGACAGTCCCATCCCACCGGGGCTGGATCCCAAAACCTGGAAGGGGACAGTCCCATCCCACCGGGGCTGTTCCAGGATGGATCTGGCTGGTCGGGGATTCACCCCCATCCAGGGATTGACCCCAAACTGGGTGTGACTGGGACCCCCTAGTGCCATCCCCATCATGTCCCCATCCACGTCGCCATTCCCATCCCATTCCCATTCTCATCCCCATTCCCATTCCCATTCCCATTCCATCCCATCCCACCCCACCCCATCCCATCCCATCCCATCCCATCCCATCCTATCCCATCCCATTCCCATTCCCATTCCCATCCCCATTCCCACTCCCATTCCCATTCCCATTCCCATCCCATCCCATTCCCATTCCCACTCCCATCTCATCCCATCCCATTCCCATTCCCATTCTGTTCCCATTCCCATTCCCATCCCCATTCCCATCCTCATCCCATCCCATCCCCATCCCATCCCATCCCATCCCATCCCATCCCATCCCATCCCATTCCCATTCTCATCCCCATTCCCATTCCCATTCCCATTCCCATCCCATTCCATTCCCATTCCCATTCCCATTCCCATTCCCATTCCCATTCCCCTGCTCTGCCCTGCCCCAGCTCATCCCATAAATGATCCCGGGATTCGCTGGCAAATTTTGGGGCCATTTAGGATGAATTAATCTGATGGGATGGAGAACCTCAGGAGGTTCTAGGGGGATTTTGGGACTGTTTGGGATGAATTAATCTGGTGGGATGGAGAACCTCAGAAGGTTTTGGGGTGATTTTGGGGCTTTTTAGGACGAATTAATCTGGTGGGACGGAGAACCTCGGAGTGTCAGAGCAGCACAAAGAGGTTCCTCTCGCCACGATTTGGGGATTAACTCCCTGATCCAGGATTGCAATTCCCTGCCGGGGGCTTTGGCTCTGCCTCCCGGATCCTGCTGCCCCTAATCCCCGCCCGGGGCAGGGCTGGGCGCTCCTCACCCTCCTCTTCCCACCGGGAAGGAACGGGACGCTCTGAGCCACCAGGAAAAGGCACGAAGGTGGCACAAATCCCACCCCGAGGCGCTGGGATGATGGAAAACACCCAGGATTCATCCCTCGGCTCGGCAGCCAAGAGGAAGGATGTGGCCAAGCCGTGGGAGATTCTTCCCACGGGGAGCAGGAGCTGCTGGGGGGGCAGGGAAGGAGTGGGGGGAGGTGCTGGCTGGGCTCAGTCCTGAGTTTGGGGCTGGATTTGAGGGGGGGTTTCCTCCATCCCCACATCCAGCCCCTCTCTGTCCTTTTCCCATGCTCATCCCCATCCCATCCATCCCCTCAGCACCCCCAATTCATCCTCTCTCCATCCCTTTGCCGTCTTCATCCTCATCCTCATCCTATCCATCCCCTATCCATCCCCTCTCCACCCCAATCCCATCCTCATCCCCAATCCCATCCATCCCCTCTCCCCAGGCCTACTACAACAGTTTCTGAGGGGTCCAAATTTCTCCTAGATGTTAAAAACACTTCATTGATGGTTTGGGCCAATCAAAACCACCACAATCCCCTATCTATCCCCTCTCCACCCCAATCCCATCCTCATCCCCATCCCAATCCTATCCATCCCCTCAGCATCCCCCATTCATCTCCTCAGCATCCCTTTGCTGTCTTCATCCTCATCCTAATCCTATCCATCCCCTATCCATCCCCTCTCCATCCTCTCTCCACACCAATCCCATCCTCATCCTCATCCCATCCATCCCCTCTCCATTTCATATCCATCCCCCATCCATCCCCTCTCCACCCCAATCCCATCCTCATCCTCATCCTCATCCTCATCCTCATCCCCATCCTATCTATCCCCTCTCCATCCCTTTCCCATCCCCATCCCCATCTTCATCCCCATCCCCATCCCCATCCCCATCCCCATCCCCATCCCCATCCCCATCCCCATCCCCATCCTCATTCCCATCCCATCCACCCCTTATCCATCCCCCATCCATCCCCTCTCCACCCCCAATCCTGTCCCAATCCCAATCCCATCCATCCCCTCTCCATTTCACATCCATCCCCTCTCCATCCCTTTCCCATCCTCATCCTCATCCCATCCATCCCATCTTCATCCCCCATCCAGCCCCACTCCCCCCCAAACCCATCCTCATTCCCATCCTCATCCTCATCCTCATCCTCATCCTCATCCTCATCCTATCCATCCCCTCTCCATCCCCAATCCCATCCCCATCCTCGTCCCTGTCCCCATCCCTATCCCCATCCATCTCCATCCCCATCCCCATCCCCATCCCCATCCCCATCCCCATCCCCAATCTCCATCCCCATCCCCATCCCATCCATCCCCTCTCCATCCCTTTCCCATCTTCATCCTCATCCCCATCCCATCCACCCCCTCCACCCATCCACCCTCTATATACCAAATCCCATCCTCACCCATTCACATCCACCCCTCCAGCACCCTCAGCCTCTCCCAGAACACATCCCTGAATTCCACCCCAATCCTCCGATCTGCTGTCAGTCAATCAATCAATCAATCAACCAATCATTCCCTAAAATTCCTCCTCAGCCTTTTCCCGGCGCTCCGGGCTCAGCCGAGCGCATCCCGGCATGGCTGTCAGCGCCGGGCTGGCCACGCTCGGCTGCTCCTTCCCCGGAGACGGACACGGATCCACCCTCCGACGGGAATTGTTTGCCAAGCAGCTCCCCGGGAATGATTCATCCCGATTTTCCGTGGGTCACGGCTCCCGGGTGTCCCCGCCGTGTCCTGGCTGTGTCCAGCCCGTGGTCACTCGGTGTCCTTGGCCTTGGAGCAATGACCTGGGCTCAGCTCATCCCGCTCACCCCTGGGGAGGTTTTGAGCTCAATCCCATTAAATTCCATTCCCTCACCCCAAAAGGGGACAGGGATGCTCTGCGCCAGTCCCACACTCTTGTCATATTCCCACAATTCCCACCATCTCCCCCCAAATATTCCCATTCCCCACCAGGGCTGGGATCAGGTTGGCTTCCCATCCTCCAACCTCCAATCCCATTCAATCCCATTCCCAATCCCATTCCCATTCCCAATCCCATTCCCAATCCCATTCCCAATTCCATTCCCTCACCCCCTGCCCCATCCCAAAAGGGGACAGGGATGCTCTGCCCCAATTCCACACTCCTGTCATATTCCCACAATTCCCACCATCTCCCCCCAAATATTCCCATTCCCCACCACGGCTAGGATCAGGTTGGTTTCCCATCCTCCAACCCCCAATCCCATTCAATCCCATTCCCAATCCCATTCCCTCACCCCAAAAGGGGACAGGGATGCTCTGCCCCAATCCCACACCCCTGTCATGTTCCAGTGGGATGATTCCCACCATCTCCCCCCAAATATTCCCATTCCCCACCAGGGCTGGGATCAGGTTGGCTTCCCACCCTCCAACCCCTATGTCCCTCCATGTCCCCAAATGTCCCCCCGTGCCCGTTTTCCATCAAATACTGGGAAATGCCGTGCTGGAGAGCATGGGGGGTCTGGGAGGGCGTTTGGGGCACCCAGGGGTGCTCTGGGTTGGGATCCAGGGAGCTCTGAGGGCTCAGGAACTGCTCCGGGGTGGGGCTGGGCTATCCCAGGGGGGCTGCGGGGCTAATCCGGGCTAATCCCGCCCTGGCACGGGCACTTTCCCACACCTGGAAAATTCCACAGGTGCCCGAGCCGTGCCCGAGCCCTTCATAAGGGGCAGAGCGCTGTCCCTGATCATTCCCGCGATCTCCTGGTGGTGATTCGTGTCCGGAATCCGCCGAGATGATGAAACTCTGGACCTCTCTGCTCCTGGCCGGGCTGGTCGGCAGCCTGGCCACTGCCCGTGAGTTGGGGACACGGGGTGGCACTGGGGATGGCACTAGGGGGGTCCTGCTGGGTGCAGGAGGGGGGTCACAGTGCCCAGGGATGTCCCCAAACTGGGTGCAGATTGGTCACCACCCGTGAGCTGGACATGGGGTGGCACTGAGGGTGGCACTGGGGGTGGCACTGGGGGTGGCACTGGGGGGTCCTGGTGGGTGCAGGAAGAGGGTCAGGGTGCCCAGAGTTGTCCCCAAACAGGGTGCAGCCTGGCCACCGCCCGTGAGCTGGGGACACGGGGTGGCACTGGGGGTGGCAGTGAGGGTGGCACTGGGGGTGGCAGTGAGGGTGGCACTGGGGGTGGCTCTGAGGGTGGCACTGGGGATGGCACTGGAGGGTGGCACTGGGGGGGTCCCGGTGGGTGCAGGAGGAGGGTCACAGTGCCCAGGGATGTCCCCAGACTGGGCGCAGATTGACCACCGCCCGTGGGCTGGGGACACAGGGTGGCACTGGGGGGCACTGGTGGGTGCAGGAGGAGTGTCACAGTGCCCAGGGACGTCCCCAGACTGGGCACAGACTTGGGGGGGTCCTGGGGGTCTCGACCCCTGCCCAGGTGGGCGATGTCACCCTCTGCTCTTCCTCCCGCAGGTCCTGTGGAGCAGGAGTGGCCAGAGGATCCTGTGGAGCCGAGAGACCCCGGCAGCGACCCCCTGGACACTGAAGACCCCAAAGCCCTTCTCCTGGACACTGAGGACCCTGAAGCCCTTCTCCTGGACACTGAGGACCCCGAAGCCCTTCTCCTGGACACTGAGGACCCCGAAGCCCTTCTCCTGGACACTGAGGATCCCCATGCCAGTCCCGAAGAGACCGAGGATCCTGATGAGAGCCCTGAGGAGACCGAGGATGCCGAGGAGACCGAAGATGCCGAGGAGACCGAGGATGCCGAGGTGACCGAGGATGCCGAGGAGACTGAGGATCCCCACGCTAGTCCTGAGGAGACTGAGGATGCCGAAGAGACTGAGGATGCTGAGGAGACCGAAGATGCCGAGGAGACTGAGGATGCTGAGGAGACCGAAGATGTCGAGGAGACCGAGGATGCCGAGGAGACTGAGGATCCCCACGCCAGTCCTGAGGAGACCGAAGAGACCGAAGATGCCGAAGATGCTGAGGAGACCGAAGATGTCGAAGAGACCGAAGATGCCGAGGAGACCGAGGATCCCCACGCCAGTCCCGAAGAGACTGAGGATGCTGAGGAGTCTGAGGATCCCCACGCCAGTCCCGAGGAGACTGAAGATGCCGAGGAGACTGAGGATGCTGAGGAGTCTGAGGAGACCGAGGATGCTGAGGAGACCGAGGATGCTGAGGAGACCGAGGATCCCCACGCCAGTCCCGAGGAGACCGAAGTTGCCGAAGAGACCGAAGATGCCGAGGAGTCTGAAGATGCCGAGGAGTCTGAAGATGCCGAGGAGACCGAAGATGCTGAGGAGACCGAGGATCCCCATGCCAGTCCCGAGGAGACCGAGGATGCCGAGGAGTCTGAGGAGTCCGAGGAGTCTGAGGAGTCTGAGGAGTCCGAGGATGCTGAGGAGGCCGAGGATCCCCATGCCAGTCCCGAAGAGTCTGAAGATGCCGAGGAGACCGAAGATGCTGAGGAGACTGAGGATGCCGAGGAGACCGAAGATGCCGAGGAGACCGAGGATGCTGAGGAGTCTGAGGATGCCGAGGAGACCGAAGATGCTGAGGAGTCTGAGGATCCCCATGCCAGTCCCGAGGAGACCGAAGATGCCGAGGAGACCGAGGATGCCGAGGAGTCTGAGGAGTCCGAGGAGTCTGAGGAGACCGAGGATGCTGAGGAGACCGAGGATGCTGAGGAGTCTGAGGAGTCCGAGGATCCTCATGCCAGTCCCGAGGAGACAGAGGATGCCGAAGAGACCGAGGATGCCGAAGAGACTGAAGATGCCGAGGAGTCTGAGGGTGCTGTGGAGACCGAGGATGCCGAGGAGTCTGAGGAGTCTGAAGATGCCGAAGAGACCGAAGATGCCGAGGAGACAGAGGATGCCGAAGAGTCTGAGGAGTCCGAGGATGCCGAGGAGACCGAGGATGCCGAAGAGCCTGAGGATCCCCACGCCAGTCCCGAGGTGACCGAGGATCCTGATGCGAGCCCCGAGGAGACCGAGGATGCCGAGGAGTCTGAAGATGCCGAGGAGACCGAGGATGCCGAGGAGTCTGAGGATGCCGAGGAGACCGAGGATCCCCACGCCAGCCCCGAAGAGTCCAAGGATCCTCACGCCAGTTCCGACCTGTGGCCACCACCGTTCTTTCCCGTGAGAATTTTTTCTCTCTTCTCCTTGTGTTTTATAACCAAAGATAAAGTTTGGATGTTGTTGAAAATGGTGTCTCGAGATATGGAAGGTTCAAGCCTGGCCAATCAGCCTGGGGGGAGGTTTTGAACTGACCAACCTGGGTGACCTTTGAAAGTCTAGATGAGTTGAAATTAATTAATAAAAACAGACATTCTGCCGCACTGAAGACCTGGACTTCTTCTCTCTGCTGACAGTTCGGCAGCGACTCTGAAGAGTCCGAGGGTCCCATTGAGAGCCCTGAGGAGACCGAGGATGCCGAGGAGTCCGAGGATCCCCACGCCAATCCCGAGGAGTCCGAGGAGTCCGAGGAGTCCGAAGAGAACGCTCCGGAATCAGAGGATCCCGACGAGGAACCTGAGGAGTCAGAGGAGGCAACCGTAGATCCGACCCTCCTCGTGGAACTGGAAACCAAACTGCAAGGTTTGAGATCCTCCCCAAAACCCCCCGGACCCTCCAGAGAAAGACAGACCTGGTTTGGGATCCCCAAAACCCCTCAGACCCTCCAGGGAAGGACAGATCTAGGATCCCCAAAATCCCCCGGACTCTCCAGGGAAAGACAGATCTGGTCTGGGATCCCCAAAACCTCCAGAACCCTCCAGGGAAGGGCAGATCTGGTTTGGGACCCCCAAAACCCCTCAGACCCTCCAGGGAAGGGCAGATCTGGTTTGGGATCCCCAAAACCCCAGGACCCTCCAGGGAAGGACAGATCTGGGATCCCCAAAACCTCCAGAACCCTCCAGGGAAGGGCAGATCTGGTCTGGGACCCCCAAACCCCCCTGACCCTCGAGGTGAGGGTGTCCCAGAGGGTGGAAATTCTCCCTCATCCCTCTCCTGGTTTCGAGACTGGGGGAGTGGGAAGGTTGGACCCCCGGGGCACAGATGGGGCTGGCAGAGGGGACAGTGACAGTGCCAGGGTGTCACACGGGGGTCAGGACATGACATGCATCAGCGCCACCGCTTTGGGTGGGTGGGAAGCCCCTCGGAGGGGTTGGGAAGGCCCTCAAAGGGGTTGAGGAGCCCCTCGGAGGGGTTGGGAAGCCCCTCGGAGGGGTTGAGTAGCCCCTCGGGGTGCTGAAGACCCCCGGTTTTGCCCCCGCAGAGATCCAGACGGCCGAGAAGAACGAAGGGGTCCTGGCTCTGCTCGTCGACGTGCTGGACAAGCTGCTGAGTGCGTTGATTACCAACGTCTTCGGGTGCGCACGGGAATTCGGGCTACTGCCCGGAGGTCAGCGCCCCAGAACGGCTGGGGCGGGGCTCGGGGGTCGTTGGGGGTCCCGGGCTGGGATGGGGCTCGGGGGTCGTCTGGGATTCCCGGGGTGGGATGGGGGTCTGGGGTCGCTGGGGACTCCCGGGGTGGGATGGGGGTCTGGGCTCGGGGGTCGTCCGGGGCTCCCGGGTGGGATGGGGCTCGGGGGTGGCCGGGGGTTCAGCTGGGCTGTTTCCTCTCCTGCAGGTGACCGCTGAGCACCGCCAGGCTGTCCCCAAGGTGCGGGACTGTCCCCGCTCGTCCCGCCGAGCTCTCCCAGCCCCAGGCGCTTCACCGCCCTGCCCCGCAGATCCCAAATAAAGCCGATCCCAAATAAAGCCGATCCCAAATAAAGCCGATCCCAAATAAAGCCGATCCCAAATGCAGCCCGACGTGTCCTGCCGGCTCTTGCTGGGAGGGGGAATGGGGCTGGGGGCTATCCGGGGGTCCTGCACATGAACCGAGACCCCCCGACCCCATCCCATGGGGGGCTCCGTGCCCGTTTTGGGGTCGCAGGACCCCTTCAGCCGTGTCTTCAATCCTCATCCAGCCCGGAGAGCTTCTCGCTGCTCCCCAGGCGGGCAGAGACCCCTCCAGCTGTGCCCAGCTGTGTGTCCGGCTCCTGCCAACTCCAGACCCCCAGACCCCAACCCACAGCACCTCCCTGTCCCCAAATTCTCTGTCCCCGTCACGATCTGGGCCTCGTCCCTCCTTAGCGGGGGTCGCTGTCCCCCGAGGCTCTCCCAGGATGGCGCAGGGACAGCTCGGGATGTCCCCAGCTCGGGGTGTCCCCGAGCTCTGGGTGGGACACGGAGGTCCCACGGTGGCCGGGGAGTGCCTGGGGACACCCTCTGCCACATCCACCATCTCCTGTCCTTGTCCCTTTCCCCTCCACCCTCACCGCGGGGGTGACCGCCACCCCCCGGTGGGGTCCTTGGGGACCCAAAACCTCCCTGAGGATGTCACCGGTGCCATCGCTGTCCCCTCCCCCCGCGCACGGATGTCCTGCGGGGGTTGAGGTGTTGGATTGGCAGCTCTGACGGGGGCTGCGGTTGCCACAGCGACGGCGATGAGGTGGAGTCCGCGGGAAGATCTTGGCGGGGACGGGGGAGGGGGGGGGGAGCAGCTCAACATTTTTTGGGAGGTTTGGGACGTTCCCGAGGGTCTTAGCCCCAGTCGGGATCAGCCCTGTCCCGGTTCCGTGGGGTTTTTGGGGTTGAGCCCCCCAAACCCCCCAAAAACCTCCAGGGCACGTGGCAGAACCAGTGGTCACTGGTGTCCAGTTTGGGATCCCAGCAAGGGACATCTCGCGGCTCTGTTTCCTCTCTCTGGTCACCCCCAACTCACTCAGCTCCTCACGACACCCGAAATTAATGGTTTTCCCCTCAAAAAATTCCCTCCAGGAATAAACCCAGCAGGGAAATGCCTCATCCCGGTGTGAAGAGCTACCTCATCCTCCTCCTCCTCGCTGGCTGGCATCTCCCCGCACCTCCTCCCACAGCTGCCGGGCAGCTTTTCCCCTAAAACCAGCATTTTTTGGGGCCTTTTTTCCCGGGAAAACGCGCGTGGTGCCAGCTCTGGGACTCAGAGTCCCTCTGGGATCCATCCCAGGGATGAGGAGGAGGCGGAAAAATGAATTCGGTGCGAGCTCCCAGCGCAGGTGAGAGAATTCACAGCTTCACAAAAATCAGCTTTTCCGGCTGTTTTTTTTTTTTTTTCTCCCGGTGAGCAGAGCCGCGCTCGGCGCTGCCGCAGAGTGGGATGTCCCCGGGGAGGTGGCACAAGTCGTTCCCGACAGCTCCTCCCGCTGTCGTTGTCCCCCGAGGGGGATGGAGAGTGAGCAGGGATGGGTTTGGGGATGGAGAGGGGATGGGATCAGGCCCTGGCTGGCTGGACCCACCCGGCTGGGGCCACCCGGCGTGAAAATGTCACCCGCGGCCACCTGGGGAGCTGGGGCGGGGGTGACGCTGTCCCCAAATCGCGGGAATTGACCTCAAATAAAGGACGGAGCAGAAAAATTGAGTGGGGACGTTCGGGGACCCTGCAGAGTTTTAGGGTCAGCGGCTCCTGGGTGGTGACATCCAGGTGACATCCAGCTGGACATGCGGGTGATGTCACCGCCTGCCAGGGGGTGACATGCAGGTGACGTCACCAGCTGCCGGGGGGTGACATCCATCCTGGTTTTTCCCAGATCGGAAGGCCGGGATGGGGATGGGGATGGGGTGATCCTGGGGGTCGCAGCTCGCAGGGGTCCCTCGGAAGGAGCAGGGACACGGAGCACCCCGGGATGTCCCCTCTTGTCCCTGTCCCCTCTGGAGCACGCTCGGGATGCGAATCCTGGAGCAAACCCAGCTGGAGCCTCAGCCGGATCCAAGCACCCGCCTCAAAGCAGCCGCCCTTGGAGGACCCGATCCTAATTAATTTTGGTTCAGCGAGTAATTAACGGATTTGCCTGTGAAGGCTCAGGAAATCCACGCTCCCTGCACGGAGCTGCCCTTCCTGCCAGGATCCCCTGGGATGCTCTGCCCTGACCCTACAAAACGCCCCCCAAACCCCCCAAAATCCCGATGACCACGGAGAGGCTGAGACCCCTCATCCCAAGGGATTTTTCCCTGGAGCTGGCGCGGATCCTCTCTCCCTCCGGGAACGCCGGCTCGGCTCCACGCCTGGGTCGGGGCCAGGCTGGCCCAGGTGTCGCCGAGAGCCCCGGGGGACATCCGGGGCCGTTCCGGGGGGGTTCGGCAGCCCCGGCTGCGGAGCCGCGGGACAGGGGCGGCAGCTGGGCGAGGACGCTGCCAAACGGGCAAAGCCGTGCCCGCAGCTCAACATCTGGGGCCCGCGGTGGCCGTCCAGCCAGCAGTGTCCCCAGCCTGTGCCAAGGCCGCTTCCTCCTCCTCCTCCTCCTCCTCCTCCTCCTCCTCCTCCTCCTCCTCCTCCTCCTCCCGCGGCAGAGCTCGGCCGGGGCAGCGAGGCTGGGGAGGAACTTTTCCATGTTCTACGGAGGAATCTTTTCCATGATCTAGGGAGGAATCTTTTCCATGCTCTGGGAAGATTCCTTCTTTTCAGAGCATGAACCTTTTCCATGCTCTAGAGAGGAATCTTTTCCATGACCTAGGGAGGAATCTTTTCCATGATCTGGGGAGGAATCTTTTCCATACTCTGGAAAGGAATCTTTTCCATGCTCTGGGGAAGGAATCTTTTCCATAATCTAGGAATGAATCTTTTCCATGATCTGGGAGGAATCTTTTCCATGCTCTGGGAAGATTCCTTCTTTTCAGAGCAAGAATCTTTTCCATGATCTGGGAAGGAATCTTTTCCATGCTCTGGGAGGAATCTTTTCCACGCTCTGGGAAGGAATCTTTTCCATGATCTAGGGAATGAATCTTTTCCATGCTCTGGGAATGCCGGGACAGTCACTGGGGGGATTCCTGTCCCAAGAGAGGGGACAGCCCCGCCGGGATCCCCGGGGTCTCGCTGTGACCCCCCGGGTGGCAGGGGGGTGAGGGGTGGTCGTGGGACACCCGCGGGAGGGGGGCTGGGCTGCTGAGGGCTGCCGCCAGCAGAGGTCAGCTCCGGCCCGGGGATGCGGGAGAGGCTGGCGTGCGGAGCCGTGTGCGACTGCATGGGTGATTCCAGGCGTGATTCCATGTGTGACTCCATGTGTGATTCCATGTGTGATTCCATGTGCGATTGCATGGGCGATTCCATGTGTGACTCCAGGGGTGCCTCCATGTGTTATTCCATGTGTGACTCCATGTGCGATTGCATGGGTGATTCCGTGAGTGATTCCATGGGTGATTCCGTGAGTGATTCCATGGGTGATTCCATGTGTGATTCCATGTGTGATTCCATGCGTGATTGCATTGGTGATTCTATGTGTTATTCCATGTGTGACTCCATGTGTGACTCCATGTGCGATTCCATGTGCGATTCCATGGATGATTCCATGTGTGATTCCATGTGTGACTCCATGTGCGATTCCATGTGCGATTGCATTGGTGATTCCATGTGCGATTCCATGTGCAATCCCCCTGTTATTCCATTGGTGATTCCATGGATGATTCCATGTGCAATTCCATGTGCGATTCCATGCATGATTCCATGTGCTATTCCATGTGTGATTCCATTGGTGATTCCATGTGCTATTCCATGTGTGACGCCATGTGTGATTCCATGTGTGATTCCATGTGTTATTCCATGTGTGATTCCACGTGCGATCCCCCTGTGTGATTCCACATGTTATTCCATGCGCTATTCCATGTGCAACCCCCCTGTGCTATTCCATATGTTATTCCATGTGCTATTCCATGTACAATCCCCCTGTGCTATTCCATATGTTATTCCATGTGTGATTCCATGTGCGAATCCATGTATGATTCCATGTGCTGTTCCATGTGAAATCCCCCCGTGTTATTCCATATGTTATTCCATGTGTGACTTCATTGGTGATTCCATGTGCAATCCCCCTGTGTTATTCCATGTGTGATTCCATGTGCGAATCCATGTGTGATTCCATGTGCTATTGCATGTGCAATCCCCCTGTGCTATTCCATATGTTATTCCATGTGCTATTCCATGTGCAATCCCCCTGTGTGATTCCACATGTTATTCCATGTGTGATTCCATGTGCTATTCCATACGCTATTCCATGTGCAATCCCCCTGTGTTATTCCATTGGTGATTCCATGTGTGATTCCATGGGTGATTCCATGTTCTATTCCATATGTTATTCCATGTATGATTCCATGTGCTATTCCATGTGCAATCCCCCTGTATTATTCCATGTGTGATTCCATGCGCTATTCCATGTGCAATCCCCCCGTGTTATTCCATGCACTATTCCATGTGCGATCCCCCCGTGCAATCCTCCATGTCATCCCATGCCCGGCCCCTTGTGCTCTGCCACCTCCCGGTGGGTGACACGAGGGTCCCCAGCCCACCCAGGACCCCCCCGAGCCTCATCCCCAGGAGGAAAACCCCAAAGTCCCTCTGGGGATTCCCAGCAGGAAAAAACCCTCTCGGGGGTTCCCTGGGGGATTCCCAGCTCTGGGGGGTTTCTGCCCCAGGAGGTTTCTCCCCTGACCTTTTTTGGGGGGATCGGGAGTCCCCCTTCTTCCCAGCTCTGGCGTCTGGGAAATTGGGGAAGGGGAAACTGAGGCAGGGGGAATTGGGAGAGGGGAAACTGAGGCAGGGGAAACTGAGGCAGGGGAAACTGAGGTGAGGGTAATTGGGGAAGGGGAAACTGAGGCACGGGAAACTGGGAGATGGGAAACTGAGGCAAGGGAAACTGAGGCAGGGGGGATTGGGACAGAGGAAACTGAGGCAGGGGGAATTGGGAAAGGGTAAACTGAGGCAGGGTAATTGGGAGAGGGGAAACTGAGGCAGGGGAAACTGAAGCAGGGGTAATTGGGGAAGGGGAAACTGAGGAAGGGAGAATTGGGGAACGGGAAACTGAGGCAGGGGGAATTGGGAGAGGGGAAACTGAGGCAGGGGAAACTGAGGCAGGGTAATTGGGGAAGGGGAAACTGAGGCAAGGTAAACTGAGGCAGGGGGAATTGGGGAAGGGGAAACTGAGGCAGGATCCACCCGAGAGGCTCAATCTCAGGCGTCCCACGCTCTGTCCCCCTCATTTGGAGGGTTTGGGGGACAGGAGGTCCCCCCAGAGTGTCCCCAACCCCTGACGTGTCCCCTCTGCAGGGTGGGGACACCCCCCGCAGCCCCAGGGACCCCTCAGTGGGATCACCCGAGAGGTTTGGTGACCCCAAAACTGAGCCTCGGGGGACACCGGCGACATCCTCGCCTTGTCCCCTCGCCGCGCCACCTCTCGCCGGTGCCACCATCGCTCAAAGTGACAAACGCGGGTCAGCGAGCTCTGGCCGCATCCCCCCCGACCCCCCGACCCCCCCCGGGGCCCCCCAACCCCTCATTTCTCCCTAATTGCATTCCCCAGTGTTATGCAAATGAGGCGGGCCGGGCGCAGCTGCCGGGATTAAATTAGTCGCCGTTAATACTAATCGCTAATTGCGCTTCCGCGCGGCCCCAGGAATTCCAGGCGGGCCGCGGGGGCGGGAAGAGCTTTTTCCCCAATATTTACTCGGGAAATTGCCCTCCCTTCCAGGCCGCGGCCCCGCTGGGGGGACGGGCGACAGCGGGGCGGGGGGACGTGGGGACATCGGGGCGGGGGGACGAGGGGACAGGGATGCGGTGGGATTGCCTGGTTCTCGTCAAATTCGGGCCAAATTCGGCCCAAATTCGGCCCGATCTGCCCAAATTCTGACCCAAATTCGGCTCAAATTCGGCCCGATCTGCCCAAATTCGGCCCCAATCTGCCCAAATTCGGCCCAAATTCGGCCCCAATCTGCCGAAATTCGGACCCAAATTCGGCCCAAATTCGGACCCAATCTGCCCAAATTCGACCCCAATCTGCTCCAATTCGGCCCCATCTGCCCAAATTCGGCCCCAATCTGCACAAATTCAGCCCAATCTGCCCAAATTCTGCCAAATCTGCCTAAATTCGGCCCACATTCGGCCCAAATTCGGCCAAATCTGACCAAATTCGGCCCAAATTCAGCCCAATCTGCCCAAATTCGGCCCCAATCTGCCCAAATTCGGCCCCAATCTGCCCAAATTCAGACCCAATCTGCCCAAATTCGGCCCAAATTCGGCCCAAATTCAGCCCAAATTCGGCTCAAATTCAGCCCGATCTGCCCAAATTAGGCCTAAATTCGGCCCCATCTGCCCAAATTCGGCCCAAATTCGGCCCCAATCTGCCCAAATTCAACCCAATCTGCGCAAATTCAGCCCAATCTGCCCAAATTCAGCCAGATCTGCCCAAATTCGGCCCAAATTCGGCCCCAATCTGCCCAAATTCAGCCTGATCTGCCCAAATTCAGCCCAATCTGCCCAAATTCGGGCCCAATCTGCCCAAATTCGGCCCAAATTTGGCCCAAATCTGCGGTTTTGGGAGCGTCTGGGGTTGGCTTCCTCCCTTTTCCAGGTGGAGCATCTCTGACGCGGAACATCCCGGGGTGGAGCCGAATCCAGGTGAGGAATCATCCAGGTGGAACATCCCAAATTTCACTCTTTTTGGGCAATCTCGGAGCGTTTGGTTCCCCCAAAGCTGCTCCAGGTCACCCTAAATCCCGGGGGGATGCGCTTGACCCCCGCGGCTGAGGAGGAGGAGGAGGAGGAGGAGGATGACGATGATGATGACGATGATGATGATTTCAGGGGGGATTTCCTTCTTTCAGGGGGGATTTCCTTGGGGAAGAGTCACGGGGTGGGGGATATTTTGGGAGTGACCATAAGAGGACAACCTGCCACACCTTCCCTGGGGGTGACAGCTTGTCCCTGGGGGTCACGGCCGGTCCCTGGGGGTCACAGCCTGTCCCTGGGGGTCACAGCCGGTCCCTGGGGGTCACAGCTTGTCCTTAGAGGTCACAGCCTGTCCCTGGGGGTCACAGCCCATCCCTGGGGGTCACAGCCCGTCCCTGAGGGTCACAGCTTGTCCCTGGGGGTCACAGCCGGTCCCTGGGGGTCACAGCCAGCCCCTGGGGGTCACAGCTCGTCCCTGAGGGTCACAGCTGGTCCCTGGGGGTCACAGCTTGTCCTTAGGGGTCACAGCCTGTCTCTGGAGGTCACAGTTTGTCCCTGGGGGTCACAGCCTGTCCCTGGGGGTCACAGCCTGTCCCTGGGTGTCACAGCCGGTCCCTGGGGGTCACAGCCCATGCCTGGGGGTCACAGCTTGTCCCTGGGGGTCACAGCTTGTCCCTGGGGGTCACAGTCGGTCCCTGGGGGTCACAGCCTGTCCCTGGGGGTCACAGCCTGTCCCTGGGGGTCACAGCCTGTCCCTGGGGGTCACAGCTTGTCCCTGGGGGTCACAGTGCATCCCTGGGGGTCACAGCCCATCCCTGGGGGTCACAGCCATTCCCTGGGGGTCACAGCCATTCCCTGGGGGTCACAGCCTGTCCGTGGGGGTCACAGTCCATCCCTGGGGGTCACAGTCCATCCCTGGGGGTCACAGCTTGTCCCTGGGGGTCACAGCCCGTCCCTGGGGGTCACAGCCCATCCCTGGGGGTCACAGCTGGTCCCTGGGGGTCACAGCCTGTCCCTGAGGGTCACAGTCTGTCCCTGGGGGTTTGCAGTGCCCAGAGAGGGACACTGGGGATGGGAGTGTCAGGGAATAGGGAGCGGGAAGGGATGTGGGATGGGATGGGATGGGATGGGATGGGATTGGGATTGGGATTGGGATGGGATGGGATGGAATGGGGATGGGATGGGATGGGATGGGATGGGATGGGATGGGATTGGGATGGGATGGGATGGGATGGGATGGGATTGGGATAGGGATTGGGATTGGGATGGGATGGGATGGAATGGGACTGGGGGGACCCCAAGGCGTGAGGGACCCCCGAGAGACGAAGGGGTTAAACGGGGAGGGTTCTTGGGAAGGATGGAAAGACACCCGAAGGATGTGAGGGCTGCGGGGTTGGGGGCAAATCAGCCCATCTTTGTGGGGTCGGGAGGGGAAGGGAAGGGAAAAGGGGAAGGGAAATGGGGAAGGGAAAAGGGAAAAGGGAAAAGGGGGAAGGAGGAAGGGAAAAGGGGAAAAGGGGAAAAGAGGAAAAAGGGGAAAAAGAGGAAAAAGGGGAAAAAGGGGAAAAGGGAAAAGGAAGGAAAGGAAAGGAGAAAAGGGGAAAGGGGAAAAGGGGAAAGGGGAAAGGGAAAAGGGAAAAAGGGGAAAAAGGGGAAAAAGGGGGAAAAGGGAAAAGGGAAAAGGAAGGGAAGGGAAAAGGGGAAAAGGGGAAAGGGAAGGGAAGGGAAGGGAAGGGAAGGGAAGGGAAGGGAAGGGAAGGGAAGGGAAGGGAAGGGAAGGGAAGGGAAGGGAAGGGAAGTGAAGGGAAGGGAAGGGAAGGGAAGGGAAGGGAAGGGAAGGGAAGGGAAGGGAAGGGAAGGGAAGGGAAGGGAAGATCTTCCCCGAGCGCTCCCGGCGGGGCGCGGCCGCCCTAACCCCAACAGATGCGGAGCTCCCGCACAATGGGATCAGCGGCGGCACGTGGCCGCCGCAGACAATGCCCCGCACCCCCCGGGGGTCCCGCGGCCTCGGGGGAGCCCGGGCCGTGTCCCCCCTTCCCCGGGGCGCCCACCGGCCCCTTTGTGCGGGTGCCGGGACCTGTTGGAGCCATCTGTCAGGGGGGGCCGGCAACAGGCAGATTTATGGGCCGCAATCTGTTCCTGCCGCCCGGCCCGCGCGCCGGGAAGGGAGCCACGGGGCCGCCTAATGAATTAATTAGTATTCCCCGTAATCCCGGCCTGCCGGGGCCGCGATTCCGAGCTCTCCGAGGCGGTGGGGAAGGGTCCCGCGGGGATTTGGGGAGCGGCGGGTGGATGGGGGGAACCGCGGGGGTGATTTTGGGGTGTCACCGCTGTCCCCCACTTCCAGCCCGGCTGCTGCAGAGCTGGGGGACCCCCAGCTCCGGGGGGCTCTCCCAGTCTCCAGACCGAGCCAGACCACCCAGGACCCCCAGAATTTCGGCGAGGGGGCTTTTTCCTCCCCCTGCTCTCTCCGGGGGCTGCCGAGCCCCGAGGTCACTTCCCCTGCCTGTCCCCAGCTCCGCCGAGCCCCTTCTGGCTCTGCCGAGCGCTAATTACTCCCCCTTCCCTCTCTCAGTGCAGCCGGGCGGGGGTCGCAGTCCCCTCGCCCACCCCCAGCCCTCGGTGTCACCCCCGGTGTCACCCCCGGTGTCACCCCCGGTGTCACCCCCGGTGTCACCCCCGGTGTCACTCCCGGTGTCACCCCCGGTGTCACCAGGGCAGTGCCCAGCAAGGGGGGGAATGGGGACACCCCTAGGCCTGGTGGGGACATCCCTGTGGCACTGGTGGCACTGGTGGCACTGTCCCATCGTGCCCGGCAGTGTCCTGTAGGGTGCAGACCCCCAGCCGGGAGCTGTCCCGGGACTGGGCAAACTGGGGGATCCATCCAGGGTTCCCCATCCCGGGATTCCCGAGATCTGAATCGCCACCGCATCCTCCATCCCGGGGCGCTCGGGAGTTGCCGCGGGGGTCCCGGTGGGGTGGTGGCGGGAGGAGCCGCGAGCGGTCACTCCCCCCCGTGGGAGGAGCCACGCGGGACCCTCGGCCGGGCAGGAGCCGCGGGCAGCGCGGAGCTCTCAAAACCACCCGAGCGCGGAGCCGCCGGTGCTCTCCCGGTGCTCTCCCGGAGTTCTCCCGGTGCTCTCCCGGCGCTCTCCCGGTGTTCTCCCGGCGCTCTCCCGGCGCTCTCCCGGTGCTCTCCCGGTGT
>NC_139509.1:1251437-1634906 GCF_008360975.1 Lichenostomus cassidix
TTCCCCATTTTCCCCCATTTTTCCCCCATTTTTCCCCATTATTTCCCCATTTTTCCCCCATTTCCCCCATTTTCTCATTTTTCCCATTTTTTTCCCTTTTTTCCCATTTATTTTCCTATTTTTTCCTATTTATTTCCCCATTTTTCCCATTTTTCCCCCATTTTTCCCCCAAATTTTCCCATTTCCCCATTTATTTTCCCAATATTTCCCTATTTTTCCCCTGTTTTTCCCCATTTTCCCCATTTTTCCCCCATTTTTTCCCATATTTTCCTTGTTTTCCCATTTTTTACACATTTTCCCCCATTTTTCACCACTTTTCCCCCATTTTCCCCCCATTTTCCCCCCATATTTTTCCCCATTTTCGGCAGTTTTTATTTCCCTCCCGAGCCTCATTTTTGGGGAACATTTTCGTTGCCATTCCTCGCACGGCGACAGCTCCGGATGAGTCACCGGCAGCGGCGACAGAGCCAGCCGAGCCCCCCCGGACCCCCCGACCGAGACCCCCCCGGGGCCAAAATCGGGTTCAAAATAAAACCCCAAAAACCCCAAATCCCTGGAAAGATCCCTCGGACACCCCCGGGGGGTTTGGGGGGAGAGAAATCGAGGCAAAAATCAAAAATAATCAAATCCCCCCATCCCGGGAAAGACCCCCTCGGAGCCCCCCAGGACCGAGACCCCCCCGGGGATTCGGGGGAGAAAAATCGCGGCAAAAATCGAGTTAAAAATAAAACCCCAAATCCCGGGAACGACCCTCGGAGCCCCCCGGGACCGAGACCCCTCAAATCCCAGGGGGAGCAAAAAATCGGGGCAAAAATCGAGTTAAAAATAAAACCCCAAAAACCGGCGCGACCCCCGTAGGACCCCCCCCGGGACCGAGACCCCTCCGGGGATTCGGGGGGAGCAAAAATCGGGGCAAAAATCGGGTAAAAAATCAATCCCAAACCCCCCAAACCCCAGGAACGACCCCGGTGCGACCACCCTGAGACCCCCCCGGGACCGAGACCCCCCCAGGATCTCGGGGGGACCAAAATCGCGGCAAAATCTCGGCAAAAATAAAACCCCAAACCCCCCAAATCCCGGGCACGACCCCGCCGCGACCACCCTGGGATCCCCCCGGGACCGAGACCCCTCCGGGGAATTCGAGAGGAGAGAAATCGCGGCAAAATCGGGGCAAAAATCCCCTTAAAAATCACCCCCAAACCCCCCAAATCCAGGCGCGACCCCCCTGGGACCCCACCGTGATCAAGACCCCCCCCTAGGATCCCGGGGAGCAAAATCGCGGCAAAATCTCGGCAAAAATGGAGTTAAAAATCAATCCCAAACCCCGGGAACGACCCCCGTGCGACACCCCAGTGACCAAGACCCCCCCAAGTCCCAGGGGGAACCAAAATCGCGGCAAAAATGGAGCTAAAAATAAAACCCCAAAAACCGGCGCGACCACCCTCGGACCCCCCCCGTGACCGAGACCCCCCCAGGGTCCCGGAGGGACCAAAATCGAGGCAAAAATCCCCTTAAAAATCAATCCCAAACCCCCCAAACCCCAGGCACGACCCCGCCGCGACCCCCGCGTGATCGAGACCCCCCCGAGGAATTCGAGAGGACCAAAATCTCGGCAAAATCTTGGCAAAATCGCGGCAAAATCTCGGCAAATTCGAGGCAAAAATCGCTTTAAAAATCAATATAAAACCCCCAAATCCCGGGCACGACCCCTCGGATCCCCCCGGGGGATTCGGGGGAGCAAAATCTCGGCAAAAATAAAATCCCAAACCCCCCAAATCCCGGCACGACCCCGCCGCGACCCCCCCGTGACCGAGACCCCCCCGGGGAATTCGAGAGGACCAAAATCTCGGCAAAATCTTGGCAAAATCGCTTTAAAATCTCGGCAAAAATCGCTTTAAAAATCAATATAAAACCCCCAAACCCCCAAACCCCCGGCACGACCCGCCGCGACCCCCGCGTGATCAGGCCCCCAGAGCAAAATCTCTGCAAATCCCTTTAAAAATCAACATAAAATCCCCCAAACCCCCAAAACCCAGGGCACGACCCCGCCGCGACCCCCGCGTGACCGAGACCCCCCCGGGGAATTCGAGAGGACCAAAATGTCGGTAAAAATCGAGTTAAAAATCAACCCCAAACCCCCCAAACCCCAGGAACGACCCCTCGGACCCCCTCGGGGGATTCGGGGGCACCAAAATCTCGGCAAAATCTCGGTAAAATCGCTTTAAAATCTCGGTAAAAATCGCTTTAAAAATCAATATAAAACCCCCCAAATCCCGGGCACGACCCCTCGGATCCCCCCGGGGATTCGGGGGGAGCAAAATCTCGGCAAAAATAAAATCCCAAACCCCCCAAACCCCCGGCACGACCCCGCCGCGACCCCCGCGTGATCGAGACCCCCCCAGGGGGACCAAAATCTCGGCAAAAATCCCTTTAAAAATCAACATAAAATCCCCCAAACCCCCAAAACCCAGGGCACGACCCCGTCGCGACCCCGGGATCGAGCCCCCCAGGGAATTCGAAAGGACCAAAATCTCGGCAAAATCTCGGTAAAATCGCTTTAAAATCTCGGCAAAAATCGCTTTAAAAATCAATATAAAACCCCCCAAACCCCCAAACCTCCGGCACGACCCCGCCGCGACCCCGCGTGACGGAGACCCCAGGAAAGCAAAATCTCAGCAAAAAATCGCTTTAAAAATCGACCCCAAACCCCCCAAACCCCCGGCACGACCCCGCCGCGACCCCCGCGTGACCGAGACCCCCCCGGGGAATTCGAGAGGACCAAAATCTCGGTAAAATCCCTTTAAAATCTCGGCAAAAATCGCTTTAAAAATCAATATAAAACCCCCCAAACCCCCCAAATCCCGGGCACGACCCCTCGGACCCCCCCGGGGATTCGGGGGGAGCAAAATCTCGGCAAAAATCCCTTTAAAAATCAATATAAAACCCCCCAAACCTCCGGCACGACCCCGCCGCGACCCCCGCCCGCCCCCAGCCCCGTTCCCGGGGGGCTCCGCCGCCCCCCCAAGCGGAGCTATTTCGGAGCTCATCAATCACGAGTCCCCAAAATCGTTCCTCCCCCCGCAATTTGCAATTTTCTCCCCTCCCCGGGCAGAGCTTTTTGTCTCTCGCTCGCCCACCCAGCCCAGCCCACGGAGCCCCCCCGACACGCGTGGGGCCCCCCCGCGCCCCTCCCCCACCCCGGAGCTGGGCCACTCCCTCCCCCCGAGAAAGTTTCGGCAGCCGAAAATTGAGGGTTTTTTTGGAAAGTCGGGATGGTTTTGAGGGTTTTCTACCCTAAAAAATGGAGTTGAGAAGCTCAAATGAGAGCCCGAAATTGGAGGATCCCAAAATTGAGGGTTTTTGGATCTTTTAGAGGATTTCCCCCCCAAAAAAATGGACTTGAGAAGCCCCAAAATGGGAGCCCGAAATTCGGGGATCTCAAAATTGAGGTTTTTTGGAAAGTCGGGATGGTTTTGAGGGTTTTTCTCCCAAAAAAATGGACTTGAGAAGCCCAAAATAGGGTGGAGGAACCCAAAATTCGAGGATCCCAAAACTGAGGTTTTTTGGGAAACTCGGGATGGTTTTGAGGATTTTCCCCCAAAAAAATGGACTTGAGGAACCCAAAATTCGAGGACCCCAAAAGCAGTTTGGGGACCCCGAAATTGGTTTGAGTGACCCCAAAATGAGTTCGAGGATCCCCCAAAAATGGACTTGAGAACCCCAAAATGAGGCGGAACCCAAAATTCGAGGATCCCAAAATTGAGGTTTTTTTGGGAAATTCCGGGATGGTTTTGAGGGTTTTCTACCCTAAAAAATGGACTTGAGAAGCCC
The DNA here is from genome assembly GCF_008360975.1 of Lichenostomus cassidix. Lineage (NCBI taxonomy): Eukaryota > Metazoa > Chordata > Aves > Passeriformes > Meliphagidae > Lichenostomus > Lichenostomus cassidix. The sequence continues at coordinate 1,255,269 of NC_139509.1, forward strand.
CAAAATGGGAACCCGAAATTGGAGGATCCCAAAATTTAGGGGTTTTTTGGGAAATTCCGGGATGGTTTTGAGGGTTTTCTACCCTAAAAAATGGACTTGAGAAGCCCCAAAATGGGAACCCGAAATTGGAGGATCCCAAAATTGAGGGTTTTTGGATCTTTTAGAGGATTTCCCCCCCAAAAAAATGGACTTGAGAAGCCCCAAAATGGGAGCCCGAAATTCGGGGATCTCAAAATTGAGGGTTTTTTTGGAAAGTCGGGATGGTTTTGAGGGTTTTTCTCCCAAAAAAATGGAGTTGAGAACCCTAAAAATGGGGTGGAAGAACCCAAAATTCGAGAATCCCAAAATTGAGTTTTTTTGGGAAAGTCGGGATGGTTTTGAGGATTTTCCCCCCAAAAAATGGACTTGAGAACTCCCAAAATGAGGTGGAGGAACCCAAAATTCGAGGATCCCAAAATTCGAGGATCCCAAAATTGAGGTTTTTTGGGAAACTCAGGGTGGTTTTGAGGGTTTCCCCCCCAAAAATTGGACTTGAGAAGCCTAAAATGGGAGCCCGAAATTCGAGGATTTTGGGGACCCCGAAATGAGTTTGAGTGACCCCAAATGAGTTTGAGATTCCCTAAAATCAGCTCGGGGATCCCCCAAAAAATCGACTTGAGAACCCCAAAATGGAAACCCGAAATTCGAGGATCCCAAAATTGAGGTTTTTTAGGAAACTCAGGATGGTTTTGAGGATTTTCCCCCCAAAAAATGGACTTGAGAAACCCCAAAATATGGAGGAACCCAAAATTCGAGGACCCCAAAAGCAATTTGGGGACCCCGAAATTGGCTTGAGTGACCCCAAAATGAGTTTGAGATCCTAAAAATCAGCTCGAGGATCCCCCAGATCAGTTCGAGGACCCTCAAGTTTTGTTTGAGGACCCTGAAATGACTCGCGGGACCCCGAAATGAGTTGAAAAACCCCTAAGTGAGGACTTGGAGGACCCAAAATGAGTTGAAAGACCCCAAATGAGGGTTGGAGACCCCGAAATGAGGACTTGGAGGCCCCAAAATGAGTTGAAGACCCCCAGAATGAGGGGGGGTCTTCCAACCCAAAATGAGGACTTGGAGACCCTAAAATGAGGGTTGGAGACCCCAAATTAGTTGAAAAACCCCAAAATGAGTTGAAAAACCCCAAAATAAGGACTTGGAGACCCCAAAATGAGGGCTGGAGACCCCAAAATGACTTGAAAAACCCCAAAATGAGGACCTGGAGACCCCAAAATGAGGGTCGGAGGTCCCAAAATGACTTGAAGGACCCAAAACGAGGACTTGGAGACCCCAAAATGAGTTGAAAAACCCCAAAATGAGGGTTGGAGATCCCAAAATGAGTTGGAAGACCCCAAAATGAGGACTTGGAGACCCCAAAATGAGGACTGGAGACCCCAAAATAAGTTGAAAAACCCCAAAATGAGGGTTGGAGACCCCAAATGAGGACATGGGGACCCCAAATGAGGAGTTGGAGACCCCAAAATGAGTTGAAAGACCCCAAAATGAGGACCTGGAGACCCCAAAATGAGGGCTGGAGACCCCAAAATTACTTGAAAGACCCCAAAATGAGGACCTGGAGACCCCAAAATGAGGGCTGGAGACCCCAAAATTACTTGAAAGACCCCGAAATGAGGACTTGGAGACCCCAAAATGAGTTGATGACCCCCAAATGAAGACTTGGAGACCCCAAATGAGGGGTTGGACACCCCAAAATGAGTTGAAGGACCCCAAAATTAGGGGTTGGAGACTCCAAAATGAGGGTTGGAGACCCCAAAATGAGGACTTGGAGACCCTAAAATGAGGGTTGGAGACCCCAAATTAGTTGAATAACCCCAAAATTAGTTGAAAAACCCCAAAATAAGGACTTGGAGACCCCAAAATGAGGGTTGGAGGTCCCAAAATGAGTTGAAAAACCCCAAAATGAGTTGGAAGACCCCAAAATGACTTGAAGGACCCCAAAACGAGGACTTGGAGACCCCAAAATAAGTTGAAGGGCCCCAAAATGAAGGTTGGAGGCCCAAGAATGAGTTGAAAAACCTCAAAATGAGTTGGAAGACCCCAAAATGAGGACCTGGAGACCCCAAAATGAGGGCTGGAGACCCCAAAATTACTTGAAAGACCCCGAAATGAGTACTTGGAGACCCCAAAATGAGTTGAAAGACCCCCAAATGAGGGTCGGAGACCCCAAATGAGGACTTGGAGACTCCAAATGACTTGAAGGACCCCAAAATGAGTTGAAAAACCCCACAATGAGTTGAAGGACCCCAAAATGAGGACTTGGAGGCCCCAAAATGAGTTGAAAAACTCCAAAATGAGTTGAAAGACCCCAAAATGAGGACTTGGAGACCTCAAAATGAGGGTTGGAGACCCCAAATGAGGGTCGGAGACCCCAAAATGAGGACTTGGAGGCCCCAAAATGAGTTGAAAAACTCCAAAATGAGTTGAAAGACCCCAAAATGAGGGTTGGAGACCCCAAAATGACTCGAAAAACCCCAAAACGAGGACTTGGAAGCCCCCAAATGCAGGGTCAGAGACCCCCAAAGCATCCCCAGCGAGGTCTGTCACCCCCAGCCTGACCCCGGCAATGGCTGAAGGTGACAAGGACAGTTCCAGGGTGGCCCTGGGGGGGTTGGGGGGCTCACCTGTCCCCCCCCGCAGGCGGTGCAGGGTGGGCGTCGCTCCCACCCACGCCGTTACATAAAAGCTGATTAATATTCCTCGGGGGCGCGCGCGGCGCGTGCCCGGGAGGCTGAGAGGGGGTCGCTGTCCCCTCCCCACCCTCGGGGGTCTCCCGCACCCCAAAAACCCCCCCAGGGTCAACCCAGAGCCCCCCCAGAGCCCCCCAGAGCCCCCCAGAGCCGCAGCGCCCCCCAGGGGTCCTGGGGGAGGTCACAGGGTGGGTCTGGGGTCTTCTCCAGCCCCCCCAGGCCAGGTGAGAGGCCTGGAGTTTGGGTAGGTCCTACAATAATAGGATGGGGGGGGGGCTGCTGACCTCGCAAAAGGAGGGGACAGAAAGGGACAGAGGGGGGTCGTGGAGGGGTCTGGGGGTCGCAGTGCCCACCCTGGCAGGGCACAAGGGGGGGTCACTGTCCCTCCTGGGGGGTCACCGGGGGTCGCCAAACCCGGTGACATCCCCCTCGGGGGTCCCGGATACCTAACCCCCCCCTCACCTAGGATCCTGAGGGGTCCTGGGGGTCCTGGGGGGTCCTGGGAGGTCCTGGGGGTCCTGGGAGGTCCTGGGGGTCCTGGGGGTCCTGGGGGTCTTGACCCCCCCTGGAGCTCCGGGGTGGTCCTGGGGTGTCCCTGGGGGTCTTGAAGCCCCCAAATTAGGGTCGGGGGACACAACCGGCATCACCCCAGAGGGGTCCCGGAGGTCCCGGGGGTCCTGGGGGTCCTGGGGGTCCTGGGGGTCCTGGGGGTCTTGGGGGTCCTGGGGGTCCTGAGGATCCTGAGGGTCCTGGTGGTCTTGACCCCCCCTGCAGCTCGGCGCAATCCCGGGGTGTCCCCGGGGGTCGTGCAGCCCCAAATTCGGGTCTGGGGGCACAACCCGCGGGTGTCCCGGGGGTCCCACACCCCTCCCTCCCCTCGGGGGGTCCCGGGGCAGCTCCCCCCCCTCCCCTCCCCACGTTCCCCTGGGGGTCCCGGCGGCGCGCGGGGCTGGGCGGAACCCCCCCGTTAGCATCCCCCGCCCCCGGCTCCCCCCGCCCCGCCCCGCCCGCCGGTGCCGGTGCCGGTGCCGGCTCGGCCAAACTTGCGGCGAGCCCCGGCCGGCGGGAGGCACAACCGGTGGCGGACCGGGGCTCGGCGACACCGGGGAACGGCGACAGAGCGGCTCGGCGACACCGAGCATCCCCCGGTAAGAGCGCGCAGCATCGCCGGTTCCCCCCCCGGTTCCTCCCGGTTCTCCTCCCTGCCCATCCCGGCGCTGCCCATCGCCGCTCCTCCGCTCCTCGCCCCGGTTCTGCTTCCCGGTTCTCCTTCCCGGTTCTCCTCGCCGGTTCTCCTTCCCGGTTCTCCTCCCCGGTTCTCCTTCCCGGTTCTCCTCGCCGGTTCTCCTTCCCGGTTCTCCTCCCCGGTTCTCCTTCCCGGTTCTCCCCCAGCCCGGTTTTCCCCCAGCCCGGTTCTCCTCCCCGGTTCTCCTCCCTGGTTCTCCTTCCTGGTTCTCCTTCCTGGTTCTCCTTCCCGGTTCTCCTCCCCGGTTCCCCCCCGCCGCCCGGTTCTCCCGCTCTCCCCGCTCCCGGTTCTCCCTCTCCTCCCTTCCCGGCCCTCCTCCCTTCCCGGCTCTCCCCTCCCGGTTCTCCCCTGCCGGTGCTCCCACCCCCGGTGCGCGGATCCATCTTGGCTCCGGTGCTGCCTGCGCAGCCGCCGGCTACCGGGAGGCGGGGGGAGCTACCGGGGTGGGGGGGAAACCGGTTACCGGGGAGCCGCCGCGGTTTGCGGGGGGAGCGGAGCGGCGGGAGGCACCGGTACCGCCGGTTACCGGGGAGCAGCCGCGGCTTGCGGGGCTCGGGAGGCACCGGGGGGTTTCGGGAGGCACCGGGGGGGTTTCGGGAGGCACCGGGGGGGTTTCGGGAGGCACCGGGGGGCTACGGGAGGCCGCGGCGGAGGGCCCGGCCGGGGCTGAGCGGCGCTGCCGGTGCTCAGGGGCGATGGAGGCGCCGCGGAGCCTCCCGGGGCTGGAGCGGGAGCGCGGCGCGCTGGACGCGGCCGGAGGTTGCCAATCGCCGCTGGACACCAAGGCCGTGCCCGGCAGGAAGGTCTGGGTCAAGCTGCGGGCGCTGTGAGTGAAAATCCCCCCCGGAGCCCCCGAGAGAGACCCCCGAGAGGGACCCCAGAGAGGGACCCCGAAAGGAGAGAGGGGAACCCCAAATTGGGATCCTCGGACGCCAAATTGGGACCCTTAAACCCCAAAACGAGAGAGGCGAACCCCAAAGAGGGAGCTTTAAACCCCAAATCGGGACCCTTAAACCCCGAAAGGAGAGAGGGGATCCCCAAATCGGGACCTTCAGACCCCAAAGCGGGATCTTTAAACCACAAATTGGGACCCTTAAACCCCAAACTGGGAGCTTTAAACCCCAAATTGGGAGCTTTAAACCCCAAATCGGGACCCTCAGACCCCAAAGTGGGAGATTTAAACCCCGAATCAGGACCCTGGGACCCCAAATTGGGACCCTTAAACTCCAAAAGGAGAGAGGCGGACCCCAAAGCGGGACCCTCAGCCCCTAAATCGGGAGCTTTAAACCCCAAATTGGGACCCTTAAACCCCAAATCGGGAGCTTTAAACCCCAAATCGGGACCCTCAGACTCCAAAGCAGGAGCTTTAAACCCCAAATCAGGAGCTTTAAACCCCACATTGGGAGCTTTAAACCCCAACCTGTGGCTCCCAAATCCCAATGTGGGATGCACAAAGCAGGACCCCTTAAACCCCAAACCGGAACCCTCAGACCCCAAATCGGGACCCTCAGACCCCAAATCGGAACCCCTAAACCAGGACCCCTTAAATCCTAAACCGGGACCCTCAGACCCCAAATCGGGACCCTCAGACCCCAAACAGTGACCCTTAAACCCCAACCTGCGGCCCCCAAACCCCAACGTGGGATGAACAAACCAGGACCCCTTAAACCCCAAATTGGGACCCTCAAACCCCAAGCCGGGACCCACAAACCCCAAATTGGGACCCTCAAACCCCAAATCGGCAGCTTTAAACCCCAACCTGTGGCTCCCAAATCCCAGTGTGGGATGCACAAAGCAGGACCCCTTAAACCCCAAATCGGGACCTTCAGACCTCAAATCAAAAGGCTTAAATCCCAGCCTGGAACCCCCAAATCCCAGTCAGGGATGAACAAACCAGGACCCCTCAGACCCCAAATCGGGACCTTTAAACCCCAAATCGGAACCCCTAAACCCCAAATCGGGACCTTTAAACCCCAAACTGGGACCCTTAGACCCCAAATTGGGACCCTTAAATCCCAACCTGTGGCTCCCAAATCCCAATCTGGGATGCACAAAGCAGGACTCCATAAACCCCAAACCGAGACCCTCAAACCCCAAATCGGGAGCTTTAAACCCCAACCTGTGGCTCCCAAATCCCAGTGTGGGATGAACAAATCAGTACCCCTTAAAACCAAAATCGGGACCCTCAAACCAGGACCCCTTAAACCCCAAATCGGGACCTTTAAACCCTAAATCGGGACCCTCAAACCAGGACCCCTCAAACCCCAAACCGGGACCCCAAATCCCACCCTGGGACCCCCAAACCCCAAATCGGGACCCCCAAATCCCAACCTGAGACCCCAAATCCCAACCTGGGACCCCAAACCCCAAATCGGGACCCCCAAACCCCAAATCGGGACCCCCAAACCCCACCCTGAGACCCCAAATCCCACCCTGGGACCCCCAAACCCCAAATCGGGACCCCCAAATCCCAACCTGAGACCCCAAATCCCAACCTGGGACCCCAAACCCCAAATCGGGACCCCCAAACCCCACCCTGAGACCCCAAATCCCACCCTAGGACCCCCAAACCCGCACCCTGAGCCCACCCGAGGACTCCAACCCCACAAACCGCGACACCCGACTTTGGGGACATCCATCCTCCCCTAAGCCCCCCGCACTGTCCCCACCGCAGGCAGGGACCTTCTGCTGTCCCCAAGGAGCCCCGAGATGTCCCCAAGGACCCCCGAGATGTCCCCAAGGACCCCCGAGATGTCCCCAACCCCTTGGGTCCCCCCCGACTCCGTTGTACCCCCTGGGTTGGGGACACTCCCCGGAATTGGGGACACCCCCAGAATTGGGGACACCCCCAGAACTGGGGACACCTCCTGGGTTGGGGACATCCCCAGAATTGGGGTCCCCCTTCCCCCAGCATGGCTCTGAGGGGACAACTCCCGGAGTGTCACCCTGAGTGTCCCCGCGGGGTGACAAAGGCCCCGCGGTGTCCCCAACCCTGTGGCAGCAGCGCAGGTGCCGCAGGTGCCACCTCCTTGTCCCCAACCCCCTCGGGGGGGGCTGGCGGGGGGTGCCACCCCCTCACCTGTGTCGCAGGGAGCTCACGTGTCCCCGCGCCCACCTGCGGCACGTGTCGCGCGTGGGGGGGGTGGGGGGTCCCCAGGGGGGCACCACGTGCTTGGGGACACGTGTGGGGGACAAGGCGGGCCGGGTGGCAGCGATGGCACACGCGTGTGGCACACCTGGGCGTGCGAGGGGACAGGCGAGGGGACAGGCGAGGGACAGGCGAGGGGACACGCGAGGGACACGAGAGGGGACACTCGAGGGGACAGGTGAGGGGACACGAGAAGGGACAGGCGAGGGGACACGCGAGGGGACAAGCGAGGGGACAGGCGAGGGGACACGGGAGGGGACAAGCGAGGGACAGGCGAGGGGACAGGCGAGGGACAGGCGAGGGGACAAGCGAGGGGACAAGCGAGGGACACGAGAAGGGACAGGCGAGGGGGCAGGCGAGGGACAGGCGAGGGGAAACGAGAGGGGACAAGCGAGGGGACAGGCGAGGGACACGAGAGGGGACAAGCGAAGGGACAGGAGAGGGACAGGAGAGGGACAGGCGAGGGGACAGGCGAGGGGACACGCGAGGGACACGAGAAGGGACAGGCGAGGGACACGGGAGGGGACAGACGAGGGGACAAGAGAGGGGACAGGCGAGGGGACAAGAGAGGGGACAGGCGAGGGGACACGGGAGGGGACAGGCGAGGGACAGGTGAGGAGACAGGCGAGGGACAGGCGAAGGGACAGGCGAGGGGACAGGCGAGGGGACACGAGAAGGGACAAGCGAGGGGACAGGCGAGGGGACAGGCGAGGGGACAGGCGAGGGGACACGCGAGGGACACACACGAGGGGACAAGCGAGGGGACATGTGAGGGGACAGGCGAGGGGACAGGCGAGGGACACGCGCGGGGACAGGCGAGGGGACAGGCGAGGGACACACACGAGGGGACACGCGAGGGACACACGCGTGGGCAGGGGGGTGTGCGACACTCCGGGGGTGTCACACGAGCGCGCCAGGCGGGTGTGCGACACCCCTGGGTGGCCGCGGGGGTGGCACACGCGTGTCCCCACGTGAGCGCACGTGTCACCTCCCACAGGTGGGTGGACGTGTGTCCCCAAAGCGGGGGATGTCCCCTCCCCGAGTCCCCTCCCCGCTGTCCCCCCACGTTCCGAGGGGCAGCAGCACCCGTGGGTGACAATCCCGGGGGGTCCTGAGGCCACTCTGTCACCCACGGGGTGGCCTTGGGGACACCGGTGTCACACCGGCGGCTCTGTCCTCCCCGCGACAAGTGGCACTGGGGGGTGACAGGCGACACTGGGGGGTGACAGGTGGCACTGGGGGGTGACACCCGGCAGCGTGGCACAGCCCGACCCTCGTCCCTTGTCCCCACGAGTGTCCCCTCGCCCGTGCCACCAAGTGGGGGGTGGCTGTCCCCAGGCTGGGGGTCCCTGAGGGTCCCCACGGCGGGTGGCCGCGCGCGGGAAGGTGACAATCGCCTTCCCCAAGGTCACAGCGGCGCTGGTGACGTCTGTGCCACCCCCCCGCTCCCCCCGGCCCCCCTCGCTGTCACCGTCACTGTCGCCGTGACCGGGGGACGCGGTGGCCCCTCCCAGCCGAGCGGCTCCGGTCACCGCGGCGGCGACACGAGTGTCCTTGCGCTGGCCTGGTGGCAGCGCCCCGTGTCCCCGCGCTGTCACCATCCTGGGTCCCCACGCTGCCATCTCGTGACACTCTGTGCCACCCCGTGCCACCCAGTGCCACCTAGTGCCACCCAGTGCCACCTGTATCATCCTGTGCCACCTGTGCCACCCCATGTCACAGCGCCCCCTGTCCCCAACCCCGAGGGCTGTCCCCTTTGTCGCGGGGGGTCAGTGCCACCCTGTCCCCAACCCCGAGGGCTGTCCCCGCTATCGGGGGGGCTCAGTGCCACCCTGTCCCCATCCCGTGTGGCATGTGCTGTCCTGGGGATCAATGCCACCCTGTCCCCCCAGTGGTTGTCCCCGCTGTCCCCCGGGATCTCTCACACCCTGTCCCCCATCCCCGGGGGCTGTCCCCTTTGCCCCGGGGGGTCAATGCCACCCTGTCCCCATCCTGCATGGGATGAGCTGTCCTGGGGGGCTCAGTGTCATCCTGTCCCCCCGCAGTGTCCCCGCTGTCCCTCGGGATCTCTCACACCCTGTCCCCCCCCGGGGGCTGTCCCCTCTGTCCTGGGGGGTCAGTGTCACCCTGTCCCCGAGGTGGTTATCCCCACTGTCCCTTGGGGTCAATGCCACCCTGTCCCCCCCCGGTGGGTGTCCCCACTGTCCCTGCGGATCTCTCACACCCTGTCTCCCCCTTCCCCGGGGTCCGTCCCCTCTCCCGGCTGTCCCCGCCGTGTCCCCCGTGTCCCCAGGGATCTCTCACACCCTGTCCCCCCGGTGGCTGTCCTAGGGACTCAATGCCACCCTGTCGCCCCCCGCTGGCTGTCCCCACTGTCCCTCGGGATCTCTCACACCTTGTCCCCACCCCAGGGGCTGTCCCCACTGTCCCTGGGGATCAATGTCACCCTGTCCCCCCCCGCTGGCTGTCCCCTCTGCCCCTGCGGATCTCTCACACCCTGTCCCCCTTCCCCGGTGGCTGTCCCCGTCTGTCCCCGCCGTGTCCCCCGGTGTCCCCAAGGCTGCGCTACCTGGTGAAGCAGCTCGACTCGGGCGAGGTGAACGTGGAGGAGCTGAAGCGCAACCTGGAGTACGCCGCGTCCCTCCTCGAGGCCGTTTACATCGACGAGACCAGGTGGGGAGGCGACACCGCCGGGGACAGCCGCGTCCCCCCGAGGGGTGACAACACCCCCTGAGTGTCACCGCGGCCCTCAGGCAGGTGCTGGACACGGAGGACGAGCTGCGGGAGATGGGGTCGGACGCGGCGGTGCCCTCCGAGGTGCGCGACTGGCTGGCGGCGACCTTCACGCAGCAGGCGAGAGCCAAGGGGCGCCGGGCGGAGGAGAAACCCAAATTCCGCAGCATCGTGCACGCCGTGCAGGCTGGGATCTTCGTGGAGAGGTGGGGATGGGGGTTGGGGTGAGGGAATGGGGAAAGTGGGGAAGTAGGGGAATGGGGTGGGGAATGGGGAAATTGGGGTGAGAATAAGGGGAGTAAGTGGGGAATGGGGGAAATTGGGGTGGGGAATGGGGGGATTGGGGTGGGAATGGGGAAATTGGGGTGGGGAATGGGGGAATTGGGGTAGGAAATGGGGAAATGGGGAAATGGGGCGGGGAATGGGAGAGGGGAAATGGGAAAATTGGGATAGGAAATGGGAAATTGGGGTGGGAAATGGGGGAATTTGGGTGGGGAATGGGGAAATGGGGTGGGAATGGGAGAGGGAAATGGGAAGGTGGGGTAGGAAATGGGGAAATTGGGGTGGGAATGGGGGAATGAGATTGGGAATGGGGAAATTGGGGAGAGAGAAATGAGGAAAGGGGAAAATTGGGGTAGGAAATGGGGAATGGGGTGGGAAATAAGGTGGGAAATATAAGGAAATGGGGTGGGGATGGGGAGAGGGAGGGGGGAAAATGGGGAATGGGGAATGGGGTGGGAAATGGGAGAGGTGAAATGGGAGTTGGAAATGGGGAAATTGGGGAAATATGGAAGGGAAATTGGGGTGAGGAAATAAATGGGAAATGAAATGGGGTGGGAATTGGGAGAGGGGAAAAATGGGGAGGGAAAATGGGAGAGGGAAAATGGGGAATGGGAAATGGGGAAAGAGGAAAATTGGGGTGGGAATGGGGAAATGGGGTGGGAATGGGAGAAGGAAATGGCGAGAGGAGAAATTGGGGTAGGAAATGGGGTGGGAAATGGAGAGAGGGGAAAATTGCAGTAGGAAATGGGGAAATGGGGAGAGGGAAATGGGTGGGAAATGGGGAAATGGGCTGGGGAAGGGGGAAATGGGGAAATGGGGTGGGAAATAGGAGAGGGGAAATGGGGAATGGGGAAATGGGAGAGGGGAAATGGGCAAATAGGAAATTGGGGGCAAATGGGAGAGGAAAAGGGGAAAACGGGGAAGGGGAAATGGGGTGGGAAGTGGGGAAATGGAGAGGGAAATGGGGTGGGAAATGGGAGGAAATGGGGAGTGGGAAATGGGGAGTGAGAAATGGGGAGAGGGGAAAATTGGAATAGGAAATGGGGAAAAGGGGTGGGAAATGGAAATGGGGTGGGAAATGGGGAGAAATGGGGAGGGAAATTGAGAGAGGGAAATGGGGTGGGAAATGGGAGAGGGAAAATGGGGGAAATGGGAAGAGGGGAATGGGGAGAGGGAAATGGGGAGAGGGAAATGGGGTGGGAAATGGGGAAATGGGGTGGGAAATGGGGAAAGGGGAAAATTGCAGTAGGAAACGGGGAAATGGGGCAGGAAATGGGAGAGGGAAAATGGGGAGTGGGGGAAATGGGGGAATGGGGGAATGGGGGAATGGGAAATGGGGAAATGGGGAAATGGGGCGGGAAATGGGAGAGGGGAATGGGGAGGGAATTGGGAAGAGGGGAAAAATAGGGTGGGAAATGGGAAGAGGGGAATGGGGAGCAAACGGGGAGAGGGGAAATCGGGGGTCAGACCCCCCGGCGCCCCCCAGCCCTGCCTCTCCCCCCAGGATGTTCCGCAGGACATACACGGCCGTGGGGCCGAGCTACTCCTCCTCCGTCCTCAACTGCCTGAAGGTACCCCGAGAACCCCCGGGGGCTGCTGGGGTCACTGGGAGCAACTGGGAATCACTGGGAGTGGCTGGGAGTCACTGGGAATGGCTGGGAATAACTGGGAATCACTGGGAATAACTGGGAGTCACTGGGAATAACTGGGAATAACTGGGAGTCACTGGGAGTCACTGGGAGTCACTGGGAATAACTGGGAGTCCCTGGGAATGGTGTGGCTGGGCTTTTTTTGGAATTGTTGGGCTTCTTTGGGCATCTCTGGGAATCCCTGGAAGTCGCTGGACATCTCTGGGCAGCCTTGGCTTTACTGGGGTTTTACTGGACATCACTGGGAGCCCCTGGAATTCCTGGAATTCCCAGCGATTCCTCAAATTCCCAAACATTCCCAGAATTCCTGTCCATCCCCAGAATTCCCGTTCATTCCTGGAATTCCCAGCCATTCCCAAAATTCCCAGCCATTCCTAGAATTCCTGTCCATTCCCGGAATTCCCAAACAGCCCCGAAATTCCTGGCCATTCCCGGAATTCCCAAATATTCCTGGAATTCCCGGTCATTCCCCAAATTCCTGTCCATTCCTGGAATTCCCAAACATTCCCAGAATTTCTGGCCATTCCCAGAATTCTGGCCATTCCTAAAATTCCTGGCCATTCCCAGATTTCCCAACCATTCCCAGAATTCCCCGTCATTCCCCGAATTCCTGTCCATTCCTGGAATTCCCGGCCATTCCCAGAATTCCCAAACATTCAAAAAATTCCCAGCCATTCCCAAAATTCCCAAAATTCGCAAACATTCCTGGAATTTCCTGCCATTCCCGGAATTCCCAAACATTCCCAGAATTTCTGGCCATTCCTGGAATTCCCAAACATTCCCGGAATTCCCAAACATTCCCGAAATTCCTGGCGATTCTCAGAATTCCTGGCCATTCCTGGAATTCCCAAACACTTCCAGAATTCTCAGCCATTCCTGGAATTCCCAAACATTCCCAAACTTCCCAACCATTCCCGGAATTCCCAAACATTCCCAGAATTCCCAGCCATTACCAAAATTCCCAACCATTCCCAGAATTCCCGGCCATTCCCGGAATTCCCAAACATTCCCAAAATTCCCAACCATTCCCAGAATTCCCGGCCATTCCCGGAATTCCCAAACATTCCCGCAATTCCCAACCATTCCCAAAATTCCCGGCCATTCCTGGAATTCCCAAACATTCCCAGAATTCCCAACCATTCCCAAAATTCCCGTTCATTCCCGTTTTCCCGCAGGGTTTGGACCAGTGGTGCTTCGACGTGTTCTCTCTGCACCGCGCGGCCGAGGAGCACTCGCTGCGCACCGTCGTGTTCGAGCTCTTCAGCCGCCACAACCTCAACAGCCGCTTCAAGGTGGGTCCTCAGACCCCAAAATATCCCAAAATCACCCGAAACTGACCCAAAATCACCCCCACAACCTCAACAGCTGCTTCAAGGTGGGTCCTGAAACCCAAAATACCCCGAAACGACCCCAAAATCACCCCCAGAACCCTCAACAGCCGCTTCAAGGTGATCCCTGACCCCAAAATATCCCAAAACGACCCCAAAATCACCCCAAAATCACCCCCAGAACCTCAACAGCCGCTTCAAGGTGATCCCTGACCCCAAAATCCCCTGAAATCACCCCAAAATCACCCAAAACTGACCCAAAATCTGCCCCAGAACCTTCAACAGCCGCTTCAAGGTGGGTCCTCAGACCCAAAGTCACCCAAAATCACCCCAAAATTCCCTCCAGAACCTCAACAGCCGCTTCAAGGTGATCCCTGACCCCAAAATCCCACAAATCTGCCCCAAAATCACCCCCACAACCTCAACAGCCGCTTCAAGGTGGGTCCTGAAACCCAAAATATCCCAAAATCACCCGAAACTGACCCAAAATCACCCCCACAACCTCAACAGCCGCTTCAAGGTGATCCCTGACCCCAAAATCACCCCAAACCGCCCCAAAATCACCTCAAAATCACCCCCAGAACCTCAACAGCCGCTTCAAGGTGGGTCCTGACCCCAAAATATCCCAAAATCACCCGAAACTGACCCAAAATCACCCCCACAACCTCAACAGCCGCTTCAAGGTGGGTCCTGACCCCAAAATCATCCCAAATCACCCCAAAATCACCCCCAGAACCCTCAACAGCCGCTTCAAGGTGGGTCCTGAAACCCAAAATCACCCCAAACCGCCCCAAAATCACCCCAAAATTCCCCCCAGAACCCTCAACAGCCGCTTCAAGGTGGGTCCTGAAACCCAAAATATCCCGAAATCACCCCAAAATCACCCCAAAATCACCCCCACAACCCTCAACAGCCGCTTCAAGGTGGGTCCTGAAACCCAAAATATCCTGAAATCACCCCCAAAATACCCCAAACCCACCACAGAATCAACCGAAACCACCCCAAAATCACCCCCACAACCACAACAGCCGCTTCAAGGTGGGTCCTCAAACCCAAAATATCCTGAAATGACCCCAAAATCACCCCCAGAACCCTCAACAGCCGCTTCAAGGTGATCCCTGACCCCAAAATCACCCCAAACCGCCCCAAAATCACCCCAAAATCCCCCCCAGAACCCTCAACAGCCGCTTCAAGGTGGGTCCTGAAACCCAAAATATCCCTGAAATCACCCCAAAATCACCCAAGACTGACCCAAAATCCCCCCAGAACCCTCAACAGCCGCTTCAAGGTGTGCCCCGACCCCAAAATCCCACAAATCTGCCCCAAAATCCCCCAAAACTGCCCCAAAATCCCCCCCAGAACCATCAACAGCCACTTCAAGGTGTGTCCTCAAACCCAAAATCACCCAAAACCACCCCAATAATCACCCCAAAATTCCCCCCAGAACCCTCAACAGCAGCTTCAAGGTGTGTCCTCAGACCCAAAATATCCTGAAATCACCCCAAAATACCCCAAAACCACCACAGAATCAACCGAAACCACCCCAAAATCACCCCCACAACCTCAACAGCTGCTTCAAGGTGGGTCCTCAAACCCAAAATATCCCAAAACGACCCCAAAATCACCCCAAACTGCCCCAAAATCTGCCCCAGAACCTTCAACAGCCGCTTCAAGGTGTGTCCTGAAACCCAAAATATCCCGAAATCACCCCAAAATCACCCGAAACTGACCCAAAATCCCCCCCAGAACCCTCAACAGCCACTTCAAGGTGTGCCATGACCCCAAAATCCCCCAAACCAGCCACCCCAAAACCTCCCAAACAGCCCCAAAACACCCCTGGAATCCTCCCCAGAAACCCCAAATCCCTCCAAAACCACTCCAGGACCCCCAAATCTCCCCCCAGGACCCCCAAATACACCCCAGGAACCCCAAATCCCTCCAAAACCACCTCTGGACCCCCAAACCTCCCCCAAGGACCCCCAAACCTCCCCCAGGACCCCCAAACCTCAAAAACAGCCCCAAAACACCCTGGAATCCTCCCCTGGAACCCCAAATCCCTCAAAACCACCCCAGGACCCCCAAATTTCCCCCGGACCCCCAAATCCCCCAAAACCACCTTTGGACCCCCAAACTTCCCCCAAATCCCTCCAAAACCAACCCAAGGACCCCAAAATTCCCCCAGGACCCCCAAATCCCTCCAAAACAACCCCAAAACACCCAAATTTCCCCCAGGACCCCCAAAACCACCCCAGGACCCCCAACGTCCCCAGGAACCCCAAATCTTTCAAAACCACCCCAGGGACCCCCAAATCTCCCTCCAGGACCCCAAATCCTTTCAAATACACCCCAAGACCCCCAAATTTCCCCTAGGAACCTCAAATCCCTCCAAAACCACCTCTGGACCCCAAATTTCACCCCAGGGCCCCCAAACCTCAAAACAGCCTAAAACACCCTGGTCCTCCCAAGGAACCAAATCCCCCAAAACCACCTCTGGACCCCCAAATTACCTTCCAGAACCCCAAATCCCTTCAACCTCTCCCCAGGACCCCCAAATCCCCTCCAAAACCACTCCAGGACCCCCAAACTTTGCCCCAGGACCCCAAATACACCCCAAGAACCCCAAATCCTTCAAAACCATCCAGGACCCCAACTTCCCCAGGAACCCCAAAACCCTCCAAAACCACCCGGGACCCCAAAATTTCACCCAGGAACCCCAAACTTCCCCAGGACCCCCAAATCTTTCCAAAACCACCCCAGGACCCCCAAACCTCCCCAGGAACCCCAAATCCCCCCAAAACCACCTCTGGATCCCCAAATTTACGCCCAGGAACCCTAAATCCCTCCAAAACCACCTCAGGACCTCCAAATTTACCCCCAGGACCCCCAGATCCCTCCAAAACCTCCCCAGGACCCCAAAATTTCACCCCAGGACACCCAAAACCTCCCCAGGACCCCCAAACTTGCCCCCAGGACCCCCCAGCTCTGCGGGGTGACCCCAAATTTCCCGTTCCCAGATCCCCGGCGCCTTCCTGACGTCGCTGCTGGAGGCTCTGGAATCCGGTTACGGAAAGTTCCGGAACCCTTACCACAACCAGGTGCACGCGGCCGACGTCACCCAGACGGTGCACTGCTTCCTGCTGCGGACCGGCATGCTGGTACGGGGACATCGGGGACATTGGGGACATCGGGGACATTGGGGACATCGGGGACATCGGGGACATTGGGGACATTGGGGATAATGGGGATATTGGGGACATCGGGGACACTGGGGACATTGGGGACATTGGGGACATTGGGGATACTGGGGACATTGGGGACATCAGGAACAAGGGGGACAGTGGGGACAGTGGGGACAGTGGGGACATCAGGGACAGTGGGGACATTGGGGACATCGGGGATATTGGGGACATTGGGGACATTGGGGACATTTGGGACACTGGGGATGTTGGGGACATCAGGGACATCGGGGACATCAGGGACATTGGGGGGACATTGGGGACATTGGGGGGACACTGGGGACATCGGGGACATTGGGGATGTTGGGGACATCAGGGACATTGAGGACATCGGGGACACTAGGGACATCAGGGACATCAGGGACATCGGGGACATTGGGGACACTGGGGATATTGGGGACATTGGGGACATTGGGGAGATTGGGGATATTTGGGACATTGGGGATATTGGGAACATCAGGGACATTGTGGGTGTGCCTCGTTGTCCCCGCATGTCACACGCGTGGTGGCACCTGGCGCGGGTTTGTGCCTCGCTGTCCCCACGTGGCTGTCACACGCGGGGTGACATCTGGCGGACGTTGTCCCCACATGGCTGTCCCCAGCACGTGCACAGCCGGGGCGTGTCACACTCGTGGTGTGTCCCACCTGTGGCTGTGACACTCCCTCAGCGGGGTGGCCCTGTCCCTGTCCCTGTCCCTGTCCCTGTCCCTGTCCCTGTCCCTGTCCCCATATCTGTCCCTGTCCCTCTCCCTGTCCCTGTCCCATCCCTGATGCACTGTCCCTGTCCCTGTCCCTGTCCCTGTCCCTGTCCCTGTCCCCATCCCTGTCACACTGTCCCTGTCCCCATCCCTGTCACACTGTCCCTGTCCCCACCCCTGTCACACTGTCCCTGTCCCCATCCCTGTCACACTGTCCCTGTCCCTGTCCCCACCCCTGTCACACTGTCCCCAGCACTGTCTCTCCGAGATCGAGCTCCTGGCCATCGTCTTTGCCGCTGCCATCCACGACTTCGAGCACACGGGGACAACCAACAGCTTCCACATCCAGACCAAGTGAGGGCAAGGGGACACGGGTGGCACTGCGTGGCACAGCTGGCGTGGCATGGCGCAGCGGGGGTGGCACGGAATGGCACGGGTGACACAGCAGATGTGGCACAGCATGGCACAGGTGGCACGGCATGGCACAGGTGGCACAGAAAGGCATGGGTGACACAGCAGATGTGGCACAGCATGAGTGGCACAGAATGGCACAGGTGGCACAGCATGAGTGGCACAGAAAGGCATGGGTGACACAGCAGATGCGGCACAGCATGGCATGGCACAGGTGGCACAGCATGGGTGGCACAGCATGGCACAGGTAGCACAGCATGGCATGGGTGGCACAAGATGGCATGGGTGACACAGCAGATGTGGCACTGGATGGCACGGCACAGGTGGCACAGGATGGCATGGCACAGGTGGCACAGCATAGCGCGGGTGACACAGTATGGCATGGCAGATGTGGCACAGGATGGCACAGCATGAGTGGCACAGAATGGCATGGGTGACACAGCAGACGTGGCACAGCATGAGTGGCACAGCATGGCACGGCACAGGTGGCACAGCACAGGTGACACGGCATGGCACAAGTGGCACAGCACAGGTGACACAGCATGGCACAGGTGGCACACCATGTCCCAAACAGGGGACACTGCGAGCCACCCTGGGTACACCTGCGATCACCTGCACAGCAGTGACACAGCCGTGCTGCCACCCTGGCTCTGTCCCTCTCCCCGGGGGTGGCTCTGCCGCCCGTCCCCATGCCGGCTGTCCCCGTGTCCCCGTGTCCCCAGGTCGGACACTGCCATCCTGTACAACGACCGCTCGGTGCTGGAGAATCACCACATCAGCGCCGTGTTCCGCCTGATGCAGGACGAGGAGCTCAACATCTTTGTCAACCTCACCAAGGACGAGTTCGCGTAAGGTCCCCACTGTCCCCGCTGTCCCTGCTGTCCCCGCGCTGTCCCCGCGCTGTCCCCAACCGGCCCTGACCCCCTGTCCCCCCCGGCAGGGAGCTGCGGGCGCTGGTCATCGAGATGGTCCTGGCCACCGACATGTCCTGCCACTTCCAGCAGGTCAAATCCATGAAAACGGCGCTGCAGCAGCTGGAGAGGTGGGTGGGGACGGCGGGAGGGTGGCAGGGTGGCTTTGGGGACAATCTGAGCGTGGCGCTGCTGTCCCCAGGCTGGACAAATCCAAGGTGCTGTCGCTGCTGCTGCACGCGGCCGACATCAGCCACCCCACCAAGCAGTGGTCAGTGCACAGCCGCTGGACCAAAGCCCTCATGGAGGAGTTCTTCCGGCAGGTAGGGCCGGAGGCGGGCGGGGGGGCGCGGGGGACACCCGTGGGGACACCACGCCTGTCCCTTGCCTTGCCAGGGGGACAAGGAGGCCGAGCTGGGGCTGCCCTTCTCGCCCCTGTGCGACCGCACCTCCACGCTGGTGGCCCAGTCGCAGATCGGTGAGTGTTCCTGTCCCCGTCCTGTCCCCACGCCGTCCCCAGAGTGTCCCCACGCTGTCCCCAGAATGTCCCCAGCCGCACCGTGTCCCCTCCCGTCCCCAGGGTTCATCGACTTCATCGTGGAGCCGACCTTCTCGGTGCTCACCGACGTGGCCGAGAAGTTGGTGACACCCCTGGCCGAGGATGGCTCCAAGGCCAAGGGCAACCCCGCCGCCACCCAGCAGCCCAGGTGGGTGTCCCCGTCGCCGTGTTCTGGGCGCCGCGGTGGCGGTGGTGGCCCTGCTCCAGCTGTCCCCGTTGTCCCCCAGCTCGCAGTGGCGGCAGCCGTCGCTGGATGAGCACCTGGAGGACATCAAAGCCGACCTGGCCGGGTTCCGCTCCACCTGGACCAAGCACATCCAGGAGAACAAGCAGAAGTGGAAGGAGAGGGCGGCCAGCGGTAGGGGACTGTCACCAGGGCCACCAGGGCCACCGGGGCCACCGGGGAAGGGCTGGGGACAACCGCGAGCCGCGCAGGGCCACCTCTGTCCGAGCATCCCCGGGTGGGGAGGCGACCCGAGCACGGCGCGGGTGGCCCCGGACTGTGCGGGTGGGTGGCGCCGAGAGGTGACACAGATCCCGGGAGGTGACACAGACCCCGGGAGGTGACACAGATCCCGGGGTGTCCCCGGTGACCCTCAGCCCCGTGTCCCCTCCAGGCATCACCAACCAGGCGTCCATCGACGAGCTGTCGCCGTGCGAGGAGCCCGCGGCCGCCGATCCCCACAGGGAGAACGGCGACGTGGAATAGCAGCGGGAGGAGCGAGGTGGGCGCGGGAGGGGAGGGGACACCGCGGGGGGGCGGGGACATCCTGGTGACTGTCCCCTCCCGACAGGTCCTTGTCCGGCCGAGTGACACCGTCTCGTCCAAAGTCGTCCATGTCATCGAGTTCAGCGCCATTTTTGTAGGGCAGGAGAACCCGGGGCCAGGCTGGGATTGGTGTCACCTCTGTGCCAGGATTGGTGTCACCTCTGTGCCAGGCTTGGTGTCACCTCTGTGCCAGCCTCGGTGTCACCCCCCTGCCAGGCTGGGTGTCACCCCTGTGCCAGGCTCGGTGTCACCTCTGTGCCAGGCTGGGTGTCACCCCCGTGCCAGGATTGGTGTCATCCCTGTGCCAGGATTGGTGTCACCTCCGTGTCAGCATCAGTGTCACCTCTGTGCCAGGCTCGGTGTCACCCCTGTGCTGGGATCGGTGTCACCTCCGTGCCAGGCTCGGTGTCACCCCTGTGCCAGGCTTGGTGTCACCCCCGTGCCAGGATTGGTGTCACCTCTGTGCCAGGCTCGGTGTCACCCCCGTGTCAGGCTCGGTGTCACCTCCGTGCCAGCATCAGTGTCATCTCTGTGCCAGCATCAGTGTCACCTCTGTGCCAGGAGCCCCCTGGACTGGACACGGATCGGTGTCACTCCCGTGCCAGGCTCAGTGTCACTCCCGTGCCAGGCTCGGTGTCACCCTCGTGCCAGGATCGGTGTCACCCCGTGCCAACATCAGTGTCACCTCTGTGCCAGGAGCCCCCCCGGGACTGGACACGGATCGGTGTCACCCCCGTGCCAGGCTCGGTGTCACCTCCGTGTCAGCATCAGTGTCACCCCCGTGCCAGGAGCCCCCGGGCTGTCCCCCCTGGCCCCCCCAGCCGTGTCGCCGGTGTCACCAGTCCCTCACTGCCACCCCGGTCCCCCGCCGGGCTCCGTCCTTAGGGATTTTTAAAAACGCTTTTCCCGCCCCGCCGGGCGCTCGGGACGGGGGTGGTGGCACTGGTGACAGCCAGGTGGGACACGCTGTCACCCCGAGGGCCACCGCGCTCCCTTCTGTGCCCGCGGGGTCTGGCTGGTGACACCGTGAGGGTGTCCCTGTCCCTGTCCCCAGCCCGGCCGGAGCATCCCAGCCCAGGGACAGAGACAGAGACAGGGACAGGGACAAGGACAGGGATAGGGACAGGGATGGGGTTAGGGACAGGGACAGGGACGGGGACAGGGACAGGGACAGGGACAGGGACAGGAACAGGGACAGGGATTGGGACAGGGACAGGGACAGGGATTGGGACAGGGACAGGGACAGGGATGAGGACAGGGACAGGGACAGCGACAGGGATGTCCCCTTGGGGTCCCGCCCGGCGCGGCGCGGGCGGGGTGGGGACAGCGGGAGGGGACAGGGACAGATCCCGTTCCGGTGTCCTCTAGCGCGTGCCTGGAATGTCCCCTCTTCCCACGACCCCTGCGACATCCCGGGATCGCTCGGGATTGCTCGGGAACGTTCGGGAATGTTCGGGAATGTTCGGGAACGCCCGGGATGTCCTGCAGGATCCCTGCTCCGGCTGGAATCCCGGAATGCTTGGGGCATCCCGGAAAGTTTGGAGCGTTCCGGAATGTTCTGAGCATCCTGGAAAGTTTGGAGCGTTCCGGAATGTTCGGAGCATCCTCCGGCAGTGCCTTGGGAACCCGGCTGGCGTCTCCTGGTGTGCCTGGAGCTTCCCGCAGCATCCCGGAGCCCTCCGGCCTCGGGAATCCTCTGGGATCCTGGATACAGCCTTGGGAATCCTCCGGGATCCTGGATCCAGGTGTTCCCTGAGAATTGTCTGATTTCCCGGATCCACCTGGCCTTGGGAATCCTCCAGATTCATGGATCCAGCCTCGGGAATCCTCCGGGATCCTGGATCGGTGTTCCCTGAGCATTCTGTAATTTCCTGGATCATCAGGGCCTCGGGAATCCTCCAGATTCCTGGATCCAGGTGTTCCCTGAGAGTTCTGTGAATCCCTGAGAATTCTGTGATTCCTTGGATCCACCTGGCATCAGGAATCCTCCAGATTCCTGGATCCAGCCTTGAGAATCCTCCAGATTCCGGGATCCATCAGACCTTAGGAATTCTCCAGATTCCTGGATCCAGGTGTTCCCTGAGAATTGTCTGATTTCCTGCATCGACCAGGCCTCGGGAATCCTCTGGGATCCTGGATCCGGTGGGTCTGGAACATCCTCCGGCATCCTGGGTCCAGCCTTGGGAATCCTCCAGATTCCTGGATCCAGCCTTGGGAATCCTCCGGGATCCTGGATCAGTGTTCCCTGAGAATTCTGTGATTTCCTGGATCCCTCCGGCCTTGGGAATCCTCCGGGATCCTGGATCCAGCCTCGGGAATCCTCCAGGATCCTGGATCCAGCGGGTCTGGGACATCCTCTGGCATCCTGGGTCCAGCCTTGGGAATCCTCCAGATCCAGGTGTTCCCTGAGCATTCTGTGATTTCCTGGATCCACCAGAAGTCAGGAATCCTCCGGGATCCTGGATCTGATGTTCCCTGAGCATTCTGTGACCTCCTGGATTCCTCATGTCTCGGGAATCCTCCAGATTCCTGGATCCAGGTGTTCCCTGAGAATTCTGTGATTCCCTGAGAATTCTGTGATTCCCTGAGAATTCTGTGATTTCCTGGATCCACCAGACCTTGGGAATCCTCTGGGATCCTGGATCCACCAGACCTTGGGAATCCTCCAGATTCCTGGATCCAGGTGTTCCTCCAGCATCCTGGGAATGCCTCGGGAATCCTCCAGCCTCCTCCTGGAGTGTGTGGAGCATCCTCTGGCACCCCGGGAATGCTTGGGAATGTTCCAGAATTCCTCGGGAATGCCTCGGGAATGTTCAGGAATTCCTTGGGAATACCTCGGGAATGTTCTGGAATGGCCGGG
Source organism: Lichenostomus cassidix (assembly GCF_008360975.1). Lineage (NCBI taxonomy): Eukaryota > Metazoa > Chordata > Aves > Passeriformes > Meliphagidae > Lichenostomus > Lichenostomus cassidix. Next base: position 1,277,837 of record NC_139509.1, read on the forward strand.
GAATGCTCCGAACCCTGGGAAAGCCTCGGGAATGTTCGGAAATTCCTCGGGAATGCCTCAGGAATGTTCAGGAATTCCTCGGGAATGTCTCGGGAATGTTCAGGAATTCCTCAGGAATGTCTCGGGAATACCCTGGGAATGGTCTGAACCCCGGGAATGCCTCGGGAATGTTTGGGGATTTTCAGGAATTCCTTGGGAATGTTCGGGAATGTTCTGGAATTCCTCGGGAATACCCCGGGAATGCTCCGAACCCCGGCAATGCTTCGGGAATGTTCCGGAATTCCTCGGGAATGTTCTGGAATTCCTCGGGAATGCCCGAACCCCAGGAATGCCCCGGGAATGCCTCTGGAATTCCTTGGGAATGTTCTGGAATGCCTCAGGAATGTTCGGGAATTCCTCAGGAATGTTCGGGAATACCCCCGGGAATGCTCCGAATCCCCGGAATTCCTCGGGAACGTTCTGGAATGTTCGGGAATTCCTCGGGAATGTTCGGGAATTCCTCGGGAACGTTCTGGAACGTTCGGGAACGCCCACATCCCGCTCCGGCTCCAGCCCCGGCTCCGTGCCACCCCGCCGTGTTTGTATTTTTCTACCCCCGTGTCCCCCCCCCCTCCGTGTCCCCTCCGTGTCACCCCTCGGTCACCGCTGGCAGAGCTCCACCTCGCCCCGCCGCATGTGTCCCCCTCGCGCCGCCGCTAACGAGCAATTAATTAATTAATGAGTTAATTAATAAACGCCGCCGCCACCACGGCCACGCTCCGGGCACTTGGGGGGGGTTTGGGGACACTCCCGAGGTCACCCTTGAGGTCACCCCCGAGGTCGAGGGGACACTGCCATGGCTTGGGGACAGCCAGGGGTGGGTGTGACCCCCCCAGCACCCAAAAAGGGGTCGTGACCCCCACCCCAGCACCCAAAAAGGGGGGTCGTGACCCTCACCCCAGCACCCAAAAAGGGGGTTTGGAGACCCCCAAGCACCCAAAAGTGTCCCTTTTGTGTCCCTTTTGTGTCACAAGGAGGAGGCGGGGGGGGAAAGGATCCCTTTAATTCCGGCTGAGGGGGGTGATGTCCCCGCGACCCCCCCGTGTCCGTGTCCCCTCCCCGTGTCCGTGTCCCCTCCCCGTGTCCGTGTCACCCCCCCGTGTCCCTGTGCACACGCGTGTCCCTGTCCCCTCCCCGTGTCCCCTCCCTGTGTCCCCTCCCCGTGTCCAGGTGTCCCCCTCAGGTGTGCACAGGTGCGGGGGTGACACTGGGGGGGCCCAGGGGACACCCCGAGGGTGGCAGTGAGGAGGGGGTGAGTCGTCTGCTCGGTGTCCCCAGTGTCACCCGTCCAGGGGGGTGACAGTGAGGGGGGGGGTCTGCTCAGTGTCCCCAGTGTCACCCGTCCTGGGGACCCTGGGGGGTGGCAGTGAGGGAGAATCTGCTCAGTGTCCCCAGTGTCACCTGCCCTGAGGTCCCCGAGGGGAGGGGACAGCCCTGGCGTTGTCCCCAAACCCCTCCGGGGGGGACCTGCCCGTGGCAGTAAAAAAAAAAAAAAAAAAGAAAAAAAAAATCAAAATAATTCCGGGCAGCCCCAAAATCTTAGAAAATGGAATAAAAAAAGTCTCCGCTGGCATCCGGATCCCGCGGCCACACCTGGGGACAAGGGACAGCGCTGGGGACACGTGGGAGGGGAGACGCCCTGTCCCTGCCCTGTCCCAGCAAGGCCACCCTACCCCTGTCACTGTCCCTGTCCCTGAGCGGTGGCCGGGAGTGTCCCAGTGGTGTCCCAGTGACATTCCGGTGTCCCAGTGGTGTCCCAGTGACATCCCAGTGCCCCCCAAGTGTCCCAGTGCCACCCGAGTGTCCCAGTAAAGTGTCCCAGTGCCACCCTAGTGACGCAATACCCTGTCCCAGTGACATCTCAGGGTCCCAGTGACATCCCAGTGCCCCCTCAGTGTGCCAGCAAAGTGTCCCAGTGCCACCTTAGTGCCCCAATATCCTGTCCCAGTGACATCTCAGTGTCCCAGTGGTGTCCCAGTGACATCCCAGTGTCCCTGTACAGTGTCCCAGTGCCCCCCAAGTGTCCCAGTGCCACCCTAGTGTCCCAATACCCTGTCCCAGTGACGTCTCAGTGCCCCCCAAGTGTCCCAGTGCCACCCTAGTGCCACAGTACCCTGTCCCAGTGACATCCCAGTGCCCCCCAAGTGTCCCCATAAAGTGTCCCAGTGCCACCCTAGTGCCGCAGTTCCCTGTCCCAGTGACATCCCAGTGCCCCCCAAGTGTCCCAGTGCCACCCTAGTGCCACAGTACCACGTCCCAGTGACATCCCCAGTGTCCCCCAAGTGTCCCAGTGCCCCCCCACTGCCCCAGCCCGATGTCCCACTGCCCCAGCCCGATGTCCCCAGTGTCCCCAGTGCCCCCCCACTTCCCCAGCCCGATGTCCCACTGCCCCAGCCCGGTGTCCCCAGTGTCCCCAGACCGCACCTACTGGCCGCTGCCCGCGCTGTCCCCAGGCTCTATATGGCTGCCATCCTCAGTCCGGCCACGCTGCGTGGCCCCGGGGGTCCCAGCTCGGGGTGTCCCCGCCTGGGGTGTCCCCGCCTGGGGTGTCCCATCCCCGGGGGTCCCTGCGGGTGTCACAACACAGAGGGGTGACCTCAGAGTCCCCCCGATTCCCCGCTGTCCCCCCCGACCCCCCCAACTCACGGTGGCCGAGCAGCGGGCAGGAGCCGCCGGGGCTGTGGCGGTGCTCGGTGTCGCCGCGGTGACAGCGGGCGGTGGTGGCCACCTCGTCGTCGTCGTCGCCGCCCTGCGCCTGCTTGCACAGGTGATGCTCCACCATCATCTGCAGCTCTGCCGGGCAGGGAGCGGCGCTGGGGGGGGCGCGGGGGGACCCTGGTGACAGTCCCCACCCTCCCGGCGACACCGAGCCGCCCGGGTGGCCTCGCGGTGGCGTTTGTCACCCCCCGAGAGAGGCCAGCGTGGGGGGTTCTGTCGCCCCATGTGGTCCTCCGTGTCACCCCCGTGTCCCCCCGTGTCACCCCCGTGTCCCCCCATGTCCCCCCATGTCACCCCCGTGTCACCCCTGTGTTCCTCCCGTGTCCCCCCCGTGTCCCCTCCGTGTCCCCCCGTGTCCCCCCATGTCACCCCGTGTCACCCCGTGTCACCCCCGTGTCCCCCCCGTGTACCCCCGTGTCCCCCCGTGTCCCCCCTGCGGCCCTCCGTGTCACCCCCGTGTCCCCTCCGTGTCCCCCCGTGTCCCCCCCCCGTGTCCTCCGTGTCACCCCGTGTCACACCGTGTCCCCGTGTCCCCGTGTCCCCCTGCGGCCCTCCGTGTCACCCCGTGTCCCCGTGTCACCGTGTCCCCCGTGTCACCCCGTGTCCCCCAGTGTCACCCCCATGTCCCCCTCGTGTCCCCTCCGAGTTCCCCGTGTCCCCCCATGTACCCCCGTGTCCCCCAGTGTCACCCCGTGTCACCCCAAGTACCTTTCATGGTGGGGGTGGTGCGGGAAACCTTCTTCCTCTGCCGGGGGGACATGGCCAGGCCAGACTGCGGGGTGACACGGGTCAGGGGTGTCCCCACAGCCTGGGGGGTGCCCCGGGTGTCACCACAGCCCCCCCGGATGTCCCCACAGCCCCCCCGGGTGTCCCCACAGCCCCCCGCGCAGTGTCACCTACCTTCAGCAGGGGGTTGGGCAGCCTGTCCTCATCGATCTCTGGGGGGGACAGAGAGGGACAGGAGGTCAGCGGGGGGGTTGGGGGTCCATCTCGCCCCCCTCGATGTCACTGCGACCCTTCCCTCGCTGTCCCTGTTCCCCGGGGGTGGCGTGGGGACAGTGCCACCACCCCAGCAGTGACATCGCCCCGCCATTGTCACGGGGACCGGGGTCACCCCCCCCGTGCGGAGGGGTCCTGAGCATCGCGGGGGGGTCCTGAGCATCGCGGGGGGGTGCTGAGCACTCCAGGGGTGTCCCTGGGTGGGCTGCGACCCGGGGGTGACACGGCGACACCGCGAGGACCCACCTGGCGACGATTGGTCGCTGCTCAGGACCAGGTTGGCCGGGGTCGGTCGGCGCCTCCGGATCTGGGGGTGACACAGGCGACAATTAGGGACACCCAGCGGTGCCCTGACCCCCCCCCGCTGTCCCCGTGTCCCCGCTGTCCCCGTGCCCGGGGCGGTGGTGGCTCCTTGGGGACAACCTCGGCCGGACACACGTGGCTTTTCCATCGCGGAGCTAATTATACCCGGCCGCGGGAAGCGCGTGGGGACAGCGGCGTGGGGACAGCGGCGCGGGGACACCGGCGGGCCCTGCCCTTCCTCCGCTGTCGCTGTCCTTGCCCAAGGTCACCTGGAGCCGCTCCGGCCCCGCGGCCACCCCGCCTGAGCCTTTTGGTGGCCCCGGGGAGGCTTTGGTGGCCGCGGGGTGGTGGCGGTGGGGACGGTGGTGGCTGTGGGGACAGCGGTGGGGACAGCGGTGGGGACAGCGATGGGGACAGCGGTGACCCCGCGCCCCCTTTCCCCGCTGACCCACTAACTGAGCGGCTCTGAAAAAAAAAACCCGAATTATGCCGGCGAGGATTCCCTAATGAGGCGGGCTGCCTAATGAGATGCTGATGAGATGCTAATGAGGCGGGCGAGCGGCCGGGAGCCCCCCCCGGCCCTCCGCACCTCCCCCGGCCCCTGCCCACCCCCCCGGCCCCTGCCCACCCCCCCGGCCCCCCGGCGCATCCTCCCGTGCCGGCCCCGTCGCCATGGAAACGCGATCTGGATATTAAACGGAGATTAGAGGCAACCGGGAGTCGCCGGGAGTCGCCGGGAATCGCCCCGGCCCCGCCAGGACCTACGGATGAGCCCCCCCATTTTGGGGTGGGGGTCCCCACAGACCCCCCCCGACCGCCTGGAGATGGGGATGGGAGGATTGGGGTCCCCCCAGGTCGGGTGAGACCCCCCAGGCTCCAGGATGCGGAGCCCCCCGGGACGCTCTGGAGCCTCCAGCGGGCGGGGGGCGAGGCTGTGTCCCCCCCCGGTGCCACCCCCGGCGCGGGGATGGGGAGGGGACAGCGGTGCCACCTGCTCAAGGTCACCCAGGTGGAGCCGAGCGCCCCGAGCTGAGCCCTCCCCCCATTCCCGGTGCGGACCGGGGGGGGCTCCGGGCGGGCGGGGGGATCCCGGCGGTGCCCCCGGGAGGGGATGCGATTGTCCTCCCCCTCCATCCATCCCTCCCTCTGTCCTCCTTCCCTCCCTCCCTCCCTCCATCCCTCCTCCCTCCATCCCTCCTCCATCCCCCATCCCTCCATCCCTGCCTCCCTCCCGCCTCGGCCGCGCTCCGCTCCCGGCGCTATTTTTAGATCAATCTCCACCATCGATTAAGGAGAGCGGCGGGATCCGGGAGCAGCCGGGACGGGCCGGGAGGGACACCGGGAGCGACACCGGGGTGGCACCGGCAGCGACACTGGGCTGGCACCGGGAGCGACACCGGGGTGGCACCGGGGTGGCACCAAGAGCGACACCGGGGGTGGCACCGGGGGTGGCAGCGGGATGGGGACAGCTCACGACACAGCAAAACCCACCCGGGATTGTCCCCCCCGGCCCCGGGGACACGAGCAGGGGGACTTGGGGACACCGGCAGAAGTGCAGGACAAAGGCCAGGGCCAGGCCTGGCACCCAAGGGGGACACCCGGGGGGACAGCCACGGGGGTCTCGGCAGAGATGGGGGTCAGGGAGCTGCGGGACCTGTGGGGACACGGGGACAGTGGGGACAAGGTCCTTCGGGAGGGTGGGGCTGGACGGGTTTGGGGACAACCCTGCAGGACACGGGGACACCGCGGTGTCACCCGGCGAGGTGTGACACTGCCGAGCCCCCCCATCAAGACGAGGGGAGCCCCCTCGGGGACATCCCAAAAAGAGGAGCGGGGAGGGGACATCATCAGTGTCACCTGCTGCCACCGCCCAGGGCTGTGTCACCCCCAGCTCAGGGCCTGAGAGGCGCCGGGTGAGACCCCCGGGAGGGGAAACTGAGGCAGGGAGGTCCCCGGGCCACCCGGTTGTGACAGGGACCGGGCTGAGGGTGTCCCTCGCTGGGTGCTGAGGGGATCCTGCCCTCCCCCATCAGCCCCCCAGCTCTCCCGGGGACCCCCAACTGTCACCCTCGCTCCTGGGGACCCCGCGCTGCTGCCACCGAGCCGGGTGGTGGCCCCAGATGGTCACACTCGGTGACAGCGCCACGCTCGCCCCCACTCCGCTGGCACCGGGGGGTCCTCGCCTGCCATCCCCAGGGACCCCCGGCTGGGGGGGGACGCGGCTGGGCCACCCCCATCTTCCTCATCCTCCTCATCCTCCTCATCATCCTCATCATCCTCATCCTCCTGAAGCCCCCGCTGGTGCCGGGGGTCTCCCCAAAGCCCCCTTGGCGGGCTGGGGACGCAGCGGGGCGGGGGAGGTGACAGGGAGGGGGTGGCAGTGCCCGGCAGTGTCCCCACGCGGGGTCAGCCGCTGCCCGGGGGTGTTCCCGGACCGACTCCGGCCAGAGCAGGGGCTGGGAGGGCCGAGGGGACCCGAGGGGACCCGGGGGGACCCGGGGGTGTCGCTGGCCAGACCCCCAGCCCGGGGTGGCCCCGGTGGCGTCGCGCGGAGCGGCACATGGCCCTGGCACTGCCACCCCCCGCCCCGCGGGGCTCCGGGGACAGCGGCGACAGCTCTGCGCGGGTGTCCCCCGCACCGGGGGCTGCACGGCTGTCCCCGCGTCACCCCCGGCCGCGGCGGTGCCACCCCCGGGCCGCTCTCGGTGTCCCCCAGCCCGGGCCGTGCCCCCGCCGTGCCCGCAGCCCCCCGGAGCCCCCCCGGCTCGCTCCGCCGCGGCCCCCCCGCTGTCCCCCCGGTGCCCCCGCGGTGTCCCCCCGGTGTCCCCGCGGTGTCCCCTCACCTGCTCGGCCGCCTCCGGGTCCAGGTGGGGCTCCAGCAGCGGGACGGTGAACTGGATCTTGCGGGGGCTGTTGGGCTCCATCGCGGGCGCGGCGGCTCCGGCGGCTCCGGCGGCTCCGAGCGGCCACGCCCAGGCCACGCCCCTGCCACGCCCAGGCGAGGCCACGCCCACCCGGCAGCCCCGCCCTGGGCCCCGCGCGCGGAGGGACAGTGGGACGCGGGGATGGACAGAGGGACACGGGGACAGGGCTTGGGAGGCCGGGATGGACACGGGGACAGACACAGGGACACAGGGATGGACACAGGGACACAGGGTTGGACATGGGGACACGAGGATGGACACACGGACAGTCAGGAGAGGGGGACAGAGCCTGGGACACTGCGACAGATGGAGGGACACGGGAATGGTCACACAGAGCTGGGACACGGGGACAGACACAAGGACAAGGGGACAGACATGGGGACACAGGGACAGACACAAGGACACAGGGACAGACACAGGGACACAGGGACAGACACAGGGACATAAGGACAAACACAGGGATGGACTCTCGGACACGGGGACAGACAAACAGTCACAAGGACGAACTCCAGGCCACTGGGACAGACGTGTGGACAGAGCCAGGGCACGGGGACAAACAGAGGGACACAGGGACAGACACACGGACACAAAACCGGACACAGGAACAGAGCAGGGACACAAGGATGGACAGAGGGACACAGGGATGGACACAGGGATGGACACACAGGGGGACCCTGGGACAGAAAAACAGCCACAAGGACGGAGTCGGGGACACTGGGACGGACACGGGGACAGACCCAGGGACACGAGGGTGGACACACAGACCCTGGGACAGACACACAGACCGTGGGAGGGACATGGGGACATCCCCCACAGGGACACCCCGCCCGTCAGAGCCCCAGGGGAGAGAGGGACAGCGACAGCGACAGGGACAGCGACAGGGACAGCGACAGGACCCCCCAGCGCAGTCAGGGCGGGGCAAAGTCCACCATCGATTCCCCCCTTGCCCTCCAGGACAGGGGGTCAGGGCCAGCCTTGGGGACTGTCCCAGCAAGGCCTGGACATCGGGGGGACACCCCAAAAAACCCCTAAATCTGATGATTTAGGATTGGGGGGCTTGGGGGCCACTGACACCCCACGGTGTTCGGGGTGGGGGATTTCAGACCCGGGGGGTTTTGGGCCCGGGGAGGTTTTGGTCCTCTGGGTTTAGGGTCCGTGGGTTGCATGCCAGGCCGGGTTTCGGCCAGGAGGTTTCAGGTGGATTTCGGGTCTGGGGTGGATTCAGGTCCTCAGATTTAGAGCCAGGGGGTTGCAATGCAAAGCCTCTTTTGCCAGAGGTCGAGCCTGGGGAGGTTTGGTGGTTTTCGTCCAGGCAGTGTTGCGATGCAGGCCAGGGGGATTTTGGGCCCTGGGGTTTCGGGTCAGAGTTTAGGTCCGGGGGTTTCGGGGCAGGGGAGTTTAGGGTCCGGGGGGGTTTCGGGGCTGGGGGGATTTAGGGTCCATGGGGGTTGCGATGCCAGGCCCGGGGGGGTTTCGGGCCCGGGGGGGTTTCGGGGTTGATTTCAGGTCCGGGTGGGTTTCAGGTCCGGGGAGGTTGTGGGGTGGATTTCGGGTCCGGGTGGGTTTAGGGTCCGGGGAAGTTGTGGGGTGGATTTCGGGCCCGGGGAGGTTTCGGAGTGGATTTCAGGTCCGGGAAGCTTTCGGCTCCGGCGGGGTTGCTATTCCAGCCCCCCCGCCGCAGCACGAGTGCGTGTCCCATCACTTATTCATGGAGCCCGGGCGGCTGCCGCGATCTGCCGGCAGGAATCCGCTAAGTAGGTCAGGCGGGGGGGGGACAGCCCGAGCCCCTCCCTGCCCCTGCTGTGCCCCCCGACAGCGCCGGGGGTCCCGGGGGGGTCCCTGGAGTCGGGACAAAGGTGCTGGTGGCTCTGGGGGGTCCCTAACTCTGAGGGGGGGGAAATTCAGCTGGACCCCCCAAAGCCCTGTGTGACCCCCCCAGCCCCATCCCGATGCTCCCCGGGAATTATTGGTGGGAAAAGCGCTGGTTGAGGAGGCGTCTAGCCCCCCCGGAGCTCCCCGGAGCCCCCCAAAGCCCCCCGGAGCCCCCCGGAGCCCCCCGGAGCCCCCCGGAGCCCACTGGAGCCCCCCAGCCCCGCTGCTCCCCCTGCGCTTCCCGAGGGAACGGTGGGATGGCAATGGGATTGAGGGAAATACTGGGAAGGCTTGTGGCTAAACTGGGATCTTCCCCCGGCAGCTGTCAGGGCTGGGAATGTCACCGTCCAGGCCCTGGTGGCGTTGCGGGTCCCTCGGCAGTGCCACGCCGCGGGGACATCCTTGGGGACAGCTGGATGTGACAGGGGAGGGACAGGGTTGGTTTCCAGCGGGGTCAGGGAGGGGTGAGGCCAGAGGGATCTGTCCAGGGCTGTGTCCATCCTCCCAGAGATGTGTCCATCCCTCCGAGGGATCTGTCTGTCCTTCCAGAGATGTGTCCATCCCTCCCGAGGGATCTGTCTGTCCTTCCAGGGCTGTGTCCATCCCTCCCAGGGCTGTGTCCATCCCTCCCAGGCTGTGTCCATCCCTCCCCAGGGATCTGTCTGTCCTTCCAGGCCGTGTCCATCCCTCCCAGGGATATTTCCATCCTTCCAGGGCTGTTCCTGTCCCTCCCAGGCTGTGTCCATCCCTCCCCAGGGATCTGTCTGTCCTTCCAGGCTGTGTCCATCCTTCCAAGGCTGTGTCCATCCCTCCCAGGCTGTGTCCATCCTCCCAGGCTGTGTCCATCCCTCCCGAGGGATCTGTCTGTCCTTCCAGAGCTGTTCCTGTCCCTCCCAGGGCTGTGTCCATCCCTCCCAGGGATATTTCCATCCTTCCAAGGCTCTTCCCGTCCCTCCCAGGGTTGTTCCCACCCTCCCCAGGGGTATTCCCGTCCTTCCCGGGGGTGTTCCCATCCTTCCCGATTCCTCGCCCGGCTCCCCGCCCCGGCCAGGCTGAGGGAACGCTTAATTCGGGGCTTTATCCACAAACACTCCCGGGCTAAAAATATCCCGGCGGAGCGGGCGCGGCGTTCCCGGCCCGGAGCTTCCTTGCCTTTTTTGACGGGAATCGCGGCTGGGGCAGCGCCCGGGGCTCCCGGTCACTGTCGCTGGTGGGACTTGGAGCCTGGGGACACAAGCCTGGGGACGCAGCAGGTCCCAGGGAATTGCAGCTGCTGGGGGATCTCGGTGCTGGGGTCCCCAGTTCCTGGGAATTCCAGCTCCTGGGGTCCCCAATTCCTGGGAATTCCAGCTCCTGGGGACAAGCCTGGGGACACAGCAGATCCCAGGGAATTCCAGCTCCTGGGGGATCCCCGGTTCCTAGGAATTCCAGCTCCTGGGGACACAGCAGATCCCAGGGAATTGCAGCTGCTGGGGGATCTCGTTCCTGGGATCCCCAATTCCTGGGAATTCCAGCTCCTGGGGACACAGCAGATCCCAGGGAATTGCAGCTGCTGGGGGATCTCGTTCCTGAGGTCCCCAATTCCTGGGAATTCCAGCTGCTGGGGACACAGCAGATCCCAGGGAATTGCAGCTCCGGGGATCCCCGGTTCCTGGGAATTCCAGCTCCTGGGAATACAGCAGATCCCAGGTAATTCCAGCTCCTGGGAGATCCCAGTCCTGGGGTCCCCAATTCCTGAGAATTCCAGCTCCTGGGGACAAGCCTGGGGACACAGCAGGTCCCAGGGAATTCCAGCTCCTGGGGGATCTCATTCCTGAAGTCCCCAACTCCTGGGAATTCCAGCTCCTGGAGGATCTTGGTCCTGGGGTCTCCAAATTCTGGGAATTCCAGCTCCTGGGGACACAGATCCCTGGGAATTCCAGCTCCTGGGACACCTTGGAATGGATGAAGGACCAGGGATGGCACCTCAGTGGCCGTGAGGTGAGTGCTGTCCCCTTGCTGGGGATGTCCCTGTCACCCCGTGCTGTCACCCCTGGAGATGCTGGAGAGCAGGATGGGAATTGCCATCCCAGCCTGGAAAACAACTCCCAGGGAAAACAAACCCCCAAACCTTGGGTGACTTCAGCATCACCTCCTTGTCACCCCTCAAACCCACGTGTCACCCCACGAGGCCACCCCAGGCTGAGTCTGTGTCCCCCCTGGGCTGGCGGGTGACACCGCAGGGGTTGGGGACACTTCGGGAGGTGGCAGAGGGTGCCAGGGCCATTCTCATCCCCCACAGAGCTTTTCCCGCGGCGCTGGCGGATGTGGGGCAACGTTTGAGGTTCGGCTTGTCGATTTTTTTGATTTTTTTTTTTTTTAATTTCCTCTTGCAGGCCGATGAGTTTCCTCCCCCTGCGCTGACGGATGGGGGCCGGGCGGGGCGCCGGGGGGGCAGCAGGCCGCTGCCCGCTGGCCCTGGCTGGACCTAGGGAGCTGCCCACCTGCCCCCCGAGCCGGTCAGTGCCGAGGGATTTGGGATTTTTGGGATGGGGAAAGGAGGGAGGAAGGGATGGAGGTGGGGTTGGGGACAAAGGGACAAGCCGGGGGGGGTGATGGGGACACCGGGAGGGGCGATTGAAGAGCCAGGAGGTGATGGGAAACTCGGCGGGATGGGGAGAGGAGAGAGGAGCAGGCGGGATGAGGGGGAAGAGGATGATGAGGATGATGAGGATGATGAGGGAGATGGGGCTGGGGGGCTCTGGGACCCCAACCCACCTTCGGCCGGGGGGGCTGGGATGGACACGGGGGGGTCACGGCATCTCGGGGGTCCCGAGGGGTTCCCCACCACGTGCCCCGGGTTTGGGGGTGGCCGGGATGAGGATCTGTCCCCCGCTGTCCCCCCAGGGTGGCTCTGGAGGTGACACCCCAGCCCCGAGCATCACGGGGGTCCTGCCGGGGGGCTTCACCCCATCTCGGAGCCTTGCCGGGGCCGGGGGTCACCCAGGTGGTCACCCAGGGCGTCCCTTCCCCCCGGGACGGCTGTTCCCGGGTTCGGGTGGTGGCTGGACTGCGACATCGCCGAGGGACATCCCCTCCCTGCCACCCGCATCCCCCGCCCCGCGTGGGGCAGCTCGGCGCGCTTATCTCTGCCCCGCAGCTCTTCCGCCGCTCCGGCAGCTCCGGCCCGTCCTGCTCCGCCCCTCGGCGCCCCGGAAAGCGCCTGTGAGGGGGCAGAGCCCATCCTGGGATGTCCCGAGTCCACCTTGGGATATCCCGAGACCACCCTGGGATGTCCCGAGACCACCCTGGGATGTCCCAAACCATCCTGAACTGCCCAGAGACCACCCAGAACTGCCCAGAGGCCAGCCTGGGGTGTCCCGAGACCACCCTGGGGTGTCCCAGCCCACCCTGAACTGCCTAGAGACCACACTAAAGTGCCCCAAATCACCCTGGGCTGCTCGGAGCCCACCCTGGGATGCCCCAAACCCACCCTGGGATGTCCCGAGACCACCATGGGGTGCCCCAAGCCCACCCTGAGCTGCCCAGAGACCACCCTGGGATGCCCCAAGCCCACCCTGGGACGTCCAGAGACCACCCTGGGATGTCCCGAGACCACCCTGGGGTGCCCCAAGCCCACCCTGAACTGCCCAGAGACCACCCTGGGATGCCCCAAGCCCACTCTGGGATGCCCCAAGCCCACCCTGGGACGTCCAGAGACCACCCTGGGATGTCCTGAGACCACCGTGGGGTGTCCCAGCCCACCCTGAACTGCCCAGAGACCACTCTGGGGTGTCCATAGACCACCCAGAACTGCCCGCAGAGCCCCCGGTGTCTCCCACACCCCCCGGGCAGGAGCTGGAGAAGTTCCCCTCACCCCCTCCCGTCCCTCCTGTCCCCGCAGGGAGCCCCCCGAGCCCCCCGGCCATGGAGGGACCCTCGGCGCTCGGCCCTTCCTGGTGGCACAAGCGTCGCGCGTGGGTCCAGCAGAGCCGGGGGTGGCGCGACCCCGAGCCCGGGGGGGACAAACAGCAGCAGGAGGAGGAGGAAGAGGAGGAAGAGGAGGAAGAGGAGGCGACAGCTGTCCCCTGGGACATCCCCGAGCCGCCACCACACCTGGACGAGGTTGTCCTGGAAGGTCAGGGACACCCCGAGGCGGGGGAGGGACCCCCGGGCTGGGTCCCCTCACGGGTGTTTGTGTCCCCGCAGGAAGTCCCCGCAGCAAGATCCGGATGTGGCTGCAGGACTGCGGGTGAGGGGGACAGCCGGGGGTCAGCAGGGGTCACCACCAGGGGGATTTGGGGTGGGACAGTGACATGTGACCCCCCCAGGTGGCTCTGTCACACAGCCGGAGTGCCAGGGATGTCGCCAGGGCTGGGATGGGGTGGTGGCACTTTCCCCCTGCACCGCCCTGGGGGTCTCCGGGGTCTCGCGGGGATTTGGGGTCCTTGGGATTGTGGATTTGAGGAGGAAACCCCCCAAAAACGGGCACAGCCACCTTGTCCCTGCGTGTCCCCTGCGTGTCCCTGTCCCCAGCGGCCGGCATGGGCTCAGGGGTCAGAGGTCAGGGGTTGTGACAGAGCTGTGACAGAGCTGTGACCGTGCTCTGCCTCAGGGCGGCGGCGCTGGAGGAGCCGGCATTGCGGGGACACTGCGGTACGTCAGCTCTGTCCCCCCTCGGTGTCCCCAAGGGCCACCCAGCCACGTGCGAGGCGCTGCGCGGTGGCCCGGGGGGTGCTCGGGGGTGTCGCAGGATGTCCCCTCCCTCTGTCGCAGCGTGTGGCAGCAGCGGGACGAGCTTCGAGGACGACCTGAGCCTGGGAGCTGAAGGTACCTGCCACCCCTGGGGGTCCCCGCGGTGTCACTGTCACCCCCCGAGGAGGCAGCGGGGGCTGTGGCCCTGGGGGAGGACGTGGCAAGGATGGGACTTGTCCCCAAATGTCACACTCAATGTCACCCTCTCCCTTTTCCCAGCTCTTCTGCTCCCAGAGAGCCACAAATCCGCAGGCAGGTGAGATTTGGGGTCCCGGGGGAAGGGACACTGTGGGTCCAGCTGTGTCCCCTCCCCACTGGCAGTGTCCCCTCCCCGCACAGGGACCGGCTGCTCAGCCCCGGGCACAGCATGGCCTCCAGTGTCCCCTCCAGTGTCCCCTCCAGCATTGCCACCACCTCCAGGTAGGGGCCGGGGGGTCAGTGTCACCCTGGTGCCACCAGCTCGGCGCTGAGGTGGGATTGTCCCCTCGGGCAGCCTGGCCGAGGTGCTGGCGTGGTGGCAGTCGGACGCCGAGGAGATCCTGCACAACCTGGGCTTCGTGGGGACAGAGCCGGGGGTGGCGTCGCGTGTCCCCTCCCGCTTCTTCTCGTCACCTTCCCGCGCCAGCGGCATCGACCTGCGGCTGTTCCTGCGAGCGCAGCTGCGGCGCCTGGAGATGGAGGATCCCTGCCTGCTGCTGGCCAGTGGGTGACACCGCTGTCCCCGCTGTCCCCGAGCCGCCGGCGGCTCCCTGCCGTGCCTCAGTTTCCCCAGGCAGGGGTCGGGGTGTCGTTCTCAGCCCCCCCACCATGTCGCCCCCAGGTCGCTTCCAGCAGGTCCAGGCCTTGGCTGTCACCGCCGACGCTTTCTTCTGCCTCTATTCCTACGTGTCGCGGACCCCCCTGCAGCGTATCGCCCCGCCCCGGCACTGTCGCGACATGCCCGACAGCCCCGAGCTCCGCGGGGCACGGCCCGGCCAGAGGCTGAAGCGCGCCGTGTCCTCGCTGTGCCTCTACACGGGAGGGGACGGCGACATCCCGCGGGGGTCCCGGGGGGTGACACTGCGCTCCCCCAGCCCCCCAGGGACAGGGGGGCGTTGGAAGGACCCGGGTGGTGCCACAGAGGGCTGGCGGAGGGATGGCGACACGGGGACAGCGCAGCGGGGACAAACCCCTGCGGGGACACCGGCGGGGACAGCGTGGGGACAGCCGCAGCGGTGTTGTCCCCATGGCACGGGGGTTTGGGGACACGGCGGGGCTCAGTGCCCGGCCGGAGCAGCACAGCAGGACACGAGTGACCCACAGCCGGACACCAGTGTCACCTTGTCCCCCACGCTCGGTGCCAGCAGGGTCGGCGTCACCCTGGGAGCCCAAGGGGACTCCGGCCTGGCCTGCTGGTGCCACCCGGGTGCCACCGCGAGGGCTGGAGGTCACCGCGTTTGGCTGCGGGGGTGTCACCCGGGGCTGCAGCCCCCCGGGAGTGTCCCCTCGCCCCTCGGAGCGGCGGAGTCCTTCGAGCTGGAGGAGGTGAGGAGGAGGAGGATGAGGAGGAGGATGAGGAGGAGGAGGAGGAGGAGGAGGAGGAGGAGGGGAGGAAGAGCCACTCCGGCCGGCGGAGGGAAGGAGCTGGAGCGGGAAATGTCCCCGGAGCTTGCCAGGCTTTTAAGGTTTAAATGATTCAAAGCCTCGGGCGGAGCCGAGCCGGGGGGGAGCCAGGTCACCTCCACCCCCCCCCGCGGGCACAGACACGCACCGCGTCACGCGTGGGGACACGAGGGACACGCGGGGGAGGTGACACCTTTGTCACCGCGGCGGTGACACGCTCAGCCCCGCGCCAACCCCCGCAGGTGCTGAGCGAGGAGGATGAGGATGACGATGACGATGATGACGATGAGGATGATGATGATGATGAAGAAGCTTCCCAGTCCCCCCGTCCCTCCATCAGCACCCGAAGGAGTGAGTCGGCGGTTCGCCACCCTCCCGGGGGACACGGACAGCCCGGTGCCAGCCTGTCCCCGCCATTGTCCCCTCCGTGTCCCCTGCAGGCTCCATGCTCCACCGGCGCTCCGACAGCAGCGGCTTCGGCGAGGAGCTGCTCCCTGCCTCGGCACCCCCTGACCCCACCGGGTGACCTGAGGCCACCTCAGGGGGACGCAGGACCACGGCCGGGTGTCGCAGGGACAGTTTGGACACGCGTGTGACACGTGTGTGTGTGTGTGTGTGTGTGTGGAGGCACGTGTGGCTGTGTGGCACAGAAAAACCTCCGGACTCAGGATTTTGCCCCATTTTTTGTCCCCGGGGGCTGCAGTGGGGACATGTCCCCAACCCCTGGGGACGTCACTTGCACTTTGGCCACGTTGGTAACACTATGGGGGGGTTGGGGACACAATAAAGTTCCCGAAGGGATGATGATGATGATGACGATGATGATGATGATGATGATGGTGGTGGCTCTGTCCCTGCCTGGAGCTGCTGGGGGTGGGGACGGGTCTTGCGTCACCAGGACCTTGGGAAGGTGCCTTTGTCCCCAGGCTGTCCCTGTCCCCATGCAGGGGACATCCCACGGTGGCACCGACCCAGGGCGCTGCAGTTCCTGGAAAAGGGAAGTTGTACATCAACAGCGCCAGGGTTTCCCCGTGGAGAGCAGCCAGGGTGGGATTATCCGGGATTATCCCCGCGGCCCCTCCGGTACCGGGGCTGGACCCCAAAACCTGGGAGGGGACAGTCCCATCCCACCAGGGCTGGATCCCAAAACCTGGGAGGGGACAGTGCCATCCCACCAGGGCTGGATCCCAAAACTGGGGAGGGACAGTCCCATCCCACCGGGGCTGGATCCCAAAACCTGGGAGGGGACAGTCCCATCCCACTAGGGCTGGATCCCAAAACCTGTGGGGGACAGTGCCATCCAACCGGGGCTGTTCCAGGATGGATCTGGCTGGTCGGGGATTCACCCCCATCCGGGGATTAACCCCAAACTGGGTGTGATTGGGACCCTCTAGTGCCGTCCCCATCCACGTCCCCAATCCCATCCCATTCCTATTCCCATTCCCATCCCATTCCCATCCCATTCCCATCCCCACCCCATCCCATTCCCATTCCCATCCCCATCCCATTCCCATCCCCATCCCATTCCCACTCCCATTCTCCATCCCCACCCCATTCCCATCTCATTCCCATCCCCATTCCCATTCCCATCCCCATTCCCATTCCCATTCCCATCCCATCCCCATTCCCATTCCCATTCCCATTCCCATTCCCATCCCCATTCCCATCCCATCCCATTCCCACTCCCATTCTCCATTCCCATCCCATCCCATCCCATCATCCCCATTCCCATTCCCATTCCCATCCCCATCCCCATCCCATTCCCATTCCCATCCCCATCCCCATCCCATCCCATCCCATCCCATCCCCATCCCATTCCCATTCCCATTCCCCTGCTCTGCCCTGCCCCATCTCATCCCATAAATGATCCTGGGATTTGCTGGCAAATTTTGGGGCCATTTAGGATGAATTAATCTGGTGGGATGGAGAACCTCAGGAGGTTTTAGGGGGATTTTGGGGCCGTTTGGGATGAATTACTCTGGTGGGATGGAGAGCCTCAGGGATGGAGAACTTCAGGAGGTTTTAGGGTGATTTTGGGGCCATTTAGGACAAATTAATCTGGTGGGACGGAGAACCTGAGTGTCAGAGCAGCACAAAGAGGTTCCTCTCGCCACGATTTGGGGATTAACTCCCTGATCCAGGATTGCAATTCCCTGCCGGGGGGCTCTGGCTCTGCCTCCCGGATCCTGCTGCCCCTAATCCCCGCCCGGGGCAGGGCTGGGCGCTCCTCACCCTCCTCTTCCCAGCGGGAAGGAACGGGACGCTCTGAGCCACCAGGAAAAGGCACGAAGGTGGCATAAATCCCGCCCCGAGGCGCTGGGATGATGGAAAACACCCAGGATTCATCCCTCGGCTCGGCAGCCAAGAGGAAGGATGTGGCCAAGCCGTGGGAGATTCTTCCCACGGGGAGCAGGAGCTGCTGGGGGGGAGGGAAGGAGTGGGGGGAGCTGCCGGCAGGGCTCAGTCCTGAGTTTAGGGCTGGATTTGAGGGGGGGTTTCCTCCATCCCCACATCCAGCCCCTCTCCGTCCTTTTCCCATGCTCATCCCCATCCCATCCATCCCCTCTCCATCCCCCATCCATCCCCTCTCCATCCCCTCTCCATCCCCTCTCCATCCCCTCTCCATCCTCTCTCCACACCAATCCCACCCTCATCCTCATCCCATCCATCCCCTCTCCATTTCATATCCATCCCCTATCCATCCCCTCTCCACCCCAATCCCATCCTCATCCCCATCCCATCCATCCCCTATCCATCCCCTCTCCTTCCCCTATCCACCCCCTATCCATCCCCTCTCCACCCCAATCCCATCCTCATCCTCATCCCCATCCCATCCATCCCCTCTCCATCCCCCATCAATCCCCTCTCCACCCCTTTCCAATCCTCATTCTCATCCTCATCCCAATCCTATCCATCCCTATCCATCCCCATCCATCCCCTCTCCACCCCAATCCCATCCTCATCCTCATCCCATCCATTCCCTCTCCATCCCCTCTCCACCCCAATCCCATCCTCATCCTCATCCTCATCCTCATCCTCATCCTCATCCCATCCATTCCCTCTCCATCCCCTCTCCACCCCCAATCCCATCCTCATCCTCATCCCCACCCTATCCATCCCCTCTCCATCCCTTTCCGATCCTCATTCTCATCCTATCCATTCCCTCTCCATCCCTCATCCATCTCCTCTCTACCCCCAATCCCATCCTCATCCTCATCCTCATCCTCATCCTCATCCTCATCCTCATCCTCATCCTCATCCTCGTCCCATCCATCCCCTCTCCATTTCGCATCCATCCCCTCTCCACTCCCAATCCCATCCCCATCCCAATCCTATCCATCCCCTATCCATCCCCTCTCCTTCCCGTATCCATCCCCCATCAATCCCCTCTCCACCCCAATCCCATCCCCATCCCAATCCTATCCATCCCCTCTCCATCCCCCTCCACCCCCAATCCCACCCTCACCCCCAACATCCCCAATCCCATTCCTCACCCCCATTCCCACCCCACATCCACCCCTCCAGCACCCTCAGCCTCTCCCATGACACATCCCTGAATTCCACCCCAATCCTCCGATCTGCTGTCAGTCAATCAATCAATCAACCAATCATTCCCTAAAATTCCTCCTCAGCCTTTTCCCGGCTCTCCGGGCTCAGCCGAGCGCATCCCGGGATGGCTGTCAGCGCCGGGCTGGCCACGCTCGGCTGCTCCTTCCCCGGAGACGGACACGGATCCACCCTCGGACGGGAACTGTTTGCCAAGCAGCTCCCCGGGAATGATTCATCCCGATTTTCCGTGGGTCACGGCTCCCGGCTGTCCCCGCCGTGTCCTGGCTGTGTCCAGCCCGTGGTCACTCTGTGTCCTTGGCCTTGGAGCGATGACCTGGGCTCAGCTCATCCCGCTCACCCCTGGGGAGGTGCCGAGCTCAATCCCATTCAATCCCATTCCCAATCCCATTCCCAGTTCCATTCCCTCACCCCAAAATGGGACAGGGATGCTCTGCCCCAATCCCACACTCCTGTCGTGTTCCAGTGGGATGATTCCCACCACCTCCCCCCAAATATTCCCATTCCCCACCACAGCTGGGATCAGGTTGGCTTCCCATCCTCCAACCCCCAATCCCATTCAATCCCATTCCCAATCCCATTCCCAATCCCATTCCCAATCCCATTCCCAATCCCATTCCCAATCCCATTCCCATTCCCATTCCCAATCCCATTCCCAATTCCATTCCCAATTCCATTCCCTCACCCCCTGCCCCATCCCAAAGGGGGACAGGGATGCTCTGCCCCAATTCCACACTCCTGTCGTGTTCCAGTGGCACAATTCCCACCCTCTCCCCCAAATGTTCCCATTCCCCAGCACGGCTGGGATCAGGTTGGCTTCCCACCCTCCAACCCCCAATCCCATTCAATCCCATTCCCAATCCCATTCCCAATTCCATTCCCTCACCCCAAAAGGGGACAGGGAGGCTCTGCCCCAATTCCACACTCCTGTCATATTCCCACAATTCCCACCATCTCCCCCCAAATATTCCCATTCCCCACCAGGACTGGGATCAGGTTGGCTTCCCACCCTCCAACCCCCATGTCCCTCAATGTCCCCAAATGTCCCCCAGTGCCCGTTTTCCATCAAATACTGGGAAATGCCGTGCTGGAGAGCATGGGGGGTCTGGGAGGGTGTTTGGGGCACCCAGGGGTGCTCTGGTTTGGGATTCAGGGAGCTCTGAGGGTTCAGGAACTGCTCCGGGGTGGGGCTGGGCTATCCCAGGGGGGCTGCGGGGCTAATCCGGGCTAATCCCGCCCTGGCACGGGCACTTTCCCACACCTGGAAAATTCCACAGGTACCCGAGCCGTGCCCGAGCCCTTCATAAGGGGCAGAGCGCTGTCCCTGATCATTCCCGCGATCTCCTGGTGGTGATTCGTGTCCGGAATCCGCCGAGATGATGAAACTCTGGATCTCTCTGCTCCTGGCCGGGCTGGTCGGCAGCCTGGCCACTGCCCGTGAGTTGGGGACACGGGGTGGCACTGGGGGTGGCACTGAGGGTGGCACTAGGGGGGTCCTGCTGGGTGCAGGAGGGGGGTCACGGTGCCTAGGGATGTCCCCAAACTGGGTGCAGATTGGTCACCGCCCGTGAGCTGGGGACACAGGGTGGCACTGAGGGTAGCTCTGGGGGTGGCACTAGGGGGTCCTGCTGGGTGCAGGAGGGGGATCACAGTGCCCAGGGATGTCCCCAGACTGGGCACAGATTGGTCACCACCCGTGAGCTGGGGACATGGGGTGGCACTGAGGGTGGCACTGGGGGTGGCTCTGAGGGTGGCACTGGGGATGGCACTGGAGGGTGGCACTGGGGGGGTCCTGGTGGGTGCAGGAGGAGGGTCACGGTGCCTAGGGATGTCCCCAGACTGGGTGCAGATTGGTCACCACCTGTGAGCTGGGGACATGGGGTGGCACTGGGGGTGGCAGTGAGGGTGGCACTGGGGGTGGCTCTGAGGGTGGCACTGGGGATGGCACTGGGGATGGCACTGGGGGGGTCCTGGTGGGTGCAGGAGGGTCACAGTGCCCAGAGTTGTCCCCAAACTGGGCGAAGATTGGTCACCACCCGTGAGCTGGGGACACGGGGTGGCATTGAAGGTGGCTCTGGGGGTGGCACTGGGGGGCACTGGTGGGTGCAGGAGGAGTGTCACAGTGCCCAGAGTTGTCCCCAAACTGGACCCAGATTGGCCACTGCTCATGAGCTGGGGACACAGGGTGGCACTGGGGGGCACTGGTGGGTGCAGGAGGAGTGTCACAGTGCCCAGGGACGTCCCCAGACTGGGCACAGACTTGGGGGGGTCCTGGGGGTCCCGACCCCTGCCCAGGTGGGCGATGTCACCCTCTGCTCTTCCTCCTGCAGGTCCTGTGGAGCAGGAGTGGCCAGAGGATCCTGTGGAGCCGAGAGACCCCGGCAGTGACCCCCTGGACACTGAAGACCCCAAAGCCCTTCTCCTGGACACTGAGGACCCTGAAGCCCTTCTCCTGGACACTGAGGACCCCAAAGACCTTCTCCTGGACACTGAGGACCCCAAACCGATTCTCCTGGACACTGAGGACCCTGAAGCCCTTCTCCTGGACACTGAGGACCCCGAAGCCCTTCTCCTGGACACTGAGGACCCCGAAGCCCTTCTCCTGGACACTGAGGACCCCGAAGCCCTTCTCCTGGACACTGAGGATCCCCACGCCAATCCCGAAGAGACCGAGGATCCTGATGAGAGCCCTGAGGAGACTGAGGATGCTGAGGAGACCGAAGATGCCGAGGAGACCGAAAATGCCGAGGAGACCGAGGATGCTGAGGAGACCGAAGATGTCGAGGAGACCGAGGATGCCGAGGAGACTGAGGATCCCCACGCCAGTCCTGAGGAGACGGAAGAGACCGAAGATGCCGAAGATGCTGAGGAGACCGAAGATGCCGAAGAGACCGAAGATGCCGAGGAGACCGAGGATCCCCACGCCAGTCCCGAGGAGACTGAGGATGCCGAGGAGTCTGAGGAGTCTGAGGAGTTCGAGGATGCCGAGGAGTCTGAGGATCCCCACGCCAGTCCCGAGGAGACCGAAGTTGCCAAAGAGACCGAAGATGCCGAGGAGACCGAAGATGCTGAGGAGACCGAGGATCCCCATGCCAGTCCCGAGGAGACCGAGGATGCCGAGGAGTCTGAGGAGTCCGAGGAGTCTGAGGAGTCTGAGGAGTCCGAGGATGCCGAGGAGGCCGAGGATCCCCATGCCAGTCCCGAGGAGACCGAAGATGCCGAGGAGACCGAGGATGCCGAGGAGACCGAGGATGCCGAGGAGTCTGAGGAGACCGAGGATGCTGAGGAGACCGAGGATCCCCACGCCAGTCCCGAGGAGACCGAAGATGCCGAAGAGACCGAGGATGCTGAGGAGTCTGAGGAGTCCGAGGAGTCTGAGGAGACCGAGGAGTCTGAGGATGCTGAGGAGACCGAGGATCCTCATGCCAGTCCCGAGGAGACAGAGGATGCCGAAGAGACCGAGGATGCCGAAGAGACTGAGGATGCTGAGGAGACCGAGGATGCCGAGGAGACCGAGGATGCCGAGGAGTCTGAGGAGTCTGAAGATGCCGAAGAGACCGAAGATGCCGAGGAGACAGAGGATGCCGAAGAGTCTGAGGAGTCCGAGGATGCCGAGACCGAGGATGCCGAAGAGCCTGAGGATCCCCACGCCAGTCCCGAGGTGACCGAGGATCCTGATGCGAGCCCCGAGGAGACCGAGGATGCCGAGGAGACCGAGGATCCCCACGCCAGCCCCGAAGAGTCCGAGGATCCTCACGCCAGTTCCGACCTGTGGCCACCACCGTTCTTTCCCGTGAGAATTTTTTCTCTCTTCTCCTTGTGTTTTATAACCAAAGATAAAGTTTGGATGTTGTTGAAAATGGTGTCTCGAGATATGGAAGGTTCAAGCCTGGCCAATCGGCCTGGGGGGAGGTTTTGAACTGACCAATCTGGGTGACCTTTGAAAGTCTAGATGAGTTGAAATTAATTAATAAAAACAGACATTCTGCCGCACTGAAGACCTGGACTTCTTCTCTCTGCTGACAGTTCGGCAGCGACTCTGAAGAGTCCGAGGGTCCCATTGAGAGCCTTGAGGAGACCGAGGATGCTGAGGAGACAGAGGATCCCCACGCCAATCCCGAGGAGTCCGAGGAGTCCGAAGAGAGCGCTCCGGAATCAGAGGATCCCGACGAGGAACCTGAGGAGTCAGAGGAGGCAACCGTAGATCCGACCCTCCTCGTGGAACTGGAAACCAAACTGCAAGGTTTGAGATCCTCCCTAAAATTCCCCGGACCTTCCAGGGAAGGGGAGATCTGGTTTGGGATCCCCAAAACCCCCCAGACCCTCCAGGGAAGGACAGATCTGGTTTGGGACCCCCAAAACGCCTCAGACCGTCCAGGGAAAGACAGATCTGGTTTGGGACCCCCAAATCCCCCAGACCCTCGAGGTGACGGTGTCCCAGAGGGTGGAAATTCTCCCTCATCCCTCTCCTGGTTTCGAGACTGGGGGAGTGGGAGGGTTGGACCCCCGGGGCACAGATGGGGCTGGCGGAGGGGACAGTGACAGCGCCAGGGTGTCACACGGGGGTCAGGACATGACATGCGTCAGTGCCACCACTTTGGGTGGGTGGGAAGCCCCTCGGAGGGGTTGGGAAGGCCCTCAAAGGGGTTGAGAAGCCCCTCGGAGGGGTTGAGGAGCCCCTCGAAGGCGTTGAGGGGCCCCTCGGGGTGCTGGAGACCCCCGGTTTTGCCCCCGCAGAGATCCAGACGGCCGAGAAGAACGAGGGGGCCCTGGCTCTGCTCATCGACGTGGTGGACAAGCTGCTGGGCGCGCTGGCCGGCAACCTCATCGGGTGCGCACGGGAACTCGGGCTACTGCCCGGAGGTCAGCGCCCCAGAACGGCTGGGGCGGGGCTCGGGGGTCGTTGGGGGCTCCCGGGGTGGGATGGGGGTCTGGGGTCGTTGGGGACTCCCGGGGTGGGATGGGGGTCTGGGCTCGGGGGTCGCTGGGGCTCCCGGGGTGGGATGGGGGTCTGTTCCGGGGCTCAGCTGGGTTGTTTTCACTCCTGCAGGTGACCGCTGAGCACCGCCAGGCTGTCCCCAAGGTGCGGCACTGTCCCCGCTCGTCCCGCCGAGCTCTCCCAGCCCCAGGCGCTTCACCGCCCTGCCCCGCATATCCCAAATAAAGCCGATCCCAAATAAAGCCGATCCCAAATGCAGCCCGACGTGTCCTGCCGGCTCTTCCTGGGAGGGAGAATGGGGCTGGGGGCTCTCCGGGGATCCTGCACATGAACCGAGACCCCCCGACCCCATCCCATGGGGGGCTCCGTGCCCGTTTTGGGGTCCCAGGACCCCTTCAGCCGTGTCTTCAATCCTCATCCAGCCCGGAGAGCTTCTCGCTGCTCCCCAGGCGGTCAGAGACCCCTCCAGCTGTGCCCAGCTGTGTGTCCCAGTCCTGCCAACTCCAGACCCCCAGACCCCAACCCACAGCACCGCCCTGTCCCCAAATTCTCTGTCCCTGTCACGATCTGGGCCTTGTCCCTCCTCAGCGGGGGTCGCTGTCCCCCGAGGCTCTCCCAGGATGGCACAGGGACAGCTCGGGATGTCCCCAGCTCGGGGTGTCCCCGAGCTCTGGGTGGGACACGGAGGTCCCACGGTGGCCGGGGAGTGCCTGGGGACACCCTGTGCCACATCCACCATCTCCTGTCCTTGTCCCTTTCCCCTCCACCCTCACCGCGGGGGTGACCGCCACCCCCTGGTGGGGTCCTTGGGGACCCAAACCCTCCCTGAGGATGTCACCGGTGCCATCGCTGTCCCCTCCCCCAGAGCACGGATGTCCTGCGGGGGTTGAGGTGTTGGATTGGCAGCTCTGACACCCCCCGGGGGGGGGGGCGGGGGGCTGCGGTTGCCATGGCGACGGCGATGAGGTGGCATCTCCGTGGGAAGATCTTGGCGGGGACGGGGGAGGGGGGGGGGGAGCAGCTCAACATTTTTTGGGAGGTTTGGGACATTCCCGAGGGTCTTAGCCCCAGTCGGGATCAGCCCTGTCCCGGTTCCGTGGGGTTTTTGGGGTTGAGCCCCCCAAACCCCCCAAAAACCTCCAGGACACGTGGCAGAACCAGTGGTCACTGGTGTCCAGTTTGGGATCCCAGCAAGGGACATCTCGCGGCTCTGTTTCCTCTCTCTGGTCACCCCCAACTCGCTCAGCTCCTCAAAGGCGCGGCGACACCCGAAATTAATGGTTTTCCCCTCAAAAAATTCCCTCCAGCAATAAACCCAGCAGGGAAATGCCTCATCCCGGTGTGAAGAGCTACCTCATCCTCCTCCTCCTCGCTGGCTGGCATCTCCCCGCACCTCCTCCCACAGCTGCCGGGCAGCTTTTTCCCTAAAACCAGCATTTTTTGGGGCCTTTTTTCCCGGGAAAACGCGCGTGGTGCCAGCTCTGGGACTCAGAGTCCCTTTGGGATCTATCCCAGGGATGAGGAGGAGGCGGAAAAATGAATTCGGTGCGAGCTCCCAGCGCAGGTGAGAGAATTCACAGCTTCACAAAAAATCAGCTTTTCCGGCTGGTTTTTTTTTTTTTCTCCCGGTGAGCAGAGCCGGGCTCGGCGCTGCCGCAGAGTGGGATGTCCCCGGGGAGGTGGCACAAGTCGTTCCCGACAGCTCCTCCCGCTGTCGTTGTCCCCCGAGGGGGATGGAGAGTGAGCAGGGATGGATTTGGGGATGGAGAGGGGATGGGATCAGGCCCTGGCTGGCTGGACCCACCCGGCTGGGGCCACCAGGTGTGAAAATGTCACCCGCGGCCACCTGGGGAGCTGGGGCGGGGGTGACGCTGTCCCCAAATCGCGGGAATTAAACTCAAATAAAGGACGGAGCGGAAAAACGAGGAGAGGACGTTCGGGGACCCTGCAGAGTTTTGGGGTCAGCGGCTCCTGGGTGGTGACATCCAGGTGACATCCAGCTGGACACGCGGGCGATGTCACCACCTGCCAGGAGGGGTGACATGCAGGTGACGTCACCAGCTCCCGGGGGGTGACATCCATCCAGGTTTTTCCCAGATCTGAGGACCGGGATGGGGATGGGGATGGGGTGATCCTGGGGGTCGCAGCTCGCAGGGGTCCCTCGGAAGGAGCAGGGACACGGAGCACCCCGGGATGTCCCCTCCTGTCCCTGTCCCCTCCGGAGCACGCTCGGGATGCGAATCCTGGAGCAAACCCAGCTGGAGCCTCAGCCGGATCCAAGCACCCGCCTCGAAGCAGCCGCCCTTGGAGGACCCGATCCTAATTAATTTTGGTTCAGCGAGTAATTAACGGATTTGCCTGTGAAGGCTCAGGAAATCCACGCTCCCTGCACGGAGCTACCCTTCCTGCCAGGATCCCCCCGGGATGCTCTACCCTGACCCTACAAAACGCCCCCCAAACCCCCCAAAATCCCTGTGACCACGGAGGGGCTGAGACCCCTCATCCCAAGGGATTTTTCCCTGGAGCTGGCGCGGATCCTCTCTCCCTCCGGGAACGCCGGCTCGGCTCCACGCCTGGGTCGGGGCCAGGCTGGCCCAGGTGTCGCCGAGAGCCCCGGGGGACATCCGGGGCCGTTCCGGGGGGGTTCGGCAGCCCCGGCTGCGGAGCCGCGGGACAGGGGCGGCAGCTGGGCGAGGACGCTGCCAAACGGGCAAAGCCGTGCCCGCAGCTCAACATCTGGGGCCCGCGGTGGCCGTCCAGCCAGCAGTGTCCCCAGCCTGTGCCAAGGCCGCTTCCTCCTCCTCCTCCTCCTCCTCCTCCTCCTCCTCCTCCTCCTCCTCCTCCTCCTCCTTCTCCCGCGGCAGAGCTCGGCCGGGGCAGCGAGGCTGGGGAGGAACTTTTCCATGTTCTAGGGAGGAATCTTTTCCATGCTCTGGGGAGGAATCTTTTCCATGATCTGAGAAGGAATCTTTTCCATGCTCTGGAAAGATTCCTTCTTTTCAGAGCATGAATCTTTTCCATGATCTAGGGAGGAATCTTTTCCATGCTCTGGGGAAGAATCCTTTCCATGCACTGGGAAGGAATCTTTTCCATGATCTAGGGAGGAATCTTTTCCATGATCTAGGGAGGAATCTTTTCCATGCTCTGGGGAAGAATCTTTTCCATGCGCTGGGAAGGAATCTTTTCCATGATCTAGAGAGGAATCTTTTCCATGTTCTAGGGAGGAATCTTTTCCATGCTCTGGGGAGGAATCTTTTCCATGATCTAGGGAGGAATCTTTTCCATGTTCTAGGGAGGAATCTTTTCCATGCGCTGGGAAGGAATCTTTTCCATGATCTAGAGAGGAATCTTTTCCATGTTCTAGGGAGGAATCTTTTCCATGCTCTGGGGAGGAATCTTTTCCATGATCTAGGGAGGAATCTTTTCCATGCTTGGGGATCATTCCTTCCATGATCTGGGGAGTAATCTTTTCCATGCTCTGGGAAGGAATCCTTTCCACGATCTGGGAATGAATCTTTTCCATGCTCTGGGAAGGAATCTTTTCCATGCTCTGGGGAGGAACTTTTCCATGATCTGGGAATGAATCTTTTCCATGCTCTGGGAATGAATCTTTTCCATGCTCTGGGAATGCCGGGACAGCCGCTGGGGGGATTCCTGTCCCACGAGAGGGAACAGCCCTGCCGGGATCCCCGGGGTCTCGCTGTGACCCCCCGGGTGGCAGGGGGGTGAGGGGTGGTCGTGGGACACCCGCGGGAGGGGGGCTGGGCTGCTGAGGGCTGCCGCCAGCAGAGGTCAGCTCCGGCCCGGGGATGCGGGAGAGGCTCGCGTGCGGAGCCGTGTGCGACTGCATGGGTGATTCCGTGCGGGATTCCATGTGTGATTCCATGTGCCATTCCATGTGCGATTCCATGTGTGACTCTATGTGTGATTCCATGTGTGATTCCATGTGTGACTCCATGCGTGATTCCATGTGTGACTCCATGTGTGACTCCATGGGTGACTCCATGGGTGATTCCATGTGTGATTCCATGTGTGACTCCATGTGTGATTCCATTGGTGATTCCATGTGTGATTCCATGTGTGACTCCATGTGTGACTCCATGGGTGATTCCATGCGTGATTCCATGTGTGACTCCATGTGTGATTCCCTGTGCTATTCCATGGGGGATTCCGTGCGTGATTCCATGTGTGACTCCATGTGCGATTCCATTGGTGATTCCATGTGTGATTCCATGTGCGATTCCATGTGTGCTTCCATGTGCAATTCCATGTATGTTTCCATGTGCTATTCCATGTGCAATCCCCCTGTGTTATTCTATTAGTGATTCCATTGGTGATTCCATGTGTGATTCCATGTGTGATTCCATGTGTGATTCCATGTGCAATCCCCATATGTTATTCCATGGGTGATTCCATGTATGATTTCATGTGCAATTCCGTTGGTGATTCCATGTGCAATTCCATGTGTTATTCCATTGGTGATTCCATGTGTTATTCCATGTGCTATTCCATGTGCGATTCCGTGTATGATTCCATGTGCTATTCCCTGGGTGATTCCATGTGCGATTCCATTGCTGATTCCATGTGTGATTCCACGTGTGATTCCATGTGTGATTCCATGTGTGATTTCATGTGCGAATCCATGCGTGATTCCATGTGCTATTCCATGTGCAATCCCCCTGTGTGATTCCACATGTTATTCCATGTGTGATTCCATGCACTATTCCATGTGCAATCCCCCCGTGCAATCCTCCATGTCATCCCATGCCCGGCCCCTTGTGCTCTGCCACCTCCCGGTGGGTGACACGAGGGTCCCCAGCCCACCCAGGACCCCCCCGAGCCTCATCCCCAGGAGGAAAACCCCAAAGTCCCTCTGGGGATTCCCAGCAGGAAAAAACCCTCTCGGGGGTTCCCTGGGGGGTTCCCAGCTCTGGGGGGTTTCTGCCCCAGGAGGTTTCTCCCCTGACCTTTTTGGGGAGATCGGGGGTCTTCCTCCTTCCCAGCTCTGGCGTCTGGGAAATTGGGGAAGGGGAAACTGAGGCAGGGGGAATTGGGGAAACTGAGGCAGGGGGAATTGGGGAAGGGGAAACTGAGGCAGGGGGACTTGGGAAAGGGGAAACTGAGGCAGCGGGAATTGGGGAAGGGGAAACTGAGGCAGGATAAACTGAGGCAGGGGGAATTGAGAAAGGGGAAACTGAGGCAGGGTAAACTGAGGCAGGGGAAACTGAGGCAGGGTAATTGGGGAACGAAACTGAGGCAGGGGGAATTGGGGAAGGGAAACTGAGGCAGGGGAAACTGAGGCAGGGGAATTGGGGAAGGGGAAACTGAGGCAAGGGAAACTGAGGCAGGGGAAACTGAGGCAGGGGACTTGGGGAAGGGGAAACTGGGAAAGGGGAAACTGAGGCAGGGGGAATTGGAGAAACTGAGGCAGGGGGAATTGGGAGAGGGGAAACTGAGGCAGGGGAAACTGAGGCAGGGAGAATTGGGGAAGGGGAAACTGAGGCAAGGGTAATTGGGGAACGGGAAACTGAGGCAAGGGGGAATTGGGGAAGGGGAAACTGAGGCAAGGGTAATTGGGGAAGGGGAAACTGAGGCAGGGGAACTGAGGCAGGGGAATTGGGGAAGGGGAAACTGAGGCAAGGGGGAATTGGGGAAGGGGAAACTGAGGCAAGGGGGAATTGGGAGAGGGGAAACTGAGGCAGGGAGAATTGGGGAAGGGGAAACTGAGGCGGGGGGAATCGGGGAAGGGGAAACTGAGGCAGGGGAAACTGAGGCAAGGGTAATTGGGGAAGGGGAAACTGAGGCAGGGGAAACTGAGGCAGGGGAAACTGAGAAAAGGGTAATTGGGGAAGGGGAAACTGAGGCAGGGGAAACTGAGGCAAGGGTAATTGGGAGAGGGGAAACTGAGGCAGGGGAAACTGAGGCGGGGGTAAACGGGGAAGGGGAAACTGAGGCAGGGGGAATTGGGGAAGGGGAAACTGAGGCAGGATCCACCCGAGAGGCTCAATCTCAGGCGTCCCACGCTCTGTCCCCCTCATTTGGAGGGTTTGGGGGACAGGAGACCCCCCCCAGAGTGTCCCCAACCCCTGACGTGTCCCCTCTGCAGGGTGGGCACACCCCCCGCAGCCCCAGCGACCCCTCGGTGGGATCACCCGAGGGGTTTGGTGACCCCAAAACTGAGCCTCGGGGGACACAGGCGACATCATCGCCTTGTCCCCTCCCCGCGCCACCTCTCGCCGGTGCCACCATCGCTCAAAGTGACAAACACGGGTCAGCGAGCTCTGGCCGCATCCCCCCGACCCCCCCGGGGCCCCCCAACCCCTCATTTCTCCCTAATTGCATTCCCCAGTGTTATGCAAATGAGGCGGGCCGGGCGCAGCTGCCGGGATTAAATTAGTCGCCGTTAATACTAATCGCTAATTGCGCTTCCGCGCGGCCCCAGGAATTCCAGGCGGGCCGCGGGGGCGGGAAGAGCTTTTTCCCCAATATTTACTCGGGAAATTGCCCTCCCTTCCAGGCCGCGGCCCCGCCGGGGGGACGGGGGACAGCGGGGTGGGGGGACGCGGGGACAGCGGGGCGGGGGGACGCGGGGACAGGGATGGGGTGGGATTGCCGGGTTCTCGTCAAATTCGGGCCAAATTCGGCCCCAATTCGGCCCAAATTCGGCCCACATTTGGCCCAAATTCGGGCCCAGTCTGCCCAAATTCGGCCCAGTCTGCCCAAATTCGGCCCAATCTGCCCAAATTCTGCCCAAATTCAGACCAAATTCGGCCCAACCTGCCCAAATTAGGCCCCAATCTGCCCAAATTCGGACCCAATTTGGCCCAAATCTGCCAAAATTTGGCCCGATCTGCCCAAATTTGGCCCAAATTCCGCTCAAATTCGGGCCCAATCTGCCCAAATTCGGCCCAATCTGCCCAAATTCGGGCCAAATTCGGCCCCAATCTGCCCAAATTCGGACCCAAATTCGGCCCCAATCTGCCCAAATTTGGCCGAAATTCGACCCCAATCTGCTCAAATTCGTCCCGATCTGCCCAAATTCGGCCCCAATCTGGCCAAATTCGGCCCAAATTCGGCCCAATCTGCCCAAATTCGGCCCAATCTGCCCGATCTGCCCAAATTCAGCCCCAAATTCGGCCCAAATTTGGCCCAATCTGCGGTTTTGGGAGCGTCTGGGGTTGGCTTCCTCCCTTTTCCAGGTGGAGCATCTCTGACGTGGAACATCCCGGGGTGGAGCCGAATCCAGGTGAGGAATCATCCAGGTGGAACATCCCAAATTTCACTCCTTTTGGCCAATCCCGGAGCGTTTGGTTCCCCCAAAGCTGCTCCTGGTCCCCCTAAATCCCGGGGGGATGCGCTTGACCCCCGCGGCTGAGGAGGAGGAGGATGATGATGATGATGATGATGATGATGATGATGATGATGATGATGATTTCAGGGGGGATTTCCTTCTTTCAGGGGGGATTTCCTTGGGGAAGGGTCACGGGGTGGGGGATATTTTGGGAGTGACCATTAGAGGACAACCTGCCACACCTTTCCTGGGGGTCACAGCCGGTCCCTGGGGGTCACAGCTTGTCCCTGGGGGTCACAGCCTGTCTCTGGAGGTCACAGTCTGTCCCTGGGGGTCACAGCCAGTCCCTGGGGGTCACAGCCTGTCCCTGGGGGTCACAGTTTATCCCTGGGGGTCACAGTCTGTCCCTGGGGGTCACAGCCTGTCCCTGGGGGTCACAGCTTGTCCCCGGGGGTCACAGCTTGTCCCTGCGGGTCACAGCCTGTCCCTGGGAGTCACAGCTTGTCCCTGGGGGTCACAGCCCATCCCTGGGGGTCACAGCTTGGCCCTGGGGGTCACAGACCATCCCTGGGGGTCACAGCCCGTCCCTGGGGGTCACAGCTTGGCCCTGGGGGTCACAGCCCGTCCCTGGGGGTCACAGCCCATCCCTGGGGGTCACAGCCCATCCCTGGGGGTCACAGTCTGTCCCTGGGGGTCACAGTCTGTCCCTGGGGGTCACAGCTTGTCCCTGGGGGTCACAGCCCGTCCCTGGGGGTCACAGCCTGTCCCTGGGGGTGACAGCTTGGCCCTGGGGGTCACAGCCCATCCCTGGGGGTCACGGCCGGTCCCTGGGGGTCACAGCCTGTCCCTGGGGGTCACAGCCCATCCCTGGGGGTCACAGCTTGGCCCTGGGGGTCACAGACCATCCCTGGGGGTCACAGCCTGTCCCTGGGGGTCACAGTCTGTCCCTGGGGGTCACAGCCTGTCCCTGGGGGTCACAGTCTGTCCCTGGGGGTCTGCACTGCCCAGAGAGGGACACTGGGGATGGGAGTGTCAGGGAATAGGGAGTGGGAAGGGATGTGGGATGGGATTGGGATTGGGATTGGGATTGGGATTGGGATTGGGATGGGATGGGATGGGGATTGGGATTGGGATTGGGATTGGGATTGGGATGGGATGGGACTGGGGGGACCCCAAGGCATGAGGGACCCCCGAGAGACGGAGGGGTTAAACGGGGAGGGTTCTTGGGAAGGATGGAAAGACACCCGAAGGATGTGAGGGCTGCGGGATTGGGGGCAAATCAGCCCATCTTTGTGGGGTCGGGAAGGGAAAAGGGAAAAGGGAAAAGGGGAAAGGGAAGAGGAAAATGGGAAAAGGGAAAAAAAAGGGAAAGGGGAAAAAGGGGAAAGGGGAAAGGGGAAAGGGGAAAAGGGGAAAGGGAAGGGAAGGGAAGGGAAGGGAAGGGAAGGGAAGGGAAGGGAAGGGAAGGGAAGGGAAGGGAAGGGAAGGGAAGGGAAGGGAAGGGAAGGGAAGGGAAGGGAAGGGAAGGGAAGGGAAGGGAAGGGAAGGGAAGGGAAGGGAAGGGAAGGGAAGGGAAGATCTTCCCCGAGCGCTCCCGGCGGGGCGCGGCCGCCCTAACCCCAACAGATGCGGAGCTCCCGCACAATGGGATCAGCGGCGGCACGTGGCCGCCGCAGACAATGCCCCGCACCCCCCGGGGGTCCCGCGGCCTCGGGGGAGCCCGGGCCGTGTCCCCCCTTCCCCGGGGCGCCCACCGGCCCCTTTGTGCGGGTGCCGGGACCTGTTGGAGCCATCTGTCAGGGGGGGCCGGCAACAGGCAGATTTATGGGCCGCAATCTGTTCCTGCCGCCCGGCCCGCGCGCCGGGAAGGGAGCCACGGGGCCGCCTAATGAATTAATTAGTATTCCCCGTAATCCCGGCCTGCCGGGGCCGCGATTCCGAGCGCTCCGAGGCGGTGGGGAAGGGTCCCGCGGGGATTTGGGGAGCGGAGGATGGACGGGGGGAGCGGCGGGGGTGATTTTGGGCTGTCACCGCTGTCCCCCACTTCCAGCCCGGCTGCTGCAGAGTTGGGGGAGCTCCAGCTCCGGGGGGCTCTCCCAGTCTCCAGACCGAGCCAGACCACCCAGGACCCCCAGAATTTCGGGGAGGGGGCTTTTTCCTCCCCCTGCTCTCCCCGGGGGCTGCCGAGCCCCGAGGTCACTTCCCCTGCCTGTCCCCAGCTCCGCCGAGCCCCTTCTGGCTCTGCCGAGCGCTAATTACTCCCCCTTCCCTCTCTCAGTGCAGCCGGGCGGGGGTCGCAGTCCCCTCGCCCACCCCCAGCCCTCGGTGTCACTCCCGGTGTCACTCCCGGTGTCACCCCCGGTGTCACCCCCGGTGTCACCCCCGGTGTCACCCCCGGTGTCACCAGGGCAGTGCCCAGGAAGGGGGGCGGGGGATGGGGACACCCCTAGGCCTGGTGGGGACATCCCTGTGGCACTGGTGGCACTGTCCCATCGTGCCCGGCAGTGTCCTGTAAGGTGCAGACCCCCAGCCGGGGGCTGTCCCGGGACTGGGCAAACTGGGGGATCCATCCAGGGTTCCCCATCCCGGGATTCCCGAGATCTGAATCCCCACCGCATCCCCCATCCCGGGGCGCTCGGGAGTTGCCGCGGGGGTCCCGGTGGGGTGGTGGCGGGAGGAGCCGCCAGCGGTCACTCCCCCCCGTGGGAGGAGCCACGCGGGACCCTCGGCCGGGCAGGAGCCGCGGGCAGCGCGGAGCTCTCAAAACCACCCGAGCGCGGAGCCGCCGGTGCTCTCCCGGTGCGCTCCCGGTGTTCTCCCGGTGCTCTCCCGGTGCGCTCCCGGTGTTCTCCCGGTGCTCTCCCGGTGCTCTCCCGGTGTTCTCCCGGTGTTCTCCCGGCTCTCTCCCGGCGCTCTCCCGGTGTTCTCCCGGTGCGCTCCCGGTGCTCTCCCGGTGTTCTCCCGGTGCTCTCCCGGTGCCGCTCGGCCGGAGCTCCCCGCGCCCCCGGGCCTGGCCCCGCCATGTGTCCGGCCAAGTGACACAAGTGACAGAGGGGACTCAGGTAAGGGCGGACCGGGGGTGCCCCCGACGGGGCTCAGCGGCTCCTCGGTGGTCCCGGTTCCCCCGGAGCGGCGGGACCTCCGTCCGGGGGGTTTTGGGGCGCCGGGATTGCGGGGAGAGGGGTGGGATGGAGTCACAGCCGCTCCTCCCGGTGCCTGTTGGGGACAGAGCCGCGGTCCCCGCGCCGGGTGGGGACACAGCGAGGGTCTGGTGACCCCCGAGCGCGGCGGGAAGGGGGCTCGGTGGGGATGGTGGTGAAGTCGCAACATCCTCAAGTAATTCCCTTTTTGTGTAATTTACTCCTATTTAAAAAAAAAAAAAAGAAAAAAAAAATTAATATTCTGGAGGAAGAAAGCGAAATCCCCTTAAAAATTCCAGCGGGATTTCCAAAGGCAGAACTTTCCCTGGAAATGCCGGCAGGGCAGCGGCGCGGGGCTCCCCTGGAGAATGAAACCCCAAATTCGGGGATTTCCTCCCGGGATGGATTCTGGACTCGAGAATGAAACCCCAAATTCGGGGATTTCCTCCCGGGATGGATTCTGGACCCTGGGAGCAGCGAGGGGTGGGAGGATCCCCAAGGATGGGGGGCAAGGAACCCCCGGCTGCAGCCTGGGGGGATTTTGGGGCAAATCTGCGGCGTTTTGGGACAGATCTGCAGCGTTTTGGGACAAATCTGCAGGGTTTTGGGGCAAATCTGCAGGGTTTTGGGGCAAACCTGCAGGGTTTTGGGGCAGATCTGAAGCGTTTTGGGACAGATCTGCAGGGTTTTGGGACAGATCTGCAGCGTTTTGGGGCAGATCTGCGGCGTTTTGGGGCAAATCTGCAGCGTTTTGGGGCAAATCTGCAGGGTTTTGGGGCAGATCTGCAGCGTTTTGGGGCAAATCTGCAGCGTTTTGGGGCAAATCCGCAGCGTTTTGGGGCAAATCCGCAGCGTTTTGGGGCAGATCTGCAGCGTTTTGGGACAGATCTGAGGCGTTTTGGGGCAAATCCGCAGCGTTTTGGAGCAAATCTGCGGCGTTTTGGGGTTGATCCCAGTGGGACCAATCCCTCATCCCACCAGAGGGACTCGAGACCAGCCCGACCCATCCCCTCACCCCAAAAACGATCCTTCCCCCCCATCACCCACCCGATTTTCCAGCCTCAGCCAGACCCCCGGTGCTCTGCCCGGAGTTAATTGGGGCCGCGTGGTCCTCTGGGGATACGACAGCAATTAACACCCTAA
Source organism: Lichenostomus cassidix (assembly GCF_008360975.1). Taxonomy (NCBI): domain Eukaryota; kingdom Metazoa; phylum Chordata; class Aves; order Passeriformes; family Meliphagidae; genus Lichenostomus; species Lichenostomus cassidix. Next base: position 1,313,108 of record NC_139509.1, read on the forward strand.
TCCCGCCCGGGAGCCTCATCACGCATATTAAAAGTGGGATTTTCCGCGTGGGATGGTCGGGAAAGGGGAGCCGCGGCTCGGGCAGCACTCGCAGCAAAGCTGCTTAGGGGCTAAAGCTTTATGGATGAGTCAGGGGCGGTGATGGGATTTGGGGGGGCTGATTAACGGGGAGCAGGGGCTGCTGCCACCGAGGGGAAGGGACATCTCAGAGCGGGAATTTCCCAGCCCTATTTGGTGACAATCGGGGTGGGAATAACCGCGAAATGGGATGGTTGGAAGCCGTGAGAAAAAAGTGCTGAAACCCAGGGAGAAAAGTCAGTGGATCCCAAATTAAATCTGCCGGAAAGTGAGAGGGAAATAGATGGGAAAAGGGAATCCATCAGAGCTGCGAGAGAGCTGCTGGTGTGGCTGGAGGGTGATTTTCCCGACGCTCTGAGGATTCTCCCGCTGGAATCCATCCCCATTTCCCTGTCCCTCCCTTGCAGAGCTCGGCGATGCCCCAGAACTGCGCCAAGCCCTCGGACATGGCCGAGCTGGTGAGCAGCCAGGGCTGGATGGACGAAATGCCGGCAGCCAAGGCCGAGCCGAAGGACGGGGACAGCCGGACAGGACCCTTCGGGGTGACACCAGCCCTGCCCGAGGAGCGCGACAGCGTGGAGGAGGAGGAGGAAGAGGAGGAGGACGACGGCGAGAAGCCGAAGAGGAGAGGCCCGAAGAAGAAGAAGATGACCAAAGCCAGGCTGGAGAGGTTCCGAGCTCGGAGGGTCAAGGCCAACGCCCGGGAGCGCACGAGGATGCACGGCCTGAACGACGCGCTGGACAACCTGCGCCGGGTCATGCCCTGCTACTCCAAAACCCAGAAGCTCTCCAAGATCGAGACGCTGCGGCTCGCCCGCAACTACATCTGGGCCCTGTCCGAGGTGCTGGAGACCGGCCAGACTCCCGAGGGGAAGAGCTTCGTGGAGATGCTCTGCAAGGGGCTCTCGCAGCCCACCAGCAACCTGGTGGCCGGCTGTCTGCAGCTGGGCCCGCAGCCACTCTTCCTGGAGAAACACGAGGAGAAAGCGCCGGCTTGTGAGGCCAGCCTGGCTGGTCACTCCTTCGGCTACCAGGGGCTGCCCAGCCCGCCCTACGGCTCCATGGAGTCGCACCTGCTGCACCTGAAGCCGCCGGCCTTCAAGAGCCTGGTGGACCCTTCTTTCGGGAGTCACCCCTCTGACTGCTCCACTCCCCCTTACGAGGGGCCGCTGACGCCTCCCCTGAGCATCAGCGGGAATTTCTCCCTGAAGCAGGACGGCTCGCCGGAGCTGGATAAATCCTACCCGTTCCTGGCTCACTACCCGTCGGTCAGCCTGGCCGGAGCGCACGGACACGGCTCGCACTTCCAGAGCTCCGTGCCTCGCTACGAGATCCCGCTGGACGTGAGCTACGAGTCCTTCCCTCCCCACGTGGCCGGGCCGCAGCTCGGGGCCATCTTCAACGAGTAGCGGGGCTGGATGAGGGTTTGGGGTGAGGAGAAGGTGGGTGTGGTGATGTTCCCAGGATGGACAGAGCTGGAGGGAGGTGGGTGAGGGATCGGAGCATCTCTGGCTGGTGGCACCGTGCTGGTGGCTCTGCTGTCCCCAGGAGCCACCAGAAGCTTTCTGAACTCTGAGTGGTCACTGCCAAGTCCTGCCACTGCCCCAGAGATGCTCCCGAGGGTGCTTCACCCTCCAGGATGTCCATCCTGACAGCAGATCCTGCCTCATCCATGGCCCAGGCGGCTCCTCTCCCTCCCTGGTCAGGGTGGTGACACAACCTTGTCCCCATCAGCCCCTCCCGCCCCTTGGGGTGACCTGTCCACCTTCCCCACACTCTGCTGGGGTCGTGGATTTCCCAGTCCAGCCGTGGCTGGGTGGGAATGAGCTGGAGACTTGTGGGAAACCAAATATGGAAGATTCCTCACCCAACGGAGTTTCCTCCACCCCAGGGAGAACCTGTTCCTGCTGCTGTCATGGATGAGGGGACAGCGGCCAGGGATGGGGGGACAGTGTCCAGGGATGGAGGGACAGAGTCCAGGGATGGAGGGACATCTCCAGGGATGGAGGGACAGTGTCCAGGGATGGAGGGACAGTGTCCAGGGATGGAGGGACAATGTCCAGGGGTGGGGGGACAGAGTCCAAAGATGGAGGGACAGTGTCCAGGGATAGGGGGACAATGTCCAGGAATGGAGGGACAGTGTCCAGGCATGGAGGGACAGTATCCAGGGATGGAGGGACAGTGTCAAGGGATGGAGGGACAATGTCCAGGGACAGTGGTCCATCACCCAGGGACAGTGACCCATCATCCATGAACATCCCACTCCCTTATCCTGTGGTCACCACGGTCCAGCCAGACCCTGACCATCCCCATCTCCCACTGCTCCCTCCTGCTGCCTGACCCCTCCTGACCCTCAGACCCCCTGCGCCCCCCAAATCCCAGAATTTTCTGGAAACTCGGGATGGAATCCTGCTAATCCTACTGATCCTTCCCAGAATCCCGACTGGAAAAGGAACCTCTCTGCTCCAGAGCCTCATCTCCTCTCGGTTCTCCTCCCTTCTCCGAGTCCTGAGCGCCAACAAAAGCCTGTCTTAATTACCTGCTTTATTTATTAATTACCGTGTGTGAGGAGTCCTAATTTATTTCCTCCCGTTTCCCGCGGAAACCTGGAACGTGCTGAACGTTTCCCTTGCCGTTTTCCAGGCTTGTAGTGGGAATTTATTTCGTGGAAAAGTTGTGGTTTTTGCCGTGCTGGTGCTCCAGGGTTATTTATTAGCCGTTATTTATTTAATTTATTTCCCTCCCTGCCCTCACCACCTGTTTTTTTTTTTTTTCCCTCCTGGTGATAAACCCCAGAATTCCCATATTTAATGCCAAATTCCGTATTTTATGGTCATTCCGTGGATTTGGGGGGTGGATTCTGCCGGCAGCTCCCAACTCCTCTGTGCATTTTGAGACGAGCAATAACTTTTAAAGGCTATGCAACGATTGTTTTTATTTTTGTTTGTTTTTCAAAGAAAATCCTGGCAACTATTTTTGATGTCCCACTGGCCTCAGGAGCCCAGTTGGCCAAATCTCCCTGTTTTTGTATAAAGTTGGGAAGCTGGAGATGATTTGACGTCCCTGCCCAGCCCCCGGGTCCTGAGGCTTCTTCCCTTTTGTACTGAAAATGTTTTATCCTTTTGTAAAGAGAGCAGATTTGGGGTTTTTAGCTCAAATAAAGTCGTGGTCTTGTTTCAAGCAGCTCCAAGGGGCTGTTGTCTTCTTTTTGGGGGGCTGGGGTGGGGAGGGGCTGTCGGGGGATCTGAGCCCCCTGTGCTGGGGTTGAGGTGGGATCCCTGACCTCGGAGTTGGGCTCTGTGGGGTATGGGGGGATTTGGGGTGCCAGGAACTGGGATTTGGGGTGCCAGGAACTGGGATTTGGAACTGGGAACTGGGATTTGGGGTGCCAGGAACTGGGATTTGGAACTGGATAATGGGATTTGGGGTACCAGGAACTGGGATTTGGGGTGCCAGGAACTGGGATTTGGAACTGGGAACTGGGATTTGGAACTGGGAACTGGGGCAAGGCACAGCCCTGGGGGTGCTGGGGGGATTTGGGGTACCAGGAACTGGGATTTGGGGTACCAGGAACTGGGATTTGGAACTGGGAACTGGGATTTGGGGTACCAGGAACTGGGATTTGGAACTGGGATTTGGGATTTGGAACTGGGATTTGGGGTACCAGGAACTGGGATTTGGGGTACCAGGAAGTGGGATTTGGAACTGGGAACTGGGATTTGGAACTGGGATTTGGAACCAGGAACTGGGGCAAGGCACAGCCCTGGTGATGCTGTGTGGATTTGGAACTGGGAACTGGGGCACTGCACAGCCCTGGGGGTGCTGGGAGGATTTGGGGTGCCAGGAACTGGGATTTGGAACTGGGAATTGGGATTTGGAACTGCGATTTGGGGTACCAAGAACTGCGATTTAGAACTGGGAATTGGGATTCGGGGTACCAGGAATTGGGATTTGGAACTGGGATTTGGAACCAGGAACTGGGGCAAGGCACAGCCCTGGGGGTCCTGGGGGTATTTGGGGTACCAGAAACTGGGATTTGGGACTGGGAACTGGGATTTGGAACCAGGAACTGGGGCACGGCACAGCCCTGGGGGTGCTGGGGGGATTTGGGGTACCAGGAATTGGGATTTGAAACTGGGAATTGGGGTTTGGAACGGGGAACTGGGGCAAGGCACAGTCCTGGGAATGCTGGGGGGATTTGGGGTACCAGGAACTGGAATTTGGAACTGGGAACTGGGATTTGGAACTGGGATTTAGAACTAGGAATTGGGATTTAGAACTGGGAACTGTGATTTGGAACTGGGATTTGGGGTACCAGGAATTGGGATTTGGAATTGGGATTTGGAACTGGGAACTAGGATTCGGGGTACCAGGAATTGGGATTTGGGACCAGGAACTGGGATTCGGAACCAGGAACTGGAGCACGGCCAAACTCTGGGGGTACCGGGGGGATCTGGGGAGCCGGGACATGTCCTAGTCTCTCCATAAGGGACACGGTGACACCTCTCCCCTCCTGCCCCGCGCGGGGGGACTCGGCCGCCCTGACTTCACCCCATCTCCCCCCCGCAGCACCCCCGTGTCCCTCTGTCCCTCCCTCCCCAGCTGCGCCCCGACCCTCGGCAGCGTCTGGCGGCTTTGGGGCGCGGGGACACCCCGCACGTGTCCCGCCGCTGTCCCCCGGCCCCGCGCCGGCTGTGCCGGAGCCCCGGGGAGTCGCCGCCGCTCGGCCCCGCAAGCTGCGCCCGGCTCGGGCTGAGGGCGGGGGGCTCTCCGGGGGCCCCCGCAGCTGCAGCCGGGCCGGGGGGGCTCTGCGGGGCTGCTCCGAGCCAGAGCAGGGCACGGGGGACACGGGGGACACGGGGCGGGGACATCGCGTGTCCCCAGAAAAGAGGGAGAGGCGGATTTAGGGTAAGGGAGGGGAGGGGGATGAGCCGGCCTGGGGAGGAACTGCCTGGATTGGGTTTGTCTGGGGTGGTGTCACCCTGTCGCGGTGCGGGGAGCTTTCCCGGCACGGACACACGACACTAAAACGTGTCACCCACCCCGTGTGTGCAGAGGGACACAAACGTGTCACCCACCCTGTGTGTGCAGAGTGACACTAAAACGTGTCACCCACCCCTTGTGCACAGAGGGACCCTAAAACGTGTCACCCACCCCGTGTGTGCAGAGGGACACTAAAACGTGTCACCCATCCTGTGTGTGCAGAGGGACACAAAAACGTGTCACCTACCCCTCGTGCACAGAGGGACACTAAAACGTGTCACCCACCCCGAGTGCAAAGAGGGACCCTAAAACGTGTCACCCACCCCGCGTGCACAGACGGACCCAAAAACGTGTCACCCACCCCGCGTGCACAGAAGGACACAAACACCGCGCTGTGACCCCCGCGAGGTCCCACCCGCCCCCGCAGCTCCCTGCCGGACACCCCCAAGCCCCCCTCGCACCCCCCCGGTGGCACCGTGACCCCCTCAGCCATGCCCTGGGCTGAGGACATCGGCCGCTGCCCGCCCGGGCCGAGGGTCCAGCTGTGCCCCAAGCCCCCCCGGCCCCTCTCCGGCTGGCCACTGGCCAAGCCCCGCTCGGTGCCAGCTCCCCCGGGCGCGTGTGCGCCCGACAGCCGGGCCAGCGCCCTTCCAGCAGCCGCAGCCCGTGCCAGCAGGCCAGCAGCCGTGCCAGGCCGGCGCTGCGAGGCCACAGCTGGCCCCCGGCTGGCGTGGGGAGGGGGCGCGGGGCACCCGGGGGTGGCGGTGACCCCGTGTCCCCGCAGGACGCAGGGCGGGGGGGTTGGCACTGCCGGGGAGCTGAGAAGGACTGCTGAGCATTGCTGCGCACAGCCTGGGGGTCGTGGGGATGGAGGTGGGATGTCCCTCGTCCCCTCTGGGGGTCCCTGAGCACCCCACCTCCTCCCAGAGACCCCCGGCTGGGGGGACACGGGGCAGAGGGGGTCGGGGGGCTGGGAAGACGTCCCAGAAGAGATTTCCCTCCCATCCCACCTGAGGAATTCCCGCGGGGGCAATCGGGGGTCCAGCCCTGGCCGATGCTCGGAGGGCACTGCCCATCCCACCCCGTTCGGGGGCAGCCCCGGGGGTCGCGGCTCGGGGTCGCCCTGATTTCCCCAGCGGGGTGGGGATGCCCAGGGCTGGATAATTGCTAAGTCGCCCTAAAGCCAGGCTTTCAGAGCTGTAATTCTGATATTTGTCTGTAATCTGATAACACCGCCGGCCATGAGCCCCTAATGTGCCCGGCTCGGGAAACCACGCGGATTTTCCCACTAAGCCGGGATATCGGGCTGTGGGGTCTTGATTTAATCGTCTTTTCCCCCTCGGGGATGGCAGATTTTGGCAAGGAACTTTTCCTGCTGATTAGAGGGGGGAGAGGAGCCACCGTGGTCCCGGGAGGAGCGGGGTGGTGGCACCGCGGGTGACGCTGGGGAGCAGGGGGTTAAATGGGGTCGTGCAAAGCTGAGACCCCCAGGTGTGACCCACCCCATCGGTGTCACCTCGGTGGCCCTCAGAGTTTCTTCTCTCCATCTGGCTGAGGAGTTGGTCCTGGATGTGGCTGTGAAGGTGGGGGAGTCCTGTTTGGGGTGTCAAATTCCTGCGGCTTCATCCATCCATCCATCCCATATCCATCCATCCATCCCATATCCATCCCATATCCATCCCATATCCATCCATCCTACATCCATCCCATATCCATCCATCCCATATCCATCCATCCCATATCCATCCATCCATCCCATATCCATCCATCCCATATCCATCCCATATCCATCCATCCCATATCCATCCCACAGCCATCCATCCCATATCCATCCCACATCCATCCCGCATCCATCCATCCTTCCCTCCCACATCCATCCCTCCCACACCCATCCATCCATCCATCCATCCATCCATCCCATATCCATCCTGTATCCATCCTGCATCCATCCCATATCTATCCATCCTTCCCTCCCATATCCATCCCATATCCATCCATCCCACACCCATCCCTCCATCCGTCCCTCCAACAATCCATCCCATATCCATCCATCCATCCCACACCCATCCCGCATCCCTCCCATATCCATCCCATATCCATCCATCCATCCATCCATCCATCCCACATCCATCCATCCCATATGCATCCCGCATCCATCCCACATCCATCCATCCCATATCCATCCCACATCCATCCCACATCCATCCATCCCATATCCGTCCTTCCCTCCCATATCCATCCATCCATCCATCCCTCATCCCTCCCACATCCATCCCACATCCATCCATCCCATATCCATCCCACATCCATCCATCCCATATCCATCCCGTATCCATCCTTCATCCATCCCATATCCATCCATCCTTCCCTCCCATATCCATCCCATATCCATCCATCCATCCATCCATCCATCCATCCATCCATCCATCCATCCATCCCATATCCATCCCATATCCATCCCACATCCATCCATTTATCCCATATCCATCCATCCATCCCACATCCATCCCACATCCATCCCATATCCATCCACCCCATATCCACCCCATATCCATCCATCTATCCCGTATCCATCCATCCCACATCCATCCCTGCACCCTGCAGTCCCAACCAGGGCAGGAATTGTGTCCCACAATGTCACCGAGGGCTGAGGTGACACAAACCGTCCCCAAACCCTGCAGGGCCGGGATGGCATCGGGGACGTTCCCTCATCCTGGTGACAACACCGGGAAGTCCCCAAAGCTCTCCCTGGCATCTGGAATTCCCTCCAGCCCTTCCCTGGCTGGGACATGGGAGATGGCAGCTGCCAACACAAACCCTCCCAAAACCCCGCGGTTTGGTTATTTTATTTTATTTTATTTTTTTTTCCTCTGTTCTAACACAAGTTGAGGAAGCTCCCAGCTTAATCCCCACCAGATAAACCAACAACGCAGAGATTTGGAGTTATTGACGAAGTCTCTGCTCGGGCGAGATTAGAGCTCGGCTTAACGATGTTGCGGGAGGGTTTGGGGACGGTTTAATCAGAATTTGTACAGGAATAATCCCATCTTTAAACTCGCCCCCGGGCCAATCCCTCCCAAGTTGTAATCAGGCGGGAAGCCTCTCGGATGAAGAGGTCTCCGGGGTGTTTCCAACCCAAATAAATCGGGGGGAGTTCAGGCTGACAGGGAGGAGACTTAGATGGGGAGAAATTTCTCCCTGGGAGGGTGGGGAGAGCTTTAGCGGAGCTGCTGTGGATCCCTGGAAGTGTCCGAGGCCACGCTGGACAGGGCTTGGAGCACCATGGGACAGTCCCTGTCACGGCACGGGTGGCACCGGATGTCCCTTAATGTCCCTTTTAACCCAAACCATTCCAGAACTCCTTAATTCCTGCATCCCGCAATTCAACAATTCCCACTCAAACCCCCTCACAAACCCCATAAATCAAAATTAAACCCCGAAGCGACACCATCACCGATCCCCTGACCCACCATTCCCCCCCAAACCCTCCGCGAGTTCCTCCGCCGTGCCTCAGTTTCCCCCCGGGGGAACCACCGGAGCCTCGGCCGGCGGGGACGCGGCGGCTTTTGTCGCCGCGCGGCGCTTTCAGGGAGCACAAAGAAGCCCCGGCGGCACAGATGGAGCCTTTCAGAGGGGAGCCGGGGCTCCTTTCGCCGTCTGCCGCCGGGCGCTGCCTCCCCGCCGCAATCCCCCTTAATTGAATCCACACTTTCATAGCTCATTACCCCCCTGATGGATTGGATTAGCGGGGGCTGCGCCCGCCGGGGAACAGTTGGCCGCTCCGAGTCCCCGCGGGCGGCGACACGAGGGTGCCAGGGGGGGCCCCGCGGGCTCCTGGCCACGAGAGGCGGCGAGGGGGCAACCGACGCGACCCCGGCTTGGGTCCCTAACGGCCCCCGGGCCAGCTGCGGGCCAGCGGAACCGTCCCGGCGTCACCGGATTTAGCGGGAGGGTCCTGGGGAGAGGGATGTGACCCCGCTGTGTCGCGGGGAGGGTGGGTGCAGTGCCCACCCAGCGGTCATCCCCGAGTGGCCGGCTGGGTGCTGAGGGGTGTTGGACCCCCCGGGGCATGAAATTTGGGGTGTTGAAACCCCCAGGGAGATAAAATTTGGGGTGTTGGACCCCCCAGGGGATGAAATTTGGGGTGTTGGACCCCTTAGGTGGTTGAAATTTGGGGTGTTGGACCCTCCGAGGGATGAAATTTGGGGTGTTGGAACCCCCCGGGGGCTGAAATTTGGGGTGTTGGATCCCCGGGGGATGAAATTTGGGGTGTTGGATCCCCGGGGGATGAAATTTGGAGTGTTGGAACACTCAGGTGGATGAAATTTGGGGTGTCGGATCCCCGGAGGATGAAATTTGGAGTGTTGGAACCCCCCGGGAGATGAAATTTGGGGTGTTGGAACCCCTAAAGGATGAAGTTTGGGGTGCTGGATCCCAGGTGGATGAAACTTGGGGTGTTGGAACCCCCCGGGGGATGAAATTTGGGGTGTTGGATCCCCGGGAGATAAAATTTGGGGTGTTGGAACACTGAGGTGGATGAAATTTGGAGTGTTGGACCCCAGAGGAATGAAATTTGGGGTGTTGGAACCCCCCGGGGGATGAAATTTGGGGTGTTAGATCCCCGGCGGATGAAATTTGGGGTGTTGGATCCCCGGGGGGATGAAATTTGGAGTGTTGGAACCCTCAGGTGGATAAAATTTAGGGTGTTGGATCCCCCGGGGGATGAAATTTGGGGTGTTGGACCCCCCAGGGGATGAAATTTGGGGTGTTGGATCCCCCGGGGGATGAAATTTGGGGTGTTGGACCCCCCAGGGGATGAAATTTGGGGTGTTAGACTCACCGGGAGATGAAATTTGGTGTGTTGGATCCCTGGGGGATGAAATTTGGGGTGTTGGACCCCTCAGGTGGATGAAATTTGGGGTGATGGACCCCCCCGGGAGATGAAATTTGGTGTGTTGGAACTCCCCAGGAGATAAAATTTGGGGTGTTGGAACTCCCCGGGGCATGAAATTTGGGGTGTTGGACCCCTCAGGTGGATGAAATTTGGGGTGATGGACCCCCCCGGGAGATGAAATTTGGGGTGTTGGACCCCCCAGGGGATGAAATTTGGGGTGTTGGAACCCCCAGGAGATGAAGTTTGGGGTGCTGGATCCCAGCTGGATGAAATCTGGGGTGTTGGACCCCCCAAGGAATGCCCTGTGAGGTGTCAGAGCCCTTGCGGGATAAAGTTTGGGGTGCTGGACCCTCCGGAGGACGAAATTCGGGGTGTTGGACCCCCGGGAGACAAGGTTTGGGGTGCTGGAACCCCCCGGGGGTTTGGGAAAATCTCCTGGAATGGGAGGGATGTTGGAGCAGCTCCACACCGAGCGGTCAGCGCCCTCCCCCTGCCCCTCGGGGGGCTCTCTGCAGCGCGGGGAGGGGGCTCTGCCTCCCCCCGCCCCAAAAAAAGGCGGGCAGGACCCTCGGCAGGACCCCCGGCAGGACCCCTCCCCGTGCCCGTGTCCATATGGGACCAACGGCCGCCGCTCCCTCATTAACCCCTGCTCCGGGGAGACCCCAGCCCAGCTGCCGGCCATGCTCCGGGGGTCTCGGGGGGGTCCTGCCCTGCTCTTCCACACCCGGGATAAATCCCAGTTAGGGTTTAACACCCCAAAACCCGGCAGGGTCCTGTTCTGCTCTTCCACACCCGGGATAAATCCCGGTTAAAGGGTTTAACACCCCAAAACCTGTCAGGGTCCTGCTCTGCTCTCTCCAACCGCTTCCACACCCGGGATAAATCCCAGTTAAGGGGTTTACCATCCCAAAACCCGGCAGGGTCCTTCTCTGTTCTCTCCCACCCCATCCACACCCGGGATAAATCCCCATTAAAGGGTTTAACACCCCAAAACCCGCCAGGGTCCTGCTCTGCTCTCTCCCACCCATCCACACCCGGGATAAATCTCAGTTAAGGGGTTTAACACCCCAAAACCCGGCAGGGTCCTGCTCTGCTCTTCCACACCCGGGATAAATCCCTGTTGAAGGGTTTAACACCCCAAAACCCGGCAGGGTCCTGCTCTGCTCTTCCTCACCCGGGATAAATCCCGGTTAAGGGGTTTAACACCCCAAAACCCCGCCAGGGTCCTGCTCTGCTCTTCCACACCCCATCCTCACCCGGGATAAATCCCGTTTAAGGGGTTTAACACCCCAAAACCCGCCAGGGTCTTGCTCTGCTCGCCTCCACCCCATCCTCACCCGGGATAAATCCCGTTTAAGGGGTTTAACACCCCAAAACCCGGCCGGGTCCTGCTCTGCCCGCTCCCCGCTGCACCCCCGGGCTGGGGGATACTCCGGGGGTCTCCCCCACCTCACGGACCACCCCGTGGGTGTTTTGGGTGGTTTCTCCTCTAATTTGGCTCTCAGGGCTAGAGAGGAGGGTCCCGAACCCCCTCGGGGGGTCCCAGGACAAGACCACCCCCCTTCCAGGCCCTGGGGAGGGGACAGAGCGAGGGGCTCAGGCAGAAATGACCCAAATAATGACCCGGGAGGCTGCATCCCCCCGGGATTTTTCGGGATCAGCCCAGCGGTGCCTCTCCGGGGATGAATCCAGCCGGAGATCCCGGCTGAGGAGCGCCCGGGCCATAAATGGTTTAGCAAATCCCCCGAGCATCCTCATCCTCTTAGGCCGAGGTGCAGCCGGGCGCTGCCGGACCAGATGTGGCCGGAGCGCCATCGGGGCAGTTACGGCCGGATCGGTTACCGGGGGGATTAGGGAAGCTCCGCGCTTCGTTCCGCTCCCCGGGGCCGCTCGGATTAGGGTCTAATGCGGCGGGCTTTGCCTGGCGGGGGCTCAGCTGGAGCCGGAACCTTCCTCATCCTCATCCTCATCCTCACTGCGCGGTGCTGATGGAACTGCTGGGGGAAATGCTGCTCGGGGGAATCCCGCGGGGATCTCTCGGGGAGGGGGACAGCAAGGCAGGACACAGCGGAGGAGCTGGGGTGAGGACGGGAGGGTGACAGAGCATTCCTCGGCCTGGGACCCCGAAAATTCCCTCCTAAAAATATTGGGGATCTCCCCGGGATCTCTGGGATCTCCCGGTGATTTTTCCTGGCCCTGGGCAGGGCGATGATCCCGGAATTCCATGGCCAGACGCTCTTTTCTCCTTCTCTCCCAGTTCCCTGTGCTCAGCAAAGCCCGGGAAAAAAGGGGGAAAAACGGGAGAAACAGGAAAAAAGGGGAAAACGGTGAAACACCGGGGGAAATAAAACACCCCGGGTTTTTTTTGGAAAGAAAAACCAAACCGTGTGCGCTTTGGGGGGAACCCCAGGGGACACCCCGACATTCCCCCACCCGGCAGCGAGGGGCGATGTCCCCCGAGTGTCCCCGCGAGCTCAGCTGTGCCAGAGACACCTGGGCCGCCCCTCGCAGGAAGCCTCGCTCCCCCCTCCGGCTGCCTCAGGTGGGGGACACGCCGCTCCGGGTTGCCCCCCGAGAGGCAGCGCTGTCCCCGTCAGGCGCGGAGCTGGAGGCCCAGGAGTCCCCGAGCTGGCAACAGATGGCTGGAGGCAGCTTGCTGACACCTGCCCCTCCTCTCCTGCCCTGCCCTTTCTTCGCCGCTCGGTTTTGTCTCGTTCCCCCCCCGCACGGGGGGCGAGGCCCGGGGGTCTCCCGCGCTGCCCCGAAGAGGGAGAGAGACCCCCGGGGTGGGGAGGTGTGGAGGGATGTGGAGCGCTGGGAGGGTCCCCGGGGATGGTGGGGAGGAGGTTGAGGTGCTTCTGGAAGGTTCTAGGAGGAGTTTTGGGGGGCGTGGGACACACCGGTGGTGGGTTCTGCTGTTCCACCCGACCCTGGGTGTCTCACGGGGGGGGATCAGCCCGGCAGGGACCTGGAAAAATCCCACTGTGACAGTCCCTGCTCCTCCCAGCGCTGGGGACAGCCGGAGGGGTCTCGTCTGGGTGCAAAGGCAGAGCAGCCCCGATATCCTCTGAGCCCCCAATATCCTCTGAGCACCCCCAAACCCCTGCCCCAGTGCTGCCCCCAGCCCCACAGCAGCCCCCAGGACTTTTCCCGGCGAGGTTTTCCCTCCCTTCTGCCCCAAAATGTGTGTCGGAGGCGCCATTTCCCAGCTCCCCTTCCCCGAGGGCGCGGGGCCGAGGGTCTGTGTGATCCTGGCGACACCGGGGACGTTTGGCTGCTGGCAGGGGTGGCAGAGAGGAGGAGGAACGGCGTTCTGTGCCAGCGCAGCCCTGCCGGGCAGGAGCCACCCGCTGGCCAGAGCTCCCCGCCGGGCTAGCAGCGCCCGGAGCATCCTCGCCCCGCAGCTCTGCCCTGCCCGCTGCCCTCCAGACCCACTCCGGACCCCCAAATGGCTCCACAGTCACCCCTGGCGACACCCCCGCTCAGGGGGACACCGCGGGGACACGACCCGGCTGTCCCCCCAAAGCCGCCCCCTCCCCGATTTCCCAGCGCATTTCTATAAATCAAGCTCTGGCATCCCCCCCCGTCCCCGCGGCGGGGTTTGGGGGTCACCTGTGACCCCTGGCAGATGGTGCGGGGACTCCCAGCCCTGCCCGGGAGCTGCTGCAGCCGGACCATCTGTCAGGCAGCTCCGAGCTCCCGCCGCCCTGGGACCCCCCGAGCGCAGGTCCCGCCGGCCCGGGGGGGCAGAGGAGGGGAAGGGGACAGCGGGGGGCGCTGGTGGCTGTCACCCCCCTCCCCTCCGTGACCCCCTAAATCCGGGGGAAGGGGCCGAGCAGGAAGGGGCTGGAGCCTGGGGGTGGGTTGGGGTCTTGTCCCGAGTGTGGGGTGACATCTCCCCGCCCCGGGGGTCGTCATTTCCCGGCCCGGGGGTCGTCATTTCCCGGCCCGGGGGTCGTCATTTCCCGGCCCGGGGGTCGTCATCTCTCGGGGGTCCAGAGGGTGCCGGGCTGGGGGTCCCGCTGGGTTTGTCCCCCTGAGGGAGGTGCCGGAGAAGCACCTGGAGCTCTGAGCAGCCCCAGCTCGGGGCGGGGAGGGTTTGGGGGTCTCTGGGGAGCTGCAGCCCCCCGGGAGGACCCAGCTGGGCAGGGGTGGGGGAGACACCCAGGGCAGAGCCGAATTCCCGGGGGGTCTCCGGGGACAGAGCCCCGGGGGCTTGGCGGTGTCCGGGGGGGACAAAGCCTGGGGGTCCAGAGAGAGCTGGGGGGGGGTGGAGGGAGAATTGGGGTGGGGGCGCACAAAGGAGGAACCCCCGCCCCCAGAACCGCCTCTCCTCCAGCCAGGGCACTGTTTATTCCGCTCAGGATCCTCCTTTCCGTGACAAATCCTCCCCTTGTCGCTGCTCCTCCGCCACGGCCGGGCCCGCGACACGCCGTGGGGTCTGGGGGTGTCCCCTCGCCCCCTCCCCGCAGGGCTCGGCCCCTCCGGGCCCTCAGCGCGGCCACTCCCATCCCGCAGCCGGGCCGGTCCCCACTCGCCCCCCACCCGTGTCCCCTCAGGGTGACATCACGTAGGCGGTGGCGATGAACTTCCTGCCGCTGCCGTAGGTGGATTTGGTCCAGGGGTAGGTCTGGACGCTGAGGCGGTGGCCGCCCAGGCTCAGGTGACATCTGTGGGGACAGCGCCTGTCACCGCCCTGCTGTCCCCACGGTCACATCCCTGAGCCACTCGTCCCACAGTCCTATCTCCAGGATGTCCCCAGGGTCCCCAGCCAACTCTGTTCCCTCCCCATCCCTGTCCCCATCCCTGTCCCCATCCATGTCCCCATCCCCATCCCTGTCCCCTGTCCCCATCCCCATCCCTGTCCCCATCCATGTCCCCCATCCCCATCCCTGTCCCCATCCATGTCCCCATCCATGTCACCCATCCCCATCCCTGTCCCCATCTGTGTCCCCCATCCCCGTCCCCCATCCCCATCCCTGTCCCCATTCCTGTCCCCATCCCTGTCCCCATCCCTGTCCCCATCCCCACCCATGCCACCTCAAATTCAGGGCATGCCCTGACTCTGATGGGGCTCAGGGAGGCCCTGCTGGCCCCAGGGCTGGGCTAGGGATGGACAGACGGACACAGGGTGGACAGAGGGACTCAGGACGGACAGACGGACACAGGATGGACAAAGGGACACAGGACGGACAGACGGACTCAGGACGGACAGACGGACTCAGGACGGACAGACGGACACAGGACGGACAAAGGGACACAGGACGGACAGACGGACTCAGGACGGACAGACGGACTCAGGACGGACAGACGGACTCAGGGTGGACATAGGGACTCAGGACGGACAGACGGACTCAGGACAGACAGAGGGACACAGGACAGAGAGACGGACACAGGGTGAACAGACGGACTCAGGGTGGACAGACGGACACAGGGTGGACAGACGGACTCAGGGCGGACAGACGGACACAGGGTGGACAGACGGACACAGAGTGGACATAGGGACTCAGGACGGACAGACGGACGTGGGACAGACAGACAGACACAGGACAGACAGACGGACTCAGGACGGTCAGCACTCACGCCCGGCCGGGCCGCGCCAGGAAGCAGAGGGTGTAGAGGCCGAACTCGAACTCGGGGCTGCAGCCGATGAAGGCCGAGCCCACCTCCTTGTAGAAGCCATCCCAGCTGAACTGCAGCCCCAGCACGTCGGGGAAGGTGTCCCACTGGGGACAGAGGGGGTTTGGGGTCACACCCCTGGCCCTGCTCGGTTCTGGGCGCAGCAGGACCAGGAATCCACGCCCAGCCCTTCCGGGAATCCTCACAGCCCCTCCAGCTCCCAGCCAGGCTGGGGGTCCCAACCCTCATAGCCCCACGCCCTGGGGACAGGAGGTGACCACGGGGACACGGGAAGCATCACCCCCTGTCTCCCACATCCACTGGGATCAACCCCCTCCCCATTTCCCACAGATCCCCCTGGCCTCAAATCTCTCCCTCAAGGCTTGGGAACCCTTTTTGCCCCTGGCGTTGTCTGTCCTGACCCTCCCAGCCCCACTCCACCCCTGGACATGCAGGGAGGAGCAGAGGGAACATCCCCGATGGGTCACCCCGGTGGGGTGGGATTTGGGGTGCCCCAGACCCCCAGGAGAGCTCACCGGCCCGTTGAAGTTGTGGCTGAAGTAGTTGACCACTCCCTGCTTTTCCAGGAGGTAGAAGCGGATCCAGTTGTGAAATCCGGACACTTTTCCCTTTTTCACTTCCCCTAAACACGAAGGGGATGGTGGGATGATCTCCCTGCCCGGCGCTGCCCTCACCTGACCCCGGGCGGGGCTGTACCTGAGAAAACGTGCTCGAAACCGCTGGAATCTCTCTCTCCATCCCCTCGGGAGTAAAGACCAAACCACATCTCCTTCAAATCCTCCACGAACTCCTGCTCGGAGCTGTAGCGATCTGCAGGGAAAACGGGAGACGTCCCGGGATGGGAACACCGGGAGAGGCACAGCTGGGCTGTCCCCGTCCCTTTTCCCCGAGAATTCCCTCGGGAATTCTCCCTGCTCGATTCCCCCTGCCCTGGCAGCTCTGTAGGGTTCATCCCTCTGTCCTTCCCAGGTCAATCCCCTTTGGGATTCCTTCCCATCCCGCGGCTCTGCCCTGCTCCACACTCACTTTTTCCGTGGAGGAAAGCGAAGAGTTTCCTCATGAGCTCCGTTTTCATCACCTCCTCGAGGAAGTGGTCTTGTTCCCTCAGCTCCTCGGCCGTCACCTCCTCCTCCCTGCCCGTGGCCCGCTGGTAATTATCCAGCAGCTTAATGAAGCTGGCGTAGGTGGGCTTGGAGAAAAGCTCCTCGTTCACGTACTTGTAGAGCCTGGAGGAGAGCAGGGCTGGGGATCGGAGCTCCTTCCGCAGCCAGCCCAGCTCTGCCCGGGTGGCCGCCGGTCGCTGTCCCCTTCCCGAGGTCCCCAGGTGTCACTCACGGCTGCGGGGAGCGGTCCTGCTTGTCGCCGGTCTCGTCGGGCTCCGCCAGGTGCTGCGGGTTGATGGCGATGTCGCTCGGCCGGGCTTTGTTGTGATCCAGCCGGTAAAGCTGCTCCGAGAGCTGCAGCAGCTCCTGGTCCGAGATGGAGTCGCGGCTGCTGGAGAAGCCGTCTGTGGGGACAGGCAGGGCTTGGGGACAGCTCCGGGGAAAGTGACAGGGATCCAAGTCCCGTCGGGACACTGGGGATTCCAGGACATGGAGGGTTATGGGGTGCGGGGGGTCCCAACCCTCACCGACCCCACGCTCTGGGGACAGGAGGTGACCAAGGGGACACGGGAAGCACCAGTCCCTGTCTGCCACATCCGCTGGGACAACCCCCTCCCCATTTTCCGCATTTTCGGGGGGCAGGGGGTGCAAACCCAGCTGGTTCCTGCCCCCTGTGCCTCTGTCCCCCGGCTCTGGGGAGGGGACAGCGCTGCTGGCAAGGCGGTGACACCCCAAGACAGAGCGGGGTGACACCCCGAGGCACCTGGGGGAGGTTCTGTCCCTCCTGACTCACCGCGGCTTCGAGCTCCATCTTCAGCCTCTTCCCCACCTGGAAGGAAAAGGTGTTCAGAGGGTGGGGACACTCTGGGGACAGCCCAGGACCCCAGAGAGACCCCCCACCTCAGGGGGAGGGGACACTCTGGGGACAGCCCAGGACCCCAAAAAGACTCGGGACCAACCCCTGGCACCCTCAGGGAGAGGGGGCACCCTGGGGACAGTCCAGGACCCCAAAACCTGACACCCTCAGGGGATGGGGACACTCTGGGGACAGCCCAGGACCCCAAAAAGGCTCGGGACCAACCCCTGGCACTCTCAGTACGGGGAGGGGACACCGTGGGGACAGCCCAGGACCCCAAAAAGGCTCGGGACCAACCCCTGGCACCCTCAGCACGGGGAGGGGACACCCTGGGGACAGCCCAGGACCCCCAAATCGCCATCCCCGGGTGCTCACCGGGCCCGCAGTGCCTCTCGTAGTCCTCGCAGCAGCTGTGGTGCCTCTCGCACCCGGGGTGACAGTGACACTCGTCCTCCTCGCTGAAGGGCTCCCCGCAGCGTCCCTCGCACGAGTCGGGGGCTGTGTACAAATCTTGGGGGGACACAGACGGGGGTGGCCCTGAGGAGGGGCTGAGCGCAGCCACCCCCTCCCCAGGAACATCCCCACCCCGCCCTCTGTCCCCTCCCCAGGGGGTCTTTGTCCCCGCGGTCACTCCTCTCGGGCCGCGGATGTCACCAAGTCAGGGTGACAGCGGGGAACACCTCCCGGGTGACCCCAGGAAATGCTGGCTGTGATTCAGCCCGGGATGAGCCGAGCGCCCCAGGCCCTGCCCGAGGAGCTGCCGCATTCCAGGAACCCTCGTTTGCATCCTTCCTCCTGCTGGGAAAACTGGGAAAACTGGGAAAACTGGGAAAACTGGGAAAACTCCTTCCCGAGATGTTTATAACGAGCGAGTTGTTGAGCACCTGTGACCCAGCTGTGTGACCCAGGGTGACAAAGCCCGGCCAAAAATAGCAGCGGCTGAGGCTTCCGAGGGGCCAAGCGCCACTCTCAGGGGACAAGTGACATTTGTCACCGAGCAAAGAGGAGCTGGAGGTCACCGAGGGGTTGGGATTGTCCTGGGACAGCCGAGAGGGAGGAGCTCCCTGCTCCTCATCGGGATGGAAGGAGGCAAAAAGTCACCTCAGCAGGAGGGTGGCACTGTCCCGGCGGGGTGGCACTGTCCCAGGGGGGTGACACTGTCCCAGGCCATACCACAGCCGTGTCCCAGCCGGCAAAGGGATCCCTGGAGGAGAAGGCGTTGCTCTCCTGCCGCAGCCGCAATCTCTCGGCATCTGAGGCACCGCTGGTTGCCCAACTCGGGCTCCGGCGGGTGAAACGTGGCCTCGGGGCAAATCCTGCCGCGGCACAGCCTGTCCCGCGACAAGCAGGCGATGACAGCGACATCCAGGCCATGAGGGTGACATCAAACTCGCCGGCACCGCCGCCTTCCCTCGCACGGCGTTGTTTTGTTCTCTTTGTCGCTTCACCCCAATTATTTGGGCTCGGTCACATCACCCAGGTCCTGGGGGTTGAGGTCCCTTGTCCCCCCAGCTCCTGAGGGTGACCTCGGCTTGGTTTTCCCGCTTGGCTCCTCATTCCCTGAAAATCCACTTGAAACAGGAGGGTTTTAGCAGAGAAGGTTTCTTCCGGTGCCCTCGGAGTTTCTTGAATCCCTGAGAAAATCTGGAAGAACCTCCAGGGAAAGGACATCCCATGGATTGGGTGGTCAGCGATGCTGGTTGTGCCCAAACCCCCCCCCAGTCCGACCAGTCTGACCAGCAGCCGAGCTGCCCCCATTCCCAGGACACATCCCAGCTTTGCCGGGATAAATCACCCGGGATCACTCATCCAGGCTCAATCCAGCAGCAATCCCGGCGGGATTGTGCAAGGCGGGAGCTGCCCACACATCGCCGTCACCGCCGAGCCGGTCCCGGTGCCGGTGCCGAGTGGCCCGGGGCTGTCACAGCAGCCCGAGCGTGTCCCAGCAGGGCTCCGACCCCGCGCCGCGGTGACTCAGCGGGGCCCGGAGCGCTGCGGAGCCCTCGGAGGGGCGGGTTCAGCATCATCATCCCAAATCCCAAATTCCACATCCCGAATCCCACGGCTGTCCTGCTCGAAGATCTTCTCTGGCTGCACCAACCGCACAAATATTTCTTTCTTAGGGACGAGACCCTTCCTTCCCCTCCTAAACTCATTTTCACTTCTGCCAGAAAGGGGTTTTGGGCTAGGAAAGGGGGGTTGTTCCCTGCCCAGCTCCATCCTCCGGGCAGTGGGGAGGTGACGGAGTTCTCCCTGTGCTCCCAGTTTGGTTTCGGGCACGGGGATGAGTCACAGCTCAGCCGGAGCTGCTTCCCCAAGCCCCTGGCCTGACTCAGGACCTCGTTCCTCCGGGAAAACACGGAGCAAAACCCAACCCAGCTCCGCAAGCGACCTTTTGAAGGACGGATTAACCCGTGGACAGCCTGAGCTTCCCAAATCCTCAGTTCCTGGTCGCCAAACCCACGCTGTGGGTAACCCCTGCCTGTGGGGTAATCAGGGAAAAATCTCCCACTGCCCACGCGAGGAGAAATGAAGTGGTTCCACCTCCACCAAACAGGTCCATCCGGTGGCCAGGACTGACCACGAGCCAGCCGAGCTTCCCAGCCACCTCCACCTGGCTTTCCCTTCTGGAACAGCTCAGGACTCTCACGGAGCTCTTGGGAAACTCCTGCTCCCAACCCGGCGCTGGTTTGGAGCTTCTCCTGCTCGCTGGCCTTGCAAAACTCCTCATCTTTCATCCCGAGGGGACTCATCCGCTCCGGGGCCATCAGATACAGGCTCCTGGCAGCGTCGGGGGTGACGAAATCCTGTCGTCGCCAGTGGATCACAGTTCACACTTTGTGCAAGAGCTCAGCAGCGCTGACACCTCCTCGTCCCCGTGGGATCCCGGGAGCCACATCCCGGTGGTCCCGAGCCCCTCCTTGAAGCCAGAGCTCCTCTCCCTCAGCCCCCCGAGCCTCTCCTGGTCACCACGGGGTCGGGAAGGGTGGAACAGCTCAGCCTGTGGTGTGTTTTCCACCCCAGCAGCGCCAGCAGCCACAGGTGGATATAGAATTGGGATTGGAAAATACCCAATGTTTTTTTTTTTTCCATGGATAAATGGAGGGGAGGAGCCAGAGAAGAGTTCCTTGCGCTCCGCAGGGCCAAAGCAGGGCCAGACACACCAGGAACCAACCAGGCTGAAGACCAGGGAGGTTAGCCAATCCACCCCCATCCCGGGCTGAGTTTCCAGCGTGGAAAATCCCCCTCCAGGGAGCTCCAGCCTGGCTAGGTCCATCCCAGCACGATCCAGTTGTCCCAGGAGGTGTTCCCAGTTTAGAGCAGCGCTCCCAGCCCATCCCCCGGGATCCCCGCAGCCCAGCCCCACTGGTCACTCACGGCCGGACACGCAGCCCACGGCGATCCCTGCCCCGAGCAGGAGGACCCAGAACTCCATCGTGCCTCGGGAGGAGGGAAGGGCAGCCCGGGAGAGGTTGGCGATGCCGGAGCTCCCCGGCGCTCCCTGCTATTTGTGGGTCCGGAGGGAAGGAGGGAGGGGCGTGATGGCAGCGAGGGCTCCACGCGCGGGCTGCACCCGAACTTCCCCAAAACTCATTAAGCGCGCGGTTAATTACAGGCTGCCCGCAGTGGGAGGAGGGCTGGTAAATCCAGAATCGCGGGGTTGCTCCGCGGCTCCGGTGCCTGACCCCCGGGGGAGGTCGAGGGGCGCGGGGGGAGCATTCTGGGGGTCCGAGCTGGGCTGAACTGGGGACCAGGGGAGTCCCCCAGTGCTCCTCGTGCTCTGGGCAACTGGTGTGAACTGGGAGCAGCGTTAATTGGGGGTGATAAGCTGTCCAACCTCAGATCTGGAGGCCGTGACCCCCCCGGCACGGATCGACCTCACTGGGGCCTCCGGCAGCACCAGGAAACCCCAAAACACCACCGCGGTCCCGGTGTGAGGTTTGGGATCATCCCGGTGTAAGGTTTGGGATTATCCCGGTGTGAGGTTTGGGATCATCCCGGTGCGAGGTTTGGGATCATCCCGGTGCGAGGTTTGGGATTATCCCGGGGTGAGGTTTGGGATTATCCCGGTGCGAGGTTTGGGATCATCCCGGTGCGAGGTTTGGGATCATCCCGGTGTGAGGTTTGGGATCATCCCGGGGTGAGGTTTGGGATCATCCCGGGGTGAGGTTTGGGATTATCCCGGTGCGAGGTTTGGGATCATCCCGCTGCGAGGTTTGGGATTATCCCGGTGGGAGGTTTGGGATTATCCCGGGGTGAGGTTTGGGATTATCCCGGGGTGAGGTTTGGGATTATCCCAGAGCAGTCCCGTTCCTGGGAAGAGCCCAGAGCTGCTCCACTGACCCTCCACATTCCCGGGGGGCTCAGCCCGGCCTGGGGGGCTCACAGCCCCTTCCTTCAGCTCGGCAAATCCCGATGGATGCCCCAGCGATCCATCCCGGAGCAGGGAGCGGTCCCTGCCGTGCCCGGGCTGCGTCAGCTGGCACGGGAGAGGCGTTTGGTGCAATAAGGGCCGGGTTTGGCTTCTCCCTCACCCCTCAGTCATTTCCTGACTGTCCCCTCCTGGTGACAGCGCTGTGTCACCTCCGGGCTTGTCCCTCAGCTCACACCGGGGACGCGGCGGTGAACCCGAGCTCGGAGAAGAACGGGGAGAGCAGCCGTGCGTACAAAAATACCTCTATTGCTCTGTGCCCTCACCTGCCCGGAGCTCACCTGGGCTCCGGCTGACCCTCCGGGGCTGCACCCGCTGCACGGCCGAGCTCTGGGGCAGCTCCAGCACGGCCCGGGGCTACCGGAGCAGAGCCGGGCTTGCCCCGCCGCCGGCAGCCGGGCCACCATCCCTGCTTCGGCCCCAAATCCCTGCTTCGGCCCCAAATCCTTGCTCCGGCCCCAAATCCTTGCTTCGGCCCCAAATCCTTGCTCTAGCCCCAAAATCCTTGCTTCGGCCCGAAATCCCCGCTCCGGCCCCGCGACCCTCAGGGCTCCAGGTCCCGGGAGAGCCGCAGCAGCTCCTTCTGGCTGTCGATGGCCCTCAGGTGCTGCAGGTACGCCCAGGTGGACACAGGGCTCCTCACGCTCAGGGACTGCTCGGAGCCTGGGGGGAGAGCCGAGGTCGGGGTTGGGGTCTCTTCCATCCCCCCGGCGCGGCCTGACCCTCTCCATCCCTGTAGGATCATCCCATGGATCTCCTCCACTGCCCTGCATCACCCCAAACCTCCTCATCACCCCTGGATCTCCTCTATGGATCTCCTCCATGGATCTCCTCCACGGATC
The DNA here is from genome assembly GCF_008360975.1 of Lichenostomus cassidix. Lineage (NCBI taxonomy): Eukaryota > Metazoa > Chordata > Aves > Passeriformes > Meliphagidae > Lichenostomus > Lichenostomus cassidix. Next base: position 1,335,936 of record NC_139509.1, read on the forward strand.
TCCTCCATGGATCTCCTCCTCTCCATTCCCTCTCCCTCGGCTCAGCGACCCCCTCGGAGGGTTGGGACCCCCCAGGGTAGGGGGTGAGGGTTGGATTGGTGAGCTCCAGACGTACACGTGGAGATCCTGAGGGCCTTGGCGTCCTCGGGCCGATGCGGGGAGCGGTTCCGCAGCGGGGACAGCGGAGCTGGGTGGGGACAGAGAGGGCGGGGGCTCATTCCTGTCCCCAGGGGCTCAGCCCCAGCCCCAGGGGACACTGCCGGTCCCCTCCCCGGCTCCCAGGATCACTCACGGTGCGCGTGGCCCCGGCAGCGCTGCAGGACCCGCACGGTCTTGGCCATCATGTGCTGCGGGTGAGGCACAGATGTCACCTGCTGCCACCCGGCTCTGCCTTGTCCCCCAAAAACTCCGTCCCTGCCATGGCTGTGACCACCCCGGGACCCCCAGTGCCACAGCTCTGCCCATCAGGTGACGGGGACACAGCCGAGGGGTCCCCAGGAGCCACCAGCCCACTCACCATCTTCTCGAAGTTGATGAGGTTCTCGTCCAGGGTGCGATTGCCCTCGTGGATGAAGGTCATGTCTGGGGGGTTCAGGGCTCAGCTCGGGGTCCCTGGGAGCGCTGGACACACCCAGAGGGTCCCTGCCAGCCCAGCCCGGTGCCGGACACCCACCTTTGAGCAGGAGGGGCACGAAGGGGATGATGGGGGGGCTCATCTTGGCCACGGCCAGGCGATAGACACGGTGGTTCCATGATGGGTCCTGGGGACGGAGCGGGGCGGGCAGCGACACGAGGGGACAAGGGGGACAGCCACAACCCCTGTCCCCATGGTTCCAGGGGCAAATCCCGGCGGGAAGGGCAGTGGGACACAGGACGGGAGGGGCTGTGCTCACCAGCATCCGCTCCAGCGCCGAGTGAAGCTTCCGGATCTTGTGGGGCAACCTCTGTGCAGGGACAGCGACAGGGACACCCTGCTGGCACCCTGCTGTCCCATCCGGAGACCCCTGCCTGTCCCACCCTCCCCCCGACACCTCCCGCTGTCCCCAGCTGTCACCTCCCAGGTCTTGGCCAGGCGAGTCACGGCCGTGTTGCTCACACCAAACATCACCGCGAAGAAGGAATTCAGGTTCTTCTGCTCCTTGAGGCTGCAGGCGGGGATGGGGACAGGGATGGGGACAGGTCAGGGACAGGGATGGGGACAGGTCAGGGACAGGGATGAGGACAGGTCAGGGACGGGGATGGGGACACGTCAGGGACAGGGATGGGGACAGGGACAGGACAGGTCAGGGACGGGGACAGGGACAGGGACAGGGGTGGGGACAGGTCAGGGACAGGGACGGGGACAGGTCAGGGATGGGGATGGGGATAGGTCAGGGACGAGGATGGGGACAGGTCAGGGACAGGGATGGGGATGGGAACAGGGATGGGGACGGGGACAGGGACAGGGACAGGGACAGAGACAGAGCCAGGACCAGGCTGGGGTCACCCCGAGCACTCACTGTGCTGCCAGCTTGATGAACTTGCGCAGGAGCTGCGCCCGCCGGCCCAGCTCGGGGCACAGGCACAGCTCGGTGGCCACCCAGAACTGCAGCTCGTTGAATCGCCGCATCACCCGCGCCAGGTTGGCCGTGGTGACCTCGCGGAACTTGTGCGGCCCCACGATGTAGTGAATCATCTCCACCTGCCAACCCCGAAACGTGACGGGAGGGTCCCGAATCCCCTCCCCGGCCGCTCTCCCGCCGCGCTCCGGACCTGGTGGATGCTCTTGAAGAGGCTCCAGTCGTAGTCGGTGAGGTGACCGGCCAGGTCCTTGGAGCTGATGAGGTCCAGGGTGTCCGAGGAGCCGGCGTGGGGACCCAGCTGCTCGGGGTGGGGGGTCTGTGCAGGGGAGAAGACCCCTGACCCCTCCTGCCCTCAGCGAACCCCCCCAGGGAGGGACAGACACCCCCAAAACTGAGGGTGACAAAGCCCCCAGGGAGGGACAGACACCCCCAAAACTGAGGGTGACAAAGCCCCCAGGGAGGGACAGACACCCCCAAAACTAGGGTAGCGAAGCCCCAGGGAGGGACAGACACCCCCAAAACTGAGGGTGACAAAGACCCCAGGGAGGGACAAACCCCCCCAAAACTGAGGGTGACAAAGCCCCAAGGAGGGACAGACACCCCCAAAACTGAGGGTGACAAAGCCCCCAGCCCCTCTGGGGGGCTCTGCCCACTCCGGACCCCCAGCACACTGACCAGGCTGCCCAGCTCATCCATGCTGACCACGAAGAGCCTCTCGTTGAGCCCCAGAGCCGTGAACACCCCAACGGCGTCCGGCGGCAGCACCGCCCTGTCTGCGGGGAGGAAACGGACCCGGCGTGGAGGAAGGGACAGCGGGACCACGGGGACAATGCCACCCCGGGGGTGTCCCCTCACCTCCGGCCGAGGTCACCTTGACCAGGACGTGCTCCCTGTCGCGGCCCAGCCGCGGCGCCAGGGCTCGCAGGACATCCCGCACCGAGGCGTTGACGGGCAGCACGGCCACCAGGCACGAGTGGTCAGCCCTGTAGACCTCGTAGGGCACTGCGGGGGGACAAAAGGGACCTCAGCGTCCCCGCGTTGGGTGGGGACAGTCCCCGCCACGGGGCACTACCTTTGTCCTGGGCTCTCAGGGCGCACGTGCTGTCCAGAATCGCCTCCTCGGGGCTGCCGAGCCACATTGCCGAGCTCCGAGCCTGGGGAAGGTGGCAAGGAGGGCAGGATGTCACCTCCCCTCCTGTGGGGTGTCCCCAAAGGGTGTGGGGACCCACATCCCGCCCTGTCACCCCTCGGGGGTCCCTACCTTGGGCTGGGGGGACACGCTGCCGTCACCGTTCTCCAGCCTGCGGGAGGGGAAGGGGGAGGATGGAGCCACCATTCCCGTTGGGGACAGGAAGGGGACAGGCCACCCCCGGGATTCCGGACACCTCCCAGCCTCCCTGCCCCACCGGCACCGTGGGACATCCTCCCCACGGGGAAAACCATCCCCGCTGGGGACAGGACAGCCCCAGAGCCACCCCAAAAGCTCCTCCCCAGGGAAGCGCAGCCCTCCGGACACGCGCGGTGACACCGGGGGACACCAGGGGACATCAGGGCGACTCACGCTCGGGGTCTCCGCCGCTCCTGGCCCTGCTCCTGGCCCAGCCCACCCAGCCGGGGGTCCCGGCTCGCCAGGTCCGCCAGGTTCTGCGGGGACAAGGGGACAGGGGGTGAGCTCTGGGCGATCCCCGCTGTCCCCGCCGTGTCCCCGCGCTGTCCCCGCGCTGTCCCCCCGCCGCACCTGCAGCAGCGCCGTGGTGCTGCGGTCGCCCTGCAGCAGCCGCCCGTAGAGCAGCACCCACTGGCTCACGAGGCGCAGGATTTTCCGTCGCTTCCGCAGGGAGTAGATGGCTTTGTCCTGCTCCGAGCCCTCCAGCGGCTCCGCGCGGAAACTGGGACCAGTCAAGGACACCGGGAAACCGTGGGGAGGGACAGGGACACCCAGGGGTGGCACCCCGGGGAAGAGGGATGAGGCCAAGAGCCCTAAAAGGGATTTGGGGCTCCCGCTGAGGTGACAGGGACATCCAGGGGTGGCACCTCGGGAAAGGGGGATGAGCCCAAGAGCCCTAAGAGGGATTTGGGGCTCCCGCTGAGGTGACAGGGACACCCAGGGGTGGCACCCCGGGAAAGAGGGATGAGGCCAAGAGCTCCAGAAGGGATTTGGGGCTCCCGCTGAGGTGACAGGGACACCCAGGGGTAGCACCCCGAGAAAAGGGGACGAACCCAAGAGCCCTAAAAGGGATTTGGGGCTCCCTCTGAGGTGACAGGGACACCCAGGGGTGGCACCTCGGGAAAGGGGGATGAGCCCAAGAGCTCCAGAAGGGATTTGGGGTTCCCGCTGAGGTGACAGGGACACCCAGGGGTGGCACCCCGGGGAAGGGGGATGAGCCCAAGAGCTCCAGAAGGGATTTGGGGCTCCCGCTGAGGTGACAGGGACAGGGCTGAGCGTGTCCCCAGCAGGGGGATGGAGCCCCCCAGTCCCCCCAGTTGGAAGGATACTGGTGCAGCAGGGCCCGGCAGAGCTGCGAGGTCGGCATGAACACGGTGTAGGTGAGCAGGAAATCCCCCAGCAGCGTGTCTGCAAGGGACAGGGACATCGTCACTGCTGTCCCCAACACAGAAAGGTCCCCTGTGCCCTGCCGGGGCTGGCCTGGGCTGTCCCCATCAAGGGGACCCTGCTGGTGGCGGGGCAGAATTTGCTCCCGAACCCCGCGGGAAGGGACGGATGGGTTGGGAAGGAACGGAAATCCCCGGGATCGGCAGGAGGCGACTCCAAAACTCGGATTTGTGACCCGCTGGGGACATCTCCTGGCTCGCGGCTCGCCCGGGTTGCTCCTCCCGAAGGCAGGGGGGGATGGAGAGCTCGGGAGAAGCGCCGCTCGCCGCCCCGGAGCTGCCGCCCTCTCCCGGCCGCGGGTTCAGGGATTTTGGGGGATTTTAGGGTGAGAGGAGCAGGATTTGGGGTTGGACACACCGGGATTGAGGAGCCCCGCTCGGGTCTGTCCCCCCGCCTGTCCCCAAACCCACGGTGGGGTGGCTCGGGGACATTCCCTGGGACATGGCCACCTACCCACGGGGTCGTAGAGGGTGGCGTCGAGCCTCATGAACTCCAGGAGATGCTCCAGGATCTTCTCGGGTGTCCCAGCCATCACCAGGTACCTGGTGGGGACAGGAGGGGCGGATGTGGCACCACGACGATTGTCACCGTGCCAGGCAGAGGTGGCAGGCAGGCCTGGTGTCCCTGTTTGTCATCTCTTTTGCTCCTCCCAAAATCTGCCCCACGGGAGGCTGAAGAGGGCAGAGGAGCAGTGGGACAGGGGTGTCACTTGTCACCAGGGGGACAGGGGTGTCACCAGTCACCAGCGGGACAGAGATGTCTCCTGCCACCAGTGGGACAGGGGTGTCACCTGCCACCAGGGGGACAGGGGTGTGACCTGCCACTAGGAGGACAGTGGTGTCACCTGCCACCAGCGGGACAGGGGTGTCACCTGCCCACCAGGGGGACTGGGGTGTCACCCGCCTCCAGGGGGACAGGGGTGTCACCTGTCACCAGCGGGACAGCGATGTGACCTGCCCACCAGGGGGACAGGAGTGTCACCTGCTACCAGCGGGACAGGAGTGTCACCTGCTACCAGCGGGACAGTGGTGTCACCTGCCACCAGTGGGACGGGGTGTCACCCTGCACCAGCGGGGACAGGGGTGTTACTCGTCACCAGGGGGACAGGGATGTCACCTTCCACCAGCGGGACAGAGGTGTCCCCTGCTGCCAGCGGGACAGGGGTGTCACCTGCCACTAGGAGGACAGGGGTGTCACCTGCCGCCAGGGGGACAGGAGTGTCACCCATCAGCAGTGGGACAGGGGTGTCACCAGTCACCATGGGGATAGGAGTGCCACCCGCCACCAGGGGCACAGCGGTGTCACCTGCCACCAGGACAGGAGTGTCCCCTGCCACCAGGGGCACAGCGGTGTCACCTGCTGCTCCTCGCCGAGGCCGCCTGCCCGCTGCCACCCTGCAGGTCCTTCTGCAGCACCAACACCACCTTCCCGTGCTCCTTCAGCCGCACCGTGTTAGCCTCCACATCCTGCCGGACGATCCAGCCGTCAGCCCCGCCGGGATTCCCCAAAATTCCCCCCAAACCCCACCCGGGCTGAGCCCCGCCCCGCCCCACCTTGAGGATGCGGTTGAAGTCCTGCTTGTCCACGCGCAGGAAGTGACAATTGTCCTCGCGCAGCAGGATGGTGGCAGCCCGCGGCGCGTCGTTCACCAGCGCCAGCTGCCCGAAATCGTCCCCCTCGTGCAGGGTGGCCACCAAGCCCTGGGGACAGCGCGGGACGGTGAGGGGAGGTGACACTGGGTGTCCCCCGGGTGTCCCCCCAGCGTGGGGACAAACGCACCTTGCCGTGGGTGACAACGTTGACGGAGCCTTTCCAGATGATGTACCAGGAGGTGCCTTTGTCACCTTGGCTGAACACTGGGACAGAGAGGGAAAATCCAGTTTTGGGAACGGTGTTGGTGTCACCAGGTTGGTGACCCCGAGTGTCCCTGGTGACTCACAGACGGTGCCAGCGCGCTGGTGTCCCTCGAACATCAGCACGGCCGCCAGCTCCCGCTTCACCTGCGTTGGGGACACCTCTGTCACCCCCTGTCACCCGCGGCTGTGCCAGGAGGGGACACGGGGGATCGGGGAACGGGGTGGGAAAGGGCTGAGGGAGGGGCAGAGAGGGTCGGGAGAGGATGCCGAGATGGGAAACAATGGGATGGAGCAGGATTTGGGGACACAGAAGCAGCTCTGGGAACACCATCACCCCGCAGGATTTGGGGCTCAGGAGCAGCCCTAGGAGCACCCCAATCCCTCCATGATTTGGGGCTCAGGAGCAGCCCGGGGAACATCCCAACCCCACAGGATTTGGGGGCTCAGGAGGAGCCCTGGGAACACCCCAAACCCTCCAGGATTTGGGGTCCAGGAGCAGCCCTGGGGACACCATCACCCTGCAGGATTTGGGGACACAGGAGCAGCCACGGGGACACCCCACCCCGCAGGATTTGGGGACACAGGAGCAGCCTCGGGGACATCCCCACCCCACAGGATTTGGGGCCCAGGAGGAGCCCTGGGTACACCACCACCCCACAGGACTTGGGGACACAGGAGTAGCCCTGGGGATACCTCCACCCCGCAGGATTTGGGGTCAAGGTGCAGCCCCGGGGACACCCCAACCCCACAGGATTTGGTGACACAGCCACACTCACCGAGTTGGACAGATGCGCCACAGCTTTGATGTGCAGCAGCTCCTCGAAGATCAGCTCCAGCTCATCCTGCGTGCGCTGGGCAGGCCTGGGGGGGACACACGGTCAGCAGCTCCCCTGTCCCCCCACCCAGCGCCACAGCCACCCCCGGGGTGACATCCTCGCGCCACCCACCCACAGCATCCCCTCGGGCGCTCCAAACCCCCCCAAAAAGGGTCCTCAGGAGCCCCCCGGGCACTCACGGCTTGCGCAGGGCCATGGAGAGCAGCGCGTCGGGTCCCAGCTGAGCCAGGAAGCTCAGAGCCTCCAGCAGCTCCTCGGGGTCCCGCGGGGGTCCCTCGGGGCTCAGCTCCAGCTCGGCGAAGCGGTAAAACTGCGTCTCCTTGTCCTGGAAGTGCCACTCCTGCCTCACTGCGGGGGGACACAGGGGTCAGCTGGGCTCTGCTCCCCCGCTGAGCCCCCTAGGAGACCCCCGGAGCCCCCCAGGAGACCTCTGGAATCCCCCAGAAGACCCCCGGAGCCCCCAGGAGACCCCCGGAACCCCCCAGGAGACCCCCGGAACCCCCCAGGAGACCCCCGGAACCCCCCAGGAGACCCCCGGAATCCCCAGGAGACCCCCGGAATCCCCCAGGAGACCCCCGGAACCCCCCAGGAGCCCCTGGGCCCCAGGAGACCCCGGAGCCCTCAGGAGACCCCCGGGCCCCGAGACCCCGGAACCCCCAGGAGACCCCCGGAGAACCCCCAGGAGACCCCCGAACCCCCAGGAGACCCCGGAACCCCCAGGAGACCCCGGAACCCCCCAGGAGACCTCTGGAATCCCCCAGGAGACCCCCGGAGCCCCCCAGGAGACCCCCGGAGCCCCCCAGGAGACCCCCGGAGCCTCACCGTGCGTCAGGACCCCTCCGTCCACCAGCACCTGCCCGATGCCCACCGCCTGGCCGCGCGTCTGGACGGCGACTCCGGCGCTCAGCAGCCAATCCACCAGGTCCTTCCCCGAGCAGCACTGCCTGGAGGGGGTCAGGGTGTGAGAAACCCCCCGGAATGGCACCCCCAGAGCCCCCCGGAGCCCCCCAGAGCCCCCCGGAGCTCCCATCGCACCGGTGGTGCCGCAGGTGGTGCTTGTGGTCGCGGATGAGGCCGGGCCGGGAGCTGCTGAGGTGGGCGAAGAGGAGCTTCCCTGCCCTCCAGATCTTCTCCGAGGATGCCTGAGGGTGGCAGGGGGACAAGGAGGGTCACGGCTGGGCTGTCACCTGTCCCCCTGCGAGCTCGGGATGGCCATCATCACCCCCGGGAATGGCCGAGCCCAAGGAGTGACCACAGCAGAGCCGATGGCTGCAGGACATTGGGGTGCTCTGACCCCCCCCAGCCCCCCACCCTGCCCAAATTGATGTCCTCGGGGGGCTTCCCTGACCCCCCACCTGGGTGATGCTGTGTCCATAGTCCAGCGGGGATTCCGAGTCCAGCAGTGGCGTCTGGAAAACCAAAGGGGAGGGGGTTGGGGGTGGTGGGGGGTCTGCTGTGCTCCCCTCGCCCCCCTCTGACACCCCCAGAGCAGCTCCAGCTCTTCACCAGGCCAGGGGGCAGCGCCCCAGCACCCAAATCCTGAATGCAGCATCCAAATCCTGAATCCAGCACCCAAATCCTGAATCCAGCACCCAAATCCTGAATCCAGCACCCAAATCCTGAATCCAGCATCCAAATCCTGAATCCAGCACCCAAATCCTGAATCCAGCACCCAAATCCTGAATCCAGACCCAATCCTGAATCCAGCATCCAAATCCTGAATCCAGCACCCAAATCCTGAATCCAGCACCCAAATCCTGAATCCAGCACCCAAATCCTGAATCCAGCACCCAAATCCTGAATCCAGCATCCAAATCCTGAATCCAGCACCCAAATCTTGAATCCAGCATCCAAATCCTGAATCCAGCACCCAAATCTTGAATCCAGCACCCAAATCCTGAATCCAGCATCCAAATCCTGAATCCAGAACCCATTTCCTGAATCCAGCACCTGAATCCAGAACCCATTTCCTGAATGCAGAACCCAAATCCTAAGTCCAGAACTCATTTCCTACACTCAGCATTAATTCCCAGGATCCATTTCCTCAATCCAGAACCCATTTTCTAAATCCAGAACCCATTTCCTGCAGTCAGCATTAATTCCCTGAATCCAGAACCCATTTCCTGCACTCAGCACTAATTTCCTGAATCCATTTCCTGAATCCAGAACCCAAATCCTGAGTCCAGAACTCATTTTCTGCACTCAACATTACTTCCCAGAATCCATTTCCTCAATCCAGAACCCATTTCCTAAATCCAGAACCCATTTCCTGCAGTCAGCATTACTTCCCTGAATCCAGAACCCATTTCCTGAATCCAGAACCCATTTCCTGCACTCAACATTACTTCCCAGAACCCATTTCCTGAATCCAGAACCCAGTTCCTGAATCCAGAACCCAGTTCCTGCACTCAGCACTAATTTCCTGAATCCAGAACACATTTCCTCAATCCAGAACCCTTTTTCTGCACTCATCATGAATTTCCTGAATCCAGAACCCAAATCCTCAATCCAGAACCCATTTCCTTCACTCAGCACGAATTTCCTCAATCCAGCCCCCAGTTCTTGACCCCAACACCAATTTCCCGAACCCAGAACCCATTTCCTGAGTCCAGAACTCATTTCCTGCACTCATAATGAATTTCCAGCACCAGTTTTCTGAACCCAGAACCCATTTCCTGCACCCATTTCCTGCACCCAGCACCCATTTCCTGCACCCATTTCCTGACTCCTGCGCCCATATCCTGACCCCAACACCCCTCCTGAGCTCATTCTTCTCCAGGTGTCCTCGGGGGATGCTCCAGGTGAAAGCAAACCCCCGGAGGGAGGAGCCGCGGCCCCCCCAGCCCTGCCCGGATCGCGGGGCAAAGCTCCGGTGCTGTCGCTGCCCGCAGGGACCGAGGCGCCCGGGCTCGCTGCTGGCCACGGCCCTGGATAAACAACCCCGGCCCGCACCCGTCAGACCAGTTCCCGGCACTGGGAACGCGCCGGGAGCGTTCACCCGGCACGGGGGGCACCCCCGGGGGGGTTTGGGGGCATTCTGAGGGGGTTTCGGGGCATTCTGAGGGGTTTGGGGGCATTCTGAGGGGGTTTGGGGACACCGGCTGCGGGCACTCCGGGGGTTTGGGGGCACAGGGGGTTTGGGGGCATTTTGAGGGGTTTGGGGGCACCCCGGGAGGATTTGGGGGCATTCTGAGGGGGTTTGGGGGCGTTCTGAGGGGTTTCGGGTCATTCTGAGGGGTTTGGAGGCATTCTGAGGGGGTTTGGGGGCACCCCGGGGGGGTTTGGGGGCATTCTGAGGGGGTTTGGGGGCACCCCGGAGGGGGTTTGGGGGCATTCTGAGGGGTTTGGGGTCACACCGGCGGGGTTTGGGGACATTGTGAGGGGTTTGGGGTCACCCTCGGGTATTCCCGGCTGGGGTCACCGCACCTCCCCGGATTGTCCCCAAGGATCCTCCCGAACTCTGCCAGCTCCGGGCAGGGAAGGTCGGAGCAATCCCAGCCCAGGGGCACAGTGAGGATGGAAAACCCAATTAAGGGCAGGAGTTAATTAGTGTAGAATCCTCGAGGGATAAGCCTCCACCTGCGGCTCCTGAGCTGGCCAGGCTGTCACCACAGCAGGGACACCGCTCCTGACCTGGCCAGGATGTCACCAGAGCGGGGACACCGCTCCTGAGCTGGCCAGGCTGTCACCAGAGCAGGGACACCGCTCCTGAGCTGGCCAGGCTGTCACCAGAGCAGGGACACCGCTCCTGAGCTGGCCAGGATGTCACCAGAGCAGGGACACCGCTCCTGACCTGGCCAGGCTGTCACCACAGCGGGGACACCGCTCCTGACCTAGCCAGGCTGCCACCAAAGCGGGGACACCGCTCCTGAGCTGGCCAGGCTGTCACCAGAGCAGGGACACCGCTCCTGACCTGGCCAGGCTGTCACCAAAGCGGGGACATCGCTCCTGACCTGGCCGCGCTGTCACCACAGCGGGGACACCGCTCCTGACCTGGCCAGGATGTCACCAGAGCATGGACACCGCTCCTGACCTGGCCAGGCTGCCACCAAAGTGGGGACATCGCTCCTGACCTGGCCAGGCTGTCACCAAAGCGGGGACACCGCTCCTGACCTGGCCAGGCTGTTACCAAAGTGGGGACACCGCTCCTGAGCTGGCCAGGCTGTCACCACAGCGGGGACACCGCTCCTGACCTGGCCAGGCTGTCACCAGAGCAGGGACACCGCTCCTGACCTGGCCAGGCTGTCACCAAAGCGGGGACACGGTGACTCAGTCACTCTGCAAACTCTCCCGAGCCCCGTGACGGGGAGCAGGAACCGCAGAGCAAATGTTTGCCAACGGAGCCGGGAGGTGGCCAGGGCGCGGAGCCACTCTAGGGGACACAGAGGTGTCACCCCGGACGAGACAGAGGTCCCTGTCACCCGTGGGTGCAGCAGGTCCTTGTCACCCGTGGTAGCAGGAGTTCCCTGTCACCCCCGTGGGTATAGGAGGTTTGTGTCTCCCCATGGGTACAGGAGGACCTGTCACCCGTGGGAGCAGGAGGTTTGTGTCACCTCCGTGGGTGCAGGAGTTCCCTGTCACCCGTGGGAGCAGCAGGTCCCTGTCACCCGTGGGAGCAGGAGGTTTGTGTCACCCCATGGGTACAGGAGGACTCTGTCACCCTGTGTGTGCAGGAGGTCCCTGTCACCCATGGGTACAGGAGGTCCCTGTCACCTCCTGGGTGCAGTAGGTCCCTGTCACCCGTGGGAGCAGGAAGCCTCTGTCACCTCCGTGGGTGCAGCAGGTCCTTGTCACCCATGGGAGCAGCAGGTCCCTGTCACCCGTGGGAACAGGAGGTTTGTGTCACCTCCGTGGGAGCAGCAGGTCCCTGTCACCCGTGGGAGCAGGAGGTTTGTGTCGCCCCATGGGTACAGGAGGACCCTGTCACCCGGTGTGTGCAGGAGGTCCCTGTCACCCGTGGGAGCAGGAAGCCTCTGTCACCTCCGTGGGTGCAGCAGGTCCCTGTCACCCGTGGGAGCAGGAGGTCCCTGTCTCCCGTGGGTACAGCAAGTCCCTGTCACCCCTGTGGGAGCAGCAGGTCCCTGTCACACCCGCGGCCCCAAGCCAGCACTGTCCCGGTCCCCAAACAGCCTCTGCTGTCCCCCAAGCACTGTCCTTGGGGCTCAGAGCCAGCCTGTGCCCCGGGCCAACTCCGGCCGCGCTCCAAGGACACCGAAGGAGACACAAAAATCCCTCTCAAGGATCAGATTCCTCCTTCCCGGGGGTTCCTCACCTCCAGCACGGCTCCGAAATCACCCAAACCTCACTTTGCTCCCCAAATCCCCTCCCTGCGACATCCAGCAGGTCGCCCCCCACCCCCCCCATTGTCACGGCGTCGCTCCAAGCAGCTTCCTAAGGAGTTGCCTTTTCCATCTTCCTGCCCACGGGACAAGTCGGGATCCTGCCTTTCTCCAGGAATCCGGCAGCGCCGGGCGCCTGGCCAAGGCCGCCAGCGACCGTTCCGTGCTCGGGGCCGCTTTTGTTTGGGATCCCGAGCAAAACAACCGCGGCTATTTCGGGCTTTACGGCTCCGCAGAAAGTCCTCGCCCATCCGCAGCCTCCGCAGGGCTCGGCGTCCCCCGGGATGGGGTTTGGGGTCCCCCGGGATGGGGTTTGGGGTCCCGCTGCGGCCCCTCTGTCCTCGCCAGGGAGCTGGCACGGTGGCACTTGTGGCTGGCACGGTGGCGCTTGTCGCCAGGGAAGGGCTGAGGATGGAGCCGCTTGGGGACAGCGGTGTCCTTTGGAGGCGGGAGGGCTTTGCTGGCGCTGGGATGATGTCCCCAGGAGGGACGAGACGGAGCCAGGCCGCCGGGAGGAGTTTCCAGGAGCTTCCCGCGGCGGGGACAAGGGACAATAGTGCTGCTCCGAGGCACGGCCAGGCGCTTCCCTGCCGCTCACCTGCCCCAGAAAATTCCCCTTTCCCTGCTCAGATCAGCTCAACGCCCCTCGAGATGTGGGTGTCCCCCGGGGAGGGGACACTCCTGCCCCGCCACAGGTGCCACCGCTGCCGGGTCGGGTGGGATTTATCCCGGTTTATCCCAGGAAGGCTTCCCAGGCTTCATGCCCCTCCAAAATCCTCCCCAAATTCTGTTCCTAAAAGTTCCGCGGAGGGAAAAATCGGGGAGAAAGGGAAAAGAGAGGAAAACTCTTATCTGGAAAGAAGCCTCGGTGCTCCAGGGAGGAAATGGACATTTGAAAACGTCCAAACGGAGGTTGTTCCCTTAAAATAATTCCACTTTTTTTTTTCCCCCAAAAGTCTCCCAGGTCAAGCAGTGTGGGAAGGGGAAGGACGCAAAGCTCCGGAAGCTCTGCCAGGGCTCCGTGGCCACCTCGAGGCCACAACGAGGGGCAGAGAGCAGAGCCTGGACCCCCAGGAAACCCCCAGCTCTGAGGCCACCGCGGTGCCAAGGGACAAATCCCCGCGGCGGGAACGAGCGGGGGAGCGCCGGGAACGCCGTGTCCCTCCGGGAATGTCCTTCCTGCTGGCGGCCGGGGTGGGATGGCACCGGGCACCTGGCACCTGGCACCGGGCTCGTTTCACGCCTGGCCGCCCGTTCCGCTCCACTCCGCTCCGCCCGGAGACGGGCCTGGGGCGGGCGGCTGGGGAAGCGTGCAGCCTGTGCAGCTCACCTGGCTGCCTGCAACCTCACCTGGCTCCCCTCGTGCCCTCACCTCGCTCCCCTCGTGCCCTCACCTGGCTCCCCGTGCCCTCACCTGGCTTCCTGTACTCTCACCTGGCTCCCTGTACTCTCACCTGGCTCCCTGTACTCTCACCTGGCTCCCCGTACCCTCACCTGGCTCCCTGTGCCCTCACCTGGCTCCCTGTGCCCTCACCTAGTTCTCTGTGCCCTCACCTGGCTCCCCGTGCCCTCACCTGGCTCCCTGTGCCCTCACCTGGCTCCCTGCACGCCTGACTTCACTCCTTCCACCCTCACCTGGCTCCTCGAACCTTCACCTGCACGCCTGGATTCACTCCCTGCAGCCTCACCTGGCTCTTTGCGCTCCCCTCAGCCCTGGATTCCCGGTGCTGGGGAGACCCAGAGAATTCCCTGGATTCGGGACAGACTCCCCTCGGCCCTACTCACCCAGAGGGTTCCCTGGATTCGGGACACGCTCCCCTCCCGGCCCTACTCATCCAGAGAATTCCCTGGATTCTGGGCAGACTCCCCTCAGCTCCACTCACCCAGAGAATTCCTTGGATTTGGGACAGGCTTCCCCGGCCCCACTCACCCAGAGAATTCGGCACAGGCTTCCCCCGGCCCCACTCATCGAGAGAATTCCCTGGATTCGGGACACTCTTCCCCGGACCTACTCAGCCACAGAATTCCCTGGACTCGGGACAGACTCCCCCCGGCCCTACTCACCCAGAGGGTTCCCTGGATTCGGGATACGCTCCCTGCAGCCCCACTCACCCAGAGAATTCCTTGGATTCGGGACAGACTCCCCCGGCCCCACTCACCCAGAGAATTCAGGACAGGCTTCCCCCGGCCCCACTCACCCAGAGAATTCAGGACAGGCTTCCCCCGGCCCCACTCACCCAGAGAATTCCCTGGATTCGGGACACTCTTCCCCCGGCCCCACTCACCCAGAGAATTCCCTGGATTCGGGACACTCTTCCCCCGGCCCCACTCACCCAGAGAATTCCCTGGATTCTGGGCAGACTCCCCACAGCCCCACTCACCCAGCGGATTCCCTGGATTCTCGGCAGACTCCCCCCGGCTCCCTCCAGCCGCACGTCGTAGCTGGAGCTCCGGAACAAGTGCATCTTCCTGAGCAGCCCCGAGAGCCGCGCTCCGTCCCCGCCGGGACCCCCGGGGGGCTGCGGGGGTGGTGGGGCGGCGGCGGCGGCGCCGCTCCCGAGCTCCAGCCCCGCTCGCCCCGGCCCCGCGCCCCTCCGCACCCCCCCGGCCGCTCCCCCCGGCCCGGCCCCGCGCACCTTCATGCGGCGGCGGCGGCGCGGGGGGGCGAGGCCATCGCGGCCACGGCCCGGGGCTGCTCGGCGGCTGCTCGGGACGGGGCCGGGCTCGGGAGCGGCTCCGCCGCCGCCGCCGCCGCGCCGGGCTGGGCTGGGCTGGGCTGGGCTGGGCTGGGTGCGCCCCGCCCCGGGCACCGAGCTCCGCCCGCCGCCCCTCCCCGGTCCCACGGCCCCGCACCGGGACCCCGCGGCCAGAGGGGACCTGCGCCCTTCGCTCAGCCCGGACCCCCCCACCCGGGACCCCCGGAGCCCCCCACCCGGGACCCCGGGTCCCCCGGGACCACCGAGACTGGATTGCAGGGTGTCCAGGAGTCCCTGAGCACCTCAAGGAGATCCTGGGGATTTGGGGTCTCCATGGGATTTGGGGGATCACAGGGAACTCCCCTGGTCTGTCTGTCTGAGGGGGAAACAGGACCCAGAGAGGCTGGGAGGAGGGAGGTGGTTTACTGGGAATGGTTTGTACTGGGAATGGTTTGCACTGGGAATGGTTTGCACTGGGAATGGTTTGTACTGGGAATGGTTTGCACTGGGAATGGTGTGTACTGGGAAATGGTTCGTACTGGGAATGGTTCATACTGGGAATGGCTTGTACTGGGAATGGTTTGTACTGGGAAATGGTTAGTACTGGGAATGGTTTGTAATGGGAATGGTTTGCACTGGGAATGGTTCGTACTGGGAATGGTTTTTACTGGGAATGGTTTGTACTGGGAATGGTTTGTACTGGGAAATGGTGTGTACTGGGAAATGGTTCGTACTGGGAATGGTTCGTACTGGGAATGGTTCATACTGGGAATGGTTCATACAGGGAATACTTTCTACTGGGAATGGTTTGCACTGGGAATGTACTGGGAATGATTTGTACTGGGAAATGGTTCGTACTGGGAAATGGTTTGCACAGGGAATGGTGTGTACTGGGAATGGTTTGTACTGGAGAATGGTTTGAACTGGGCAATGGCTTGTACTGGGGTTTGTACTGGGAATGGCTCATACTGGGAATGGCTCATACTGGGAATGCTTTTCACTGGGAATGGTTTTTACTGGGAATGGCTCATACTGGGAATGGTTTTTACTGGGAATGGTTCATACTGGGGAGGGGCCCCCAGCCCCTGGCTGGAGCAGCACAGCTGGAGTGAGGCCCGGCGGTCCTGGGAGAGCTCTGGGGCTTTGGCTGGGGCTTTTGGCCGAAAAGGAAAGGGGTTTGTGCCAAAAGGAGCCTTCACTTTTGAAACAAATCCCAATTTTCACATTTAAATCTGCCTTTAACTCGGTCCCCGCCCCAGCCAGAGCAGGGATGGGAAACATCAGCTGGATTCGAGGAATTTGGGGAAAGAGCCTTGAACCTCCCCTGCTCCCCCTCCTGCTCTGGGGTCACTCCGGGGTCCCCAAAAGTGTCATTCTGAGATGGGATGTCACAGCTTGGCCTTGGGGACATCCTTGGGGACCACGATCCTCGTCCTTCCTCCCCTCGATCCTTCCTCCCCCTCACTCCAGCGAGCGCCTGGAGGCTGAGATGCTTTTCCCGGGATTCCTGGAGGCTCCGGAGCCACAACAACCTCCCCCGAGCTGCCCCGTGACCCCCGAGCTGCTGCCGGGGTTGTTCCAGCCCGGGCGGGGGATGCCAGCCTTGCCCAGGCACGTCCCCCATGCAAATCAGAGCTAATTAAGAGAAGGAGGAAGAGGCCTGAGGAAGGCAGCAGCTCCTGGAGGCTGAGGAGCCACACCCGGCAGTCCGGGGAGAGATACCGGCCTGATCTCCCCGGGGACCGCGGGCGGTTCCTCTCTTGGCTGAGGTTTCCACCGCCCCATCCCATTCCAATCCCATTCCAGTCCCATTCCTATCCTATCCTATCCTATCCTATCCTATTCATCTCATCCCATCCCATCCTATTCCAATCCCAACCCCATGCTGTTCCCGTTCTATCCCACCCCATCCCATCCTAATCCAATCCCCATCCTATCTAATCCCAATCCCATTTTATCCTAATCCCATCCCGTCCCCATCCTATCCCACCCCATCCCCTCCCAGTCCCATCCCATCCCATCCCATCCCATCCCATCCCATCCCATCCCATCCCATCCCATCCCCATCATATCCCATTCCAATCCCATTCCATCCCATCCCATCCCAATCCCACACCCACCCCATCCTATCCTATACCATCCCATTCCAATCCCAACCCAATCCTATCCTATACCATCCTATCCCACCCCATTCCCTCCCAGTCCCATTCCCACCCCATCCCATCTCATCCCATCCCAATCCCCATCCCCATTCCATTCCAATCCCATTCCCAATCCCATACCCACTCCATCCTATCCTATACCATCCCATCCCATCCCCATCCCCTCCCAGTCCCATTCCCATCTCATCCCATTTCATCCCACCCCATCCCATCTCATCCCATCCCAACCCCAATCCCATCCAATACTATCCCCACCCCATCCTATCTAATCCCAATCCCATCCCACCCCCTCCCAGTCCTATTCCCATCCCATCCCATCCCATCCCATCCATCCCATCCCATCCCATCCATCCCATCCCATCCATCCCTTACCATCCCATCCCATCCCATCCATTCCCATTCCCATTCCCATCCCAATCCCATCCCCATCCTCATCATATCCCACCCATCCCACTCCCACCCCATTCCCACCCCATCCCAGTTCAGACCCAGGAACGAGGTTTCCCCCCTCCCCTTTCCCAAAGCTCCCTCCCTCCCTCCCTCCCTCCCACCCCGCATTCCTGGGAACAGCTCCCAGTCCCGCCGGAGCTCAGAGCCCTTCCCGAGCTGCGGGGGATGGCCTGGAGCGGCTCCGCTCGCTCGGGGGGCGGGATGGCCTGTGGGGGGTCACTGTCCCCGCTGCCCCTGGTGGCACTGTGGGCATCCCAATCCCTTGGGAAAGCAGGCGGAGCATCCCAGTATGGACCAGTGGTTCCATCCAGCCCAATGTCCTGGCGTTACTGGACCAGTGAGGGGCTTCAGGGGTGGGCCACACAGCGGTGACAGTGTCCCTGCGGTGTCCCTATGGTGTCCCTGTGGTGTCCCTGTGATGTCCCTGCGGTGTCCCTGCAGTGTCCCTGTAGTCTCCCTGTGGTGTCCCTGGGTGTCCTGCGGTGTCCCTGTGGTCTCCCTGCAGTGTCCCTGTAGTCTCCCTGTGGTGTCCCTGGGTGTCCTGCGGTGTCCCTGTAGTGTCCCTGTTGTGTCCCTGGGTCTCCCTGTGGTCTCTCTGGGTCTCCCTGTGGTGTCCCTGGGTGTCCCTGTGGTGTGCCTACGATGTCCCTGCAGTGTCCCCGGGTGTCCCCAAGCCATGTGGGACATCCCTCACCCCTAATCCCATCCCTGGGCGTCCCACTGCCAGGCATGGAGAATCCCAGCATTCCCTGTGGTGTTCCTGTGGCGTTCCTGTGGTGTCCCTGTGGTGTCCCTCCAGTGTCCCTCCAGTGTCCCTGGGTCTCCCTGTGGTGTCCCTGCGGTGTCCCTGTAGTGTCCCTGTGGTCTCCCTGTGGTGTCCCTGCGGTGTCCCTGCGATGTCCCTGCAGTGTCCCCGGGTGTCCCCAAGCCATGTGGGACATCCCTCACCCCTAATTCCATCCCTGGACGTCCCACTGCCAGGCACGGAGAATCCCAGTATTCCCTGTGGTGTCCCTGGGTGTCCCTGCAGTGTCCCTGCGGTGTCCCTGCAGTGTCCCCGCAGTGTCCCCGGGTGTCCCTAAGACATGAGGGACATCCCTCACCCCTAATCCCATCCCTGGGTGTCCCACTGCCAGGCACGGAGAATCCCAACATTCCCTGTAGTCTCCCTGTGGTGTCCCTATTGTGTCCCTGTGTCTCCCTGTGGTGCCCCTGTGGTGTCCCTGGGTTTCCCTGTGGTCTCCCTGTGTTGTCCCTGCGGTGTCTCTGGGGTGTCCCTGGGTCTCCCTGGGTCTCCCTGTTGTGTCCCTGCAGTGTCCCTGCAGTGTCCCCAGGTGTCCCTAAGCCACGAGGGACATCCCTCACCCCTAATCCCATCCCTGGGCATCCAGGCACGGAGAATCCCACCATTCCCAGTTACCCCCCAGACTTCCCCACTGGCCTTCCCATGCTCGGGAACACCGGGGAATGGTGGCTGTGCCCCAGCCGGGTGTGAGGTCACCAATCCCGGCCACCTCCAGGGGCTGCCCGGCTCTGGATGGCTCGGAGCAGCAGCTCCAGCCTCGCCACGGGCGGCAGCTCTGCCTTATCAATCCCTTATCGCTCGTTTAACTCCGCGCTTGAGCAATCGTTAATTAATCTCGGCTTCCTGGCCGAGCTCCGGGTGGCTTTGGGGACTTGTGGCCTCACCAGCCTCACGGGGAGGGATCTGTTCCCGATGTCCCGAGTCCTACAGAGGAGCCAAACGCTGATCCTACTGATCCTTCACCCACCAAAGGCAGGACGGAGTGGAATTGGAGTTAAATCCCAATATTTCCGTTCCATCCTCTATTTTGCCACTTTTTCCCGGAAATCAGCGGCCAGGTCTTGTCCCTTGGCACGGGAGAAACTCCAGGAGGAACCCTCGGTGTCCCCACGAGGGTTTGGCTGGCAGGTGGGGGTGGAGAAAACATTCCATATTTATCATGTCCCTGGTTCAAAGGGACACAGCCACAAATCAGCCCCGAAAATCCAATCCTGGGGAAAACGGCTGGGAATTTACTGCGCTCCAAACGCTGCGGGTTTATCCTTTAATGCTGCTGCTTTATGTGTTTCTCTCCCCTCCAACCCTATTTATTTCCTGTTTATTGGCCCAGCCTCCCCTAATTTATGTTTTCATTACTTTGATTAATGCTCCTGCTCCCCTGACATCGTTATTCCGGAGTGGTTTTCCGAGTGTCTTCCCGAAACACTCGGCGTTAAATAATCCTCGGATTTAACCGGGATGATTTGTAATTTAATAAGCGGCTCCACCGCCGTGTTTTATCTCCTAATTGGCCCGGAATTAGCAGCAATTCCGGAATTAACACGAATTATGTGATGCCTCTTGTTATTACGTGGGGTTTTATTGGGGTTGGAAACAACAGCTCCAGGAGTTATCTGTGCCACATTCCCTAATTTTGGGTGTGATCCATTTCTGGATCATCCACGGGTGATCACTCGAGCAGGAAGTGCTGCCGTGGAGGGGATGCTGTTCCCAAGGAAGGAAGGAAGGAAGGTTTTGGTCTGCCAGGCAGTTGCATTTCATTCCCTCATTATCATTTTGGGGAACGTGATGCGTCTTGTTCTCCCGGTCTTTCCGTGCCCACTCGGCTTCTTCCTGAAACAATTCCCACATTTGCGTCCCTGAGGAGCTGCAAACACCTCAGATCTGAGTCCAGCCAGAGCTGATCATCCAGAAAACCGTGGAAAAGTGGAATTTGTCAGGTTGGAAAAGCCCTCCGAGGTCATCGAGTGCCACCAATGACCCGGAGAGAGAAATTCAGTGTTCTTCCCAAAGGTGGGATTTGCAACAATTCCTCTCACCAGGAAAAGCTGGAACCTCCCCATTTCCTCAACTTCTCCTTCTTCCTTTCACCTCGTGGTCTTTAACATTCCTGGGGTCCAAATCCCAGTTTTTCCCATCGGCGAAATGTCTCTTTAAAAGCGGGAAAACAAAAAGGCCTCAAGGACAAACGCTCAGGATAGAACTCCAGGCTGTTCCCAGCTCTCGGGAAACGAGCAGGGCTGCCCCCATCCCGGCTGATTTTCCTCCTTTTGTTCCCAGATCCAACCCCCACCGAGCTGTCCCCGCTGCAGGGCGGAGGGAGGAGGCGGAAGGATCCCTCATCCAGTAAATCCGGCTGTTTCCCAGCTGTTCCCGGAGCTCTCCGGGCAGGAGCAATAAGCAGGAAAACGACTCTGCTCCAGGCAACCTGGTCACCAGGTGCTGGGGAGCAGGGCCAAGGTCCACAGCTCTGGAAAATCCAGGTGTTAGCCGGAGCTGCTCCCCGAGGCGGGCAGTGCCGAGGGGCTGGGGAGGTAATTTTTGGGTCAAAAGGTGAGAATCGCTCAGCGGGGTGGGAGCTGCAGGCAGGCTGGGCTGGCTGGAGGAGCAGGAATGTCGCTGTTCCCACCTGGAGCAGTTCCTCCTCCTCCTCCTCGTTTCCATCCCATCCACCCACAGCCGATCGGGGTGAGGATTTGGGGTGAAATTCCATCCCCGAGAAGGTGGGGAAGCCCTGGGATGGATTTCCCAGAGGAGCCAAACCTGCCCCTTAATCCCTGGAAGTGTCCAAAACCCAAACCAGTCTGCGATTCCGGGATATCCCAGGGTGGGAATCCCACACCGACACTGGGAATCCACCCGGGAATCCACATTTGTAGCACAAACTGACCAAAAAAGCTGATTTCTGCCCCAAAACCAGCTCCAGGTGTCGATGCCCTCCCGGAGCTGGAGGAATTCCAGGCGCAGTCACTTCTTGGGTGAGATTTTCCTGAGCTGGCGGAGCTGTTCCCTCCGGCTCGGCTGACTCAGGCCCTGCAGTGCCACCGCCGGGTGATGTCACCTCAGCCGGTGACACCGGCATCGCTGTCACCTCCTTGTGGGGTCAGGGACAGCACGACTCCAACTGTTCCCTGTGTGGCTTCTGTCCCTGACCCACCGCTCGTCCCCTTCCCCTTATTTCATCTCCCCAAAATCCTTCTGCACGAATTTTTTTGCTGATCTTCCCTAAATTTGATGTTCAAAAACCACCCAGATTTTGTTTCATCTCAGCTCAGAGAAGAAACATCTCAGCTCAGGGAAGAGCTGAGCTTCCGGGCTCTTTTCCACCCGTAAAAAAAAAAAAAAATTAAAAATCAAAAATCATCGCACAGAATCTCCGCGGGCTCGGCAGAGTCAGCAGAGCAGGGATGACAAAAATCACCTCCAAATTCCCGCGGGGGAATTGGGGCGAGGAGGAGCTGATTTCACCTGTCTGGGCTCTGCTGACGCCGCTCGTTCCACTGCGGGGCTGAATTCCTGCAGCAACAACAGGAAATGAGAGATTATTTTTTTTTTTTTTTTGCTGCTCTCGAGGTTTTTACGCCTAAAAAAACATCGCGGTGACGCCTCAGATCAGGCAGGCAGGACCTGCAGGTCCTTGCAGGGCCTTGGCAAGGACAGACGGGGTTTTGGGGATTTCGCTGGGGTTTTGGGGACGTCGCCGGGGTTTTGGGGATGTCGCCGGGGTTTTGGGGATGTCGCCAGGGTTTTGGGGATGTCGCAGTGGTTTTGGGGATGTCGCCGGGGTTTTCGAGATGTCGCCAGGGTTTTGAGGATGTCACCGAGGTGTTGGGGATGTCGCTGGGGTATTAGGGATGTCGCCGGTGTTTTAGAGATGTCACTGGGATTTTGGGGATGTCACTAGATTTTGGGGATGTCACTAGGTTTTGGGGATGTCGCTGGGGTATTAGGGATGTCGCTGGGATTTTAGAGATGTCACTGGGGTTTTAGGGATGTCGCTGGGGTTTTGGGGATGTCACTAGGTTTTGGGGATGTCACCGGGGTTTTGGGGATGTCACTAGGTTTTGGGGATGTCGCCGGGGTTTTAGGGATGTCGCCGGGGTTTTATGGGTGTTGCCGGGGTTTTGGGGATGTCGCTGAGGTTTTCAGGATGTCGCCGGGATTTTGGGTATGTCGCCGAGGTTTTGGGTATGTCACCGAGGTTTTACGGATGCCACCGGGGTTTTAGGGATGTCACCGGGGTTTTAGGGATGTCACCGAGGCTTTGGGGATGTCGCCAGGGTTTTGGGGATGTCGCAGTGGTTTTGGGGATGTCACCGGGGTTTTAGAGATGTCGCCAGGGTTTTGGGGATGTCACCGAGGTGTTGGGGATGTCGCTGGGGTTTTTGGGATGTCGCTGGGGTTTTGGGGATGTCGCTGGGGTTTTGGGGATGTCGCTGGGGTTTTGGGGATGTCACTAGGTTTTGGGGATGTCACCGGTGTTTTATGGATGTCAACGGGGTTTTGGGGATGTCACTGGGATTTTAGGGATGTCACTGGGATTTTAGGGATGTCACCGAGGTTTTATGGATGTCACCAGGGTTTTCGGGATGTTACTGGGGTTTTAGAGATGTCGCTGGGGTTTTGGGGATGTCACTGGGGTGTTAGGGATGTCACCTGGGTTTTATGGGTGTTGCCAGGGTTTTGGGGATGTCGCTGAGGTTTTAGGGATGTCGCCGGGGTTTTGCGGATGTCACCAAGGCTTTGGGCATGTCACTGAGGTTTTAGGGATGTCACCGAGGTGCTGGGGATGTCGCTGGGATTTTAGGGATTCCGCCGGGGTTTTGGGGATGTCACTGAGGTTTTAGGGATGTCATTAGGGTATTAGAGATGTCGCCAAGGTTTTGGGGATGTCACTGGGGTTTTAGGGACATCGCCGGGGTTTTGGAGGTGTCACCGAGGTTTTAGGGATGTCGCTGGGGTATTAGGGACGTCACTGGACTATTAGGGATGTCGCTGGGATTTTAGGGATGTCACTGAGGTATTAGGGATGTCGCTGACGTTTTAGGGATGTCGCCGGGGTGTTGGGGATGCCGCCGATATTTTAGGGATGTCGCCGGGGTTCTAGGGATGTCACCGGGGTTTCAGGTATGTTACCACGGTTTTGGGGATGTCACCGGGGTGTTGGGGATGTGGCCAGGGTTTCAGGGATGTCACCGAGGTTTTAGGGATGTCGCCGGGGTTTCAGGGATGTCACCAGGAGGCTCCGCCGGGAATATTTTGGGATCTCCAGCCAGGAATGTCAGGAGCATCCCGGCCGAACCAACTTTTCCCAGCGAGCTGCTCCGTACCCGGCAGAGCTTCCCTGCATCTCCCCATCCCAAAATCGAGGATCCTCCACGTCCTCCCAGGCCTTGTCACACGCCACCACCCCACAGCCGTGCCCAGTTTGGGGACACCAGTAAAGAAAACACTTGGAATCACGGAATGATTTGGGTTTGGAGGGACCTTAAACCCCATCCCATCCCGAGGTCAGCGACAATTCCCAGGTGCTCCAACCCCTCCGGAGACCTGAATTCCGCGCGGGGACACCGAGGAGGGATGGGGGATGGTGGAAGAGCAGGGATGGTGGCGTCAGGGATGTCTCGGGAAAAGGGAAGGAGGCTGCTGCCATCTAGAGCAGGAGTCCGACAGCCCAGCCGAGCTTCCCCGTTCCCGGGAAGATCCTCTGGGAAGAGAGAAAACTCGGGAAATTCAGAAAAAGCCATTTTTTTACTGAGCGGAGAATGCATTCCCAGGCTCTGCCTCTGTCCCCGCGTCGCTCGCAGGACAATTAACTAATTAATGATGAGAATTAGGTGAGAAAATCCCATCATCTTCCCCAATGGAAATTTCTGTCCCCGCAGATGAAGTGCAGCGAGACGCAACGCTCAGAACGGAAAAAAGTGTTAAAAAAAAAACTAAATAAAAAAGGGGAAGGGAAAAAAGGGAACAGAAAAGCCCCAAAAAGTCTTTTGAGGACTTTGATGAGGTGTCCCCAGACCGCAATCCTACAGGAAAACTCCCCCCGGGGAGGAAGCGAAAGCCACCGGGAGATGTCCCCAAGGCCACGCGCGCCCCGCCTCCCGGTGTCCCCGGGTGCCTCCCGTGTCCCCCACCTGAGCCGTGTGTCCCCCGGCATCCCGATGTCCCCACGCCGCCCGTATTCCCCGTGTCCCCCCGTGTCCCCTCCGCGGTGTCCCCGGCCCTCCTCCTCGGTCCTCCCGCCCGCCAGGGGGCGCCCTGGGGATGGGCGGGGCCGGGGGGAGAGTCCTGGTCCCGGTGTCTATGGGCGTATCCCAGGGGCGTGTCCGTGTCGCGTGGGCGTGTCCCGGGGCGTGTCCCAGTGTCCCGGGGGCGTGTCCCACTGTCTCGGTGCTGGGGGCGTGTCCCAGTGTCCCGGGGCGAGTCCGTGTCGCGTGGGCGTGTCCTGCTGTCCCGGGGGCGTGTCCCAGTGTCCCCGTCGCGATGGGAGTGTCCCTGTGTCGGGGGCGTGTCCCGCTGTCCCGGGGCGTGTCCCTGTCGCGATGGGCGTGTCCCTACGTCGGGGGCGTGTCCCGGTGTCCCGGGGCGTGTCCCTGTCTAGATGGGCGTGTCCCAGTGTCCCGGGGGCGTGTCCCTGTCGTGATTGGCGTGTCCCGGTGTCGGGGGCGTGTCCCTGCGTCGGGGGTGTGTCCCGGTGCCGGGGGCGTGTCCCCGTCGCGATGGGCGTGTTCCTGTCGTGATTGGCGTGTCCCGGTGCTGGGGGCGTGTCCCAGTGTCCCGGGGCGTGTCCCTGTCGTGATGGGCGTGTCCCTGTGCTGGGGGCGTGTCCTGTGCCGGGGGCGTGTCCCCGTGCCCAGGGCGTGTCCCGGTGTCCCCGTGCCGGGGGCGTGTCCCGGTGTCGCGGGGCGTGTCCCCGTCCCTGGGCGGGCCGCTCCGAGGCCGCCATGGCGGTGAGCGGGGCCCTGGCGCTCCGTGTCGCCTACGCGTCCTTCGGCGCCCTGAGCGGCCTCTCGGCCTTCTGCGCCTGGAGCGTCGTGCCCGCTCTGCGGCAGCCCGGCACGGCCGCGGCCGGGGGGCTCTCGGGTACGGGGCCGTGAGGGGGCGAGGGGGCGTGAGGGGGATCGGGACCGGGCTGTGAGGGGGATCGGGACCCGGCTGTGAGGGGGATCGGGACCGGGCTGTGAGGGGGATCGGGACCCGGCTGTGAGGGGGCTGAGGCTGAGAGAGACGGGCAGGGCGGCAGTGGGGCCGAGGAGCCAATTCCTCAGCCCTGAGGGAGCCGGGGGTCCGTGAGGGCTGAGGGGGTGTGAGGAGCTCCTTCCCCAGGGCTGTGAGGGGCTTGGGGGCCATGGTGGGGTCGAGGAGCCTCTTCCCCGGGGCTGAGGGGGTTGTGAGGGCTGAGGAGGGATTGAGGAGCCCCTTGCTGAACCCTGAGGGAGCTGGAGGGCTGAGGGGGGAGTGAGGAGCTCCTTCCCCAGGGCTGAGGGGACTATGAGGGGCTTGGGGGCCATGGTGGGGCCGAGGAGCCTCTTCCCCGGGGCTGAGGGGGCTGTGAGGGCTGAGGGGGGAGTGAGGAGCCCCTTACTCAGCCCTGAGGGAGCTGAGAGGGCCGTGAGGGCTGAGGGGGCAGTAAGGAGCTGCTTCCCCAGGGCTGAGGGGACTATGAGGGGCTTGAGGGCCATGGTGGGGCTGAGGAACCTCTTCCCCGGGGCTGAGAGGACTGTGAGGGCTGAGGAGGAGTGAGGAGCCCCTTGCTCAGCCCTGAGGGAGCTGGGAGGGCCGAGGAGGGAGTGAGGAGCTCCTTCCCCAGGGCTGAGGGGGCTGTGAGGAGTGTGAGGGGCTTGGGGGCCACGGTGGGGCCCAGGAGTTTCTTCCCCGGGGCTGAGGGGACTATGAGGGACTTGGCGGCCATGGTGGGGCAGAGGAACCTCTTCTCCGGGGTTAAGGGAGCTGTAAGAGGCTTGGGGGCGATGGTGGGGTCAAGGAGCCTCTTCCTCAGAGCTGTGAGGGGTGTGAGGGGGTTGAGGGCGATGGTGGAACTGAAGATCCTCTTCTCTGGGGCTGAGGGGAGGCTTGAGGGGCTGTCAGACCCATGGGGGGTGTCAGGGCAGCAGTGGGGCCAAGGAGCCTCTTCCCTGGGGCTGAGGGGTGTTTAAGGGGCAAATCTCGGGGGGATCAGGCTAAAGTGGGGTGTCAGGAAAGCAATAGGATTGAGTAGCCTCTTTTCTGGGACTGAGGGGTGTTTGAGGGCAAATCTCAAGGCTGAGGGGGGTGATCAGGTTAAAGGGGGTTGTCAAGGCAGCAATGGGGCTGAGGAGCTCCTTCCTTGGGGTTGAGGGACGTTTGAGGGGGAAATCTCGGGGCTGAGGGGGGATCAGGCTAAAGGGGGGGTGTCAGGAAAGCAATGGGATTAAGGAGCCCCTTTTCTGGGGTTGAGGGGTGTTTGAGGGGGAAATCTCGGGGGGGTCAGGCTAAAGAGGGGTGTCAGGGCAGCAGTAGGACCATGGATCCCCTTTTCTGGGACTGAGGGGTGTTGAAGGGGCAAATCTCAGGGCTGAGGGGGGATCAGGTTAAAGGGGGTTGTCAGGGCAGCAATAAGGCCAGGGAGTTCCTTTTCTGGGGCTGAGGGGTGTTTTAGGGGGAAATCTCGGGGCTGAGGGGGTATCAGGCTAAAGAAGGGTTTAAGGGCAGCAATAGGGAACTGAGGTTTTTGGGGAAGCAAAGAAATCCTCCTGATTTCCCCAAATGCTGGGAGCAGCTGTGCCAGAGCCTCTGGAGCAGAGGTTTGTGGCCCAGGGGTGAAACTCCACCTCAATGTCCCCAGAAATCCTGGAAATTCAGGGCTCTGTGGCTCTGGGTTAATGATTGGGTTGGAGCAGGACAGAGTCCTGCAGCTCCAGGGCTTCCCTGGCTGAATTCCTGCAGGAAGAGTAGAAAGTGAAGTTAAAATTTAGAAAGGATCCGTGGGTGAAGCGCAGGGTTGGGCTTGTCTCAGCTTCCTCTCCCTCCAAAAATAATAAAAAAAAGCTTTAATTCCAGTGGAATTACCTGGAATTCAGCCTTTTGCTTTGCTGGGTGGCACAGAGCTGGGGGATCTTCAACCAGAAGTGCAGGAGGAAGAGCAAATGAAGGTGTTTTTTGCTGTGGTTGTGTTCAGGGAGGAATTTTGACAGTGGAATTTTGACAGTGGAATTTTGTCAGTGGAATTTGACAGTGGAATTTTGACAGTGGAATTTGCAGATCCTCGTTAAGGTGCCCTGATTAAGCCAAGCTCTGCCTGTTGCTCCGTGTTTATCTCATTTTTTAATGCCTCTGCTGTGCCTTCAGATCTGTGTTTGGGGATGTTTATCCACACACTTCCTGGCTGGAAGAATTCCTCCTGATCCTGAGGAATCTCCAGCTTTGTCTCTGCAATCAGTTTGTTGATATTTCCCTTATCTCCTCAGAGAACCTTTCCTGCTTGGGGATCAGCCCTGCAGTGCTGCCTGTGCTAAATTTCACTCATCCCCCATTATTTACAGTCAAAACTTCATTTGATCCGAGTCTGATATTAAAGTTCTGCTGAGGGAAAATGAGGAGGCTGGGAGTAGAGTTCAGTTCCCTGTAATTACGAAATTCCAGGTGCTGAGCAGCATTTCCAGTCCTTCCAGTTGGTTTTGGGAGTGAGAAACCCCCACTGCTGCCTGGAAAAATCAGCTCCCCAGTCCCCAGGATCTCTGGGATGCAGATTTTTTTGGGAATTTTGGGATCATCCCACATCAGAGGCTGGCCTTGTGTCCCTGTTGGAGGCAGAAACTCTGCAGCTCCATCCCAGATCCCAAAAAAAATCCTTCTCTAGCTGTTCCAGGGCTTTAATTCCCTTTCCATCCAGTCACTGGGGCTTTGGAAACTCCTGAAATTTTTTAAAAAATGAGAAATTGAAGGAGTGGAAGCTGAACATGGAATCAGGTGCAACACCAGAATATTCCAAAGGTTCCTTTCCTTCCAGAGCTCTTTCCCTGAAAGATTTCAGTGTGGATCCCCAGCTGTTTTGGCAGAAAAAAACCCCAATTTTTGACCTTTTCCAAACCCAGCCGAGGCTCCTGGGATCCCCCAGATGAGGCAAAGTTTGGAAAACTGAGAAATGGCAAAATTTGGTTGGCAAAACTCTGACTCCTGTTGGAGTGAGGATTTCAGCTCATTCCAGCTGATGCTGCAGCTGGAGTGGATAAAAGAGGATTGTTGAGCTGGAAAAGGACTGAAGGCTTTGTAAACACGCAGAAAAAAAAAATCTTGAAATTGTTCACCATTTTCGTGGACTTTGCAAGGAGTTTTTCGTGCTGTTTTTCATTTTTATCCTCTTTTTCTGTGCCATCACCACATGTTTGGAGCTGGAATGGGGATGCTCCTTGCAGGAACGCTGGAATCAAGATTCTTCTCGCGGAATAACTTTGTGTTTTTGGTGTTTCCTTGGGGATTTTTTTGGGCCTCTGCTGCCAGATGTGTTGTTTTTCCCCGGGATCTCCGTAGCCCTGCTGGGAGCACGTGGAGCTGAGCTCATTCCCAACAAAACATCCCTGCTTTCCCCGGGATTGAAGGATCCCCCCGGGAGGAGCAGGGGGGCTGACAAAACCTGGTGTTCGTCCCAGTTTTTGTTTGGCTGTTTGCAGGGGAAGGGAAAGTTTGTTTCCCTTGAGCTCAGACAGCCCAAATAAAATCCAAATATTTGGATCTGGGGTGGGGAAGGCGGGGTGGTTTCGTGCTCCAGGTTCCAGGCCTGCTTTGAACTTGTTTCAAAATTTATTTCAACTCGTTCCAAGGGTGCTGGGAGGGTTTTGTGCTTTAACCAGGAATTCATCTTGTCCTGATACCTGTGAGTTCCTCTTTCCTCAGCTCTTTGGGGCTTTTTGGGGTTGTTTCCTTTTCCTGGGGATGATTGAGGTTGGATTCAGAGTGAGCTTCCCATCAGAAATCCTTGGGTTTGATGGAGCAGCTCCTGCCTCAGGGCCACTCCAGCCCTCGGGTTTGGGGCAAATCCACAGGGATCTGTGTTTTTAGGGAGGGATTTGGGTGTTGTTTTAACCCAGGGTGGGACTGGAGCTCTGCTGCTGCTCCAGGATCACTTCCCCCAGCTCAGGATTTAAGGCCAAAATGCTTTTGGGGAGGAGGAAGGGATTTGGGGGAATCCCTGAGGTGAAAACCTGCAGCTCCTGCAGTCAATCATCCCAACAAGTCAGAACTTTCATTTCATTTCCCAGTAAAAATTGTTTCAAACCCCGAGTTTTTGAGGTGATATTTTGGCCCAGAGCTGCCCCTGGGGAGCTGAGCTGGGGTTTGGGTCAGGATTTGGACCAGGATTTGGATCAGGTTTGGACCAGAGTTTGGCTCAGGGTTTGGCTCAGGGTTTGGCTCAGGGTTTGGATCAGGGTTTGGATCAGGGCTTGGATCAGGATTTGGATCAGGATTTGGCTCAGGGTTTGGATCAGGGTTTGGATCAGGTTTGGATCAGGATTTGGATCAGGATTTGGCTCGAGTTTGGATCAGGATCTGGATCAGGGTTTGGATAAGGGTTTGGGTCAGGATTTGGATCAGGATTTGGATCAGGTTTGGATCAGGGTTTGGATTGGGGCTTGGATCGCGTTTGGATCAGGATTTGGATCATATTTGGATCAGGATTGTGGATCAGAGTTTGGATCAGGTTTGGATCAGGTTTGGACCAGAGTTTGGCTCAGGGTTTGGCTCAGGGTTTGGATCAGGATTTGGATCAGGATTTGGCTCAAGTTTGGATCAGGATTTGGATCAGGGCTTGGATCAGGATTGGATCAGGTTTGGATCAGGGTTTGGCTCAGGGTTTGGCTCAGGGTTTGGCTCAGGACTTGGATCAGGTTTGGGTCATGTTTGGATCAGGGTTTGGATCATGTTTGGATCAGGATTTGGATCAAGGTTTGGATCAGGGCTTGGATCAGGATTTGGATTAGAATTTGGATCAGGTTTGGATCAGGGTTTGGATCAATTTTGGATCAGGGTTTGGATCAGGATTGGGGTCCGGGTTTGGATCAGGGCTTGGATCAGGGTTTGGATCAGGTTTGGATCAGGGTTTGGATCAGGATTTGGATCAGGATTTGGATCAGGATTTGGGTCATGTTTGGATCAGGATTTGGCTCAAGTTTGGGTCAGGATCTGGATCAGGGTTTGAATCAGGGTTTGGATCAGGATTTGGATCAGGTTTGGATCAGGATTTGGATCAAGTTTGGACTGGGGTCAGGGGATCTCGAAGGTCTCACCCTGCAGAGCTCAGTGCAGCAGAAGCAATTTTGGGCTGAAAACACCAAAACTTGACTCAGCACTCAGCCCATTTCTGCTGAGTCATGCGGGCTGGCTCAGGAGACACCAGCTTTCTGCTGACTCAAAACCCCAACTTCCCCATTTCTCGAGGAAATGTGGCTTGGAATCGCTGGAGCCTGGGGCAGCAGGAAGTGGGGGAGGTGACTTTTGGGGAAGTTGAGGTCTCAGCTCTGTCACCAGACTCCGGGGACAGCTTTGGGGAACAATGACTCTGCATTTGTGAGCTCTACATCTGCTCTGCTCCCAAATCCATCCCTCCTGCCAGCCTGGGGACTCCTAGCTGATTCTCCCCAATCGAGCCTGGAGACACTTCAGAGACCAACTCAGAGCAGTGGATATTTGCTTTATTCGGGTGTGTGGGAATTGTTTCCACCAAACACACCTCAGTACCCCCAAAGACACAGTGTTACAGGTAAAATTCATGAATATTCATCACATTCTCCAGGATAGGAGTGGTTATACAAATTACTTATCGTAAGTCATTAATATTATTAGCAATTTCTTATGCTCAGTGGCAAAAGGATTCCTTCTGCCCCCTTTTATCTTGATAAGATTAAGGGAATCCACAAGGCTAGAAGTGATGGGTGCAGTGCTGGTGGAAGGGCTAAAAGCTCAAAGAAACAAGAATGGTTGAAGTGCAAATAGATTTGGGTTTTCTATTTGACCACTCCTTTCTCACCACCAAACACACCTCAGTCCCCCCAAAGACACAGTGTTACAGGTAAAATTCATGAATATTCATCACATTCCCCAGGATAGGAGTGGTTATATAAATTACTTCTCGTAAGTCATTAATATTATTAGCGATTTCTTGTGCTCAACGGCAAAAGGATTCCTTCTGCCCCTTTTATCTTGATAATCTTAAGGGAATCCACAAGGCCAGAACTGTTATCTGCCTTCAGCCCTGGATTGGCACCGTGCTGGTGAAAGGGCTAAAAGCTCAAAGAAACACGGATGATTGAAGTGCAAATAGATTTGGGTTTTCTATTTGACTACTCCTGTCTCACCCCCAAAGCCCCCTCCAGGGTGAAGGTCCTTCATGGGATGATCCAGCAGTTTCTGTGCTGGTTTCAAATGCATTCTTGCACATCTTAGCTGATAAACCATCAGGCCAGAGCTGGTTACCTCCATTCACTCCTCAATTTGAATTTGAATTTGAATCCTTCAGCCCTGGACAGGCACCGTGCTGGTGGAAAGGGCAAAAGCTCAAAGAAACAAGGATGGTTGAAACCCAAATAGATTTGGGTTTTCTGTTTGACCTCTTCTTTCTCCCAGCACGGCGGGAATTGGTCATGGAGTGTCCGAGGGACATCCCAGGGTGGGAATCTGACCTGTCCTGAGCAGGGAATGTGGGCAGGAGGGGCTGAGGGGCAGCAGGTCCTGGCAGTGCAGGGCTGGGATGGGCAGGAGGGACCGTTCTGATGTCCCTGCTGTCACCTGGGCAGGTGTCCTGCTGTCCCCAGGTGCTGTGGGGGGTTTGTGGGTGCCGTTCTGTTGTCCCTGCTGTCACCTGGGCAGGTGTCCTGCTGTCCCCAGGTGCTGTGGGGGGTTCGTGGGTGCCGTTCTGATGTCCCTGCTGTCACCTGGGCAGGTGTCCTGCTGTCCCCAGGTGCCATTCTGATGTCCCTGCTGTCACCTGGACAGATGTCCTGCTGTCCCCAGGTGCTGTGGAGGGGTCATGGGTGCCATTCTGATGTCCCTGCTGTCACCTGGGCAGGTGTCCTGCTGTCCCCAGGTGCCATTCTGCTGTCACCTGGGCAGGTGTCCTGCTGTCCCCAGGTGGTTTTGGGGGTCAGGCTGTGTGTCCCTGCCCGTGGGTGCCATTCTGATGTCCCTGCTGTCACCTGGCCGGGTGTCCTGCTGTCCCCAGGTGTTTTTGGGGGTCGGGCTGTGTGTCCCTGCCCGTGGGTGCCGTTCTGACGTCCCTGCTGTCACCTGGACAGGTGTGCTGGCGCTCTGGGCCCTAATCACGCATGTGATGTACCTGCAGGATTACTGGAGGACCTGGTTAAAAGGGCTGAGGTTCTTCCTCTGCGTTGGGATTCTCTTCTCCGCCCTCTCCGGGCTGGGATTCTGCGCCTTCCTGGCCTTGGCCATCACCCAGCACCAGTGTGAGTACTGGGAGGGACTGGGGATACTGGGAGGGATCTGGGGAGGCTCCTGTCACCTCCTTTTGTGGGGACAAACAGCAGGGATGTCACTGAATTTCCCTGCCCTGCTGTGACATCCCCAGGCTGCCATTCAAAAAACCTGGAATTGCCTCATTTCCATGACAAAGCACCAAAAAATTTGGGAATTTCCTCATTTCTATCACAAACCCCCAGAAAAAACAGGAAATTTCCTCATTTCCATCACAAAGCCCAAAAAAACCTGAGCATTTCCTCATTTCCATGACAGAGCATAAAAAAGTTTGGGAATTTCCTCATTTGCATCACAAAGCATCAAAAAACTTGGGAATTTCCTCATTTCCATCAGAAAGCCCCCCAAAAAACCCTGGGAATTTCCTCATTTCCATGACAAAGCACCAAAAAACTGGGAATTTCCTCATTTCCATCACAAAGCAACAAAAAAAACCTGGAAATTTCCTCATTTCCATCCCAAAGCTCCCCAAAAAAACTTGGGAATTTCCTCATTTCCATCACAAAGCCCCAGAAAAACCTGGGAATGTCCTCATTTCCATCACAAAGCCCCAAAAAAATTTGGGAATTTCCTCATTTCCATCACAAAGCACCAAAAAACTGGGAATTTCCTCATTTCCATGACAAAGCACCAAAAAAAACCTGGAAATTTCCTCATTTCCATCACAAAGCCCCAGAAAAAACAGGAAATTTCCTCATTTCCATCACAAAGCCAAAAAAAACCCTGGGATATTTCCTCATTTCCATCCCAAAGCCCCCAAAAAAACCTGGGAATTTCCTCATTTCCATCACAAAGCCCCCCAAAAAACCTGGGAATTTCCTCATTTCCATGACAAAGCCCAAAAAAATTGGGAATTTCCTCATTTCCATGACAAAGCACCAAAAAAACCCTGGAAATTTCCTCATTTCCATCACAAAGCCCCAGAAAAACCTGGGAATGTCCTCATTTCCATCACAAAGCACAAAAAAAAAGGGAATTTCCTCATCTCCATCACAAAGCCCAAAAAAAATTTGGGAATTTCCTCATTTCCATGACAAAGCACCCAAAAAAACATGGAAATTTCCTCATTTCCATCACAAAGCCAAAAAAAACCCTGGGAATTTCCTCATTTCCATGACAAGGCCCCAAAAAAATTTGGGAATTTCCTCATTTCCATCACAAAGCCCCCAAAAAACTGGGAATTTCCTCATTTCCATCACAAAGCCCCAAAAAAATTTGGGAATTTCCTCATTTCCATCACAAAGCACCCAAAAAAACCTGGAAATTTCCTCATTTCCATCACAAAGCCAAAAAAAACCTGGGAATTTCCTCATTTCCATCACAAAGCCCCCCAAAAAACTGGGAATTTCGTCATTTCCATGACAAAGCCCAAAAAAAACCTGGGAATTTCCTCATTTCCATCACAAAGCACCAAAAAAACCTGGGAATTTCCTCATTTCCATCACAAAGCACCCAAAAAAACATGGAAATTTCCTCATTTCCATCACAAAGCCAAAAAAAACCCTGGGAATTTCCTCATTTCCATGACAGGGCCCCAGAAAAACCTGGGAATTTCCTCATTTCCATCACAAAGCCCCCAAAAAACCTGGGAATTTCCATGACAAAGCACCAAAAACACTGGAAATTTCCTCATTTCCATCACAAAACCCCAGTTTTCCTGTGCAAAGGGATGAAAAAACCCGGTGTGAAATCCTTGAAAACACAGATAGAAAAGGAAAACCAAATATTTGTTCTCCCCTCCTTTCTTGGAGATGGAAGGAAAAACTGATTGGAGAGAAAATTTTTTTTTTTTTTTTTAGGAGAAGTCCTAATTTGGGACAAGGTAGAACCCCTGCACAGGGAATTATTGTAGGGCTGGGACATGGAATGGCTGGAATTTATCAGGAAAATGTTGTTTTGTGTGTTCCTCAAAAGAATTCTCTTCATTTTTGGTCACCCCCCAGGCAGCTCAAGCTGGGATTGTTTTCCCCACCAAGGTTCTGGAAGTGTCCCTCGAATTGGGTGACAAAACAACCCCCAGGCGTTGACAGTAAATGTGACACCACTGAGGTGACTTCAAAAAGCAGAACCATCCCCTCCTGGCTTCAAAGGAATGCCTGGGAAGAGGCAGCTTTGGGATAAAAATAGAGGAAAATGGCAAATTTCTGCAAAAATAGGCTGTTCCTGACATTCCCTGGTTGGTCCCACCTGCAAAAATATTAATGGACGTTAAAGAATTGATCCCACCAAGCAAGAAAAGCAATTTTAGAAGGAGGAATTGGATTTTTTCCTCTTTTTTCCCCGGGATGGGAAGTTTTGAAAGAGGAGGAAGGGAGAGAGGGGTGAGAAATCAGGAGCTGCAGCTTGGGGTGGTTTTTTGAACCACATCCAGGAATTCCCACAGCTCTGATCCCTGAGCCAGGGGAGTTTTGGGGGTTGTGGAATTCCCCATCCTAGTGGAATTCCAGGGAATTCCGTGCTGCCCACGGGGGTTGTGGCAGAGCTGAGGAGATTACCCCATGCTGGTGGAATTCCAGGGAATCCAGTGCTGCTCATCCTGGTGGAATTCCAGGGAATTCCTTGCTGCTCTCAGGGGTTGTGGCAGAGTTGAGGAGATCATCCCATTCCATCCCATCCCACCCCAGTGGAATTCCAGGGAATCCAGGGTTGTGGGAGAACTGAGGAGATCATCCCATTCCGACGGAATTCCAGGGAATTCTGTGCTGCTCTCAGGGGTTGTGGCAGAGCTGAGGAGATCATCCCATCCCGGTGGAATTCCATGGAATCCAGGATTGTGGCAGAGCTGAGGAGATCATCCTGTCCCATCCCAGTGGAATTTCAGGGAATCCAGTGCTGCTCTCAGGGTTGTGGCAGAGCTGAGGAGTTCATCCCATCCCATCCCATCTCGGTGGAATTCCAGGGAATTTCAGGGAATTCTGTGCTGTTCACAGGGGCTGTGCAGAGCTGAGGAGATCATCCCATCCTGGTGGAATTCCAGGGAATTCTGTGCTGCCCACAGGGGTTGTGGCAGAGCTGAGGAGGTCATCCCATCCCAGGGAATTCCAGGGAATACCAGGGAATTCTGTGCTGCTCACAGGGGTTGTGGTAGAGCTGAGATCATCCCATCTTGGTGGAATTTCAGGGAATTCCTGGGAATTCCATGCTGCTCACAGGGGTTATGGCAGAGCTGAGATCATCCCATCCCGGTGGAATTCCAGGGAATCCAGTGCTGCTCATCCTGGTGATATTCCAGGGAATTCCTTGCTGCCCACAGGGGTTGTAGCAGAGCTGAGGAGGTCATCCCATCCTGGTGGAATTCCAGGAAATTCTGTGCTGCCCACAGGGATTGTGGCAGAGCTGAGGAGACCATCCCATTCCAGGGGAATTTCATGGAATCCAGTGCTGCCCACAGGGGTTGTGGCAGAGCTGAGGAGATCATCCCATCCCGGTGGAATTCCAGGAGATCATCCCATCCCGGTGGAATTCCAGGGAATTCCATGCTGCTCACAAGTGCTACCCAGATCCGCAATTCTCACCAAAAACCCCATTTTTTCCCTCCTCCAGCCCTGACTGACCCCAAGAGTTACTACCTGTCGTGCGTGTGGAGCTTCATGGCGCTGAAGTGGGCGCTGCTGCTGAGCCTCTACTCGCACCGGTACCGCGCCGAGTTCGCCGACATCAGCATCCTCAGCGACTTCTGAGAGCCCAGGGGCTCCCGGGAAAGGTGTGGAACGGGGAGTGAGGAGCAGGCAGGGAGCAGGAGCAGCTCCTGGGGCTGTCTGTCCGGCTGTCTGTCCGGCTGTCTGTCCGGCTGGCCACAGAGAGGCTTCTCCTGCCGGTTTTTCCTGCCGGTTTTTCCTGCCGGTTTTTCCTGCTGGTTTTTCCTGCCGGTTTTTCCTGCCGGTTTTTCCTGCCGGCTTTTCCTCACCCATCCATGACCCGCGGGGAGGGAGGGGAAGGATTTGCTTCTTTGCCAGGGGTGGGAATGCTGCTCCAGGCTGCTCTCCGGGGTTTTTGGGAAGGAGCAGGATGCCGTGTTTAACCATAAATTCTGTATTTAACGCTTGGATTTTGCAGCAGCGGGTGTGTGGGGGAAAGGGGTGTTTGGGGGGAAAGGGGTGTAGGGTTGAGGTCTGACCTGCCCTGAGCCTCAGGGAGAGAATTCCTGGGGGGGAAAATATGGAAAAAAATGTTTGTGGGGAAGCAGGAAGAGAGGGGAGGGGACAGGAGCTCCTGGGGTGACCCCATGGGTGGAGGAGCACCTTTGGGGTGAAGCTGTGACCTGCTGGACTCCCTAAACCCAGACCCTGGGCCGTGTTTTAGCCCTGGAGTTTCCACCCCACACCCCGGCTTTTTAAAGGATCTGTGTGTAAATATTCCCTCGATTTTTACATGGATTCCTCCCTGTTTGGTGCCACACCCGCTGTCACCCTGTGCCACCACAAATACAGCCTTTCCTCACCAGCCTGGCTGCACTGGAATTCCCTGGGGTGAGCTCAGGGAGGGTGGAATTGCACTTTTGGCTTTTTGGGGTTTCACTCTGCACTTCCTCATCCACATCCTCAGTGGGGTCTGAGGCGGCTTTTCCCTTCACAAATCCACATCCTCAGTGGGGTCTGAGGCGGCTTTTCCCTTCACAAATCCACATCCTCAGTGGGGTCTGAGGCGGCTTTTCCCTTCACAAATCCCTTGGGATTCAGGGATTTCGGCCCAAAGGGATTTTGGGGGAATTGGGGGTGTTTCCATCCCTTTTCTCTGGAAATGGCTGAGGGGCTTTGGGGCTTTGGGGGGCAGCGTTCCCTGACTGAATTCCCATCCCAATCCCATCGCTGACTGTGGGTTTGGGGTGGGAGGTGAGGGGGGTCCAGGGGAGGGGACACAGCGGGGACACCCTGGGAACAGCGGGGACACACTGGGGACACTCTGGGGACACATTGGGGACACATCGGGGCCCGCAGGAGCCACCAGAGGGCGACAGTGGCACAGCCCTGGCTGGGGGGGGTGTGAGCAAGACCCCAAAAACACCCCAAAACCGGGGAAATCCTATAAACAGGGACATCCCCGAACATTGGACACCCCAAAAACGGGGACATCCCATAAACAGGGACATCTCCAAACATGGGACACCCCAAAAATGGGGACATCCTATAAACAGGGACATCCCCAAACTTGGGACACCCCAAAACGGGGGACATCCCATAAACAGGGACACTGTCTATTGTTGGGACACCCCAAAACCAAACCCAAAACAACACCCCAAACAACACCCCAAAAAAAACCAAAACAACACCCCAAACAACACCCCAAAAAAAACCAAAACAACACCAACAACACCCCAAAAAAAAACCAAAAAGGGACATCCCCAAACATGGAACACCCCAAAAATGGGGACATCCCATAAACAGGGACATCCCCGAACATGGGACACCCCAAAAACGGGGAAATCCTATTAACAGGGATATCCCCAAACACTGGACACCCCAAAAACGGGGACATCCCATAAACAGGGACATCCCCAAACATTGGGCACCCCAAAAACGGGGAAATCCCATAAACAGGGACATCCCCAAACATTGGGCACCCCAAAAATGGGGAAATCCCATAAACAGGGACACCATCTAACATGGGACACCCCAAAACGAGGACATCCCATAAACAGGGACACCCCAAAAACGGGGACATCCCATAAACAGGGACATCCCTGTCCCCAGGGACCTCAGCGTGGCCCCACAGTTGGGGACCCGAGACCCCACAGTGACCCAGCCCTGGGTTTGCACTCGGTGGATCCCAGCTGGAGTTCCCTGCCTGTCCCCTGCCACTGGGACAGGAGGTGACAGAGGTCCTGGTGGCTCCAAAGCCACCCCAAATCCATCCCTTCACCCTGAACCCCCCAAAATCCTGCCCACCCTGCCCCATTGTCCAACTGCACCAACCTTTCCCAGCCACATTTTTCACAGAATTTCCCATTTTTCCCCTTCTCAGCATTCCTAATTCCCCAGTGCTGCTCAATGCGAGGAATCCTCAGGAATTTGGGGATCCTCCGCTGGATTTTGGGGGATATTTGGGCTCACCGGGGTGACCCCCACTGTCACCAACACCTCACTGGGGGGGTCTCAACACCTCCCGAGGGTCTGGCGGTGGTCCTGATCCCACTTTTCCTGCCCGTGGAGATTCAAAGGCACCCGAAGGAAAACAACAGATTTTTCACATTTTCCCCAATCTGCTCTCAAGATGTGGCGAGGGGAAGGGCGGAAGCGGCACCTCAAAGGCTCCGGATGAGCCACGCCGGGAGTGGGGACCCTCCAGGTGGCTTGGGGGGGACACTGTCCTCGTGTGAAGGGACACCAGTCCTGGCTGGGTGTCCCCAAGGGGTTTTGGGGTGTCCTTTAGCTCCAAAGGGAAGCTTGGGGCTTCCAGAGGGGTGCTGGCTTTGGGGACAGGGAGGAGGGTGACAAGTCCTTGATGCCAGGGGAATCCACAGCAGATCCTATCCTTCTGGGATGTGCCATTCCTTGGGAATGGGGCTGGGAATTTGCTGGGCATGGTGAGGGACAGGGAGTGTGTCCCCAGGACATTTGGGTGTCACCGCGGTGTCACCGCTCCCTGGACACGGGGCTGACTCAGCCTGGATTTGCCGGGAAAAATCAGAAAATCCCCCAAATTCCACCTCACTCACACCGTCCTGAGGGTCTGGAAGGGCTGGAGAGGATGGGATGAGGAAGAATCCCTGAGGAAGAGTTTGGGGCTGGAGCCACAAATCCCAAAAGAGTCTCCTGGCTCTCAGGGGCTCTGGAGTCCATCTGTCCAGCTGGATGGACACCAGCCCGGTCCTGCTGCCATTCCCGAGGGAATCCATGCCTCCAGCCAGGGGTTTGGGTGACAATCTGGGGATCAAAGGTCCCCAACGGAGCGGTTTTGGTGTCAGGATGACCTCACCGGGGCAGGGGGAGCTGGGATGGAGCAGGAGGCTGGGAGAGGGGGGTGAACATCACACACGGAACTGCAAACGGTTATTTTTAGGACAATCCTCAGCTTGGAGAGCAACCAAGGGAATAAAACGGTTCAATATGGGCCCAGAGCTTAACGAGGAGGCTGAAAATCCCCGGGCTGGGATATCTGGGAAGAGCTTTTGGGATGGGGTTTGTGGAGAGCCTGAAGGGGCCAAAGAACGGTTTGGCCAAGGGGTCATCGGGGGGTCCAGCCTGGAACTGGACCTTCCCATGGAAGGGTCATTGCTCCTCTTCCTCCTCAGCTGGGAATGGGAGAAAGAGATGTGGAGAAAGGGCTGGAATAATGACCAGAGGGAAATAGCAAACCCTTTCCTCCTGCTTTTCCCTTCTGGTGGTTCTGCCTCACTTTTAAATGGTTTTTACCCCCTTTTAAAGCAAATTAACCCAAACCAAACCTATCCACTCCGGCCCTTGGGGAATCCCAAATTCCTCGAGACCCCCGTGGATCCCCTGAGAACCCCCAGCCCCCCACGACAACGGGACATTTTCCTTCTTCAGCCTGGGAAAAAACCCTTTTATTCCAGGTGATGGAGGAGGTGAGGAGCTGGAGGATTCCCCTTCCTTGAAGGAAAGGGATGAACCCCTTGGAAAACCGGGAGAGGGGGAGTTTGTGTCTCCATCCCTTCCTCCTCCACCTTTTCACAAACCCCAAAAACCATCATTTTGCAGCCCTGAAATCCCGGGAGCTTTGCGCTGATCCATTCGCCCCTCAAAGCCCAACAATTGGAGAGAAACCCAACCCCACCCCAGCCTCCCCCCCCTGCTCCGCGGAGATCAAACGTCCTTTAATCGGAATAGAATTTCCTGGGACGAAATGAGGAAAATCTGTCGCTCGCATCCGCCCGGCAGCCTCTCCCCAGTCCTGCGCTCATCCCGAAGGATTTTTCCCCTCCCATTCCCACTGCCCCTCATCCCCACCAACCCACGGAGCATCCCGGGAGCCTCTCAGGCATCCCCGAGCCCTCTGGGGCTGCGGCTGCCCCGGGAATCTGCTCCGGAGTCCCTCTGGAAGGGCGGCGCAGGAAATGGGCCTCTCCAGCCCCGCTCCGGAGCACCGGCAACTCGTTCCAGCCGCCGAGGGAGAGTTTTTTCCTTTCATCTGCAGCCAGGAGTCGAGCCGAGCCTTTCGTCTCTCGGCAGACGTGGCTTTGAAGGCTCTGGGGTGTCCCAGATGTGCTGCGGGGCTGGGAGGGGGCAGGGAGAGGGGAAAGCTCGGGGAGATTTGGGGTTCTGGGGCAGCTGGGGGGTTCCTGCCAGGCACCCCAAACCTGGATGGGCTGAGGGTTTGGGGACACCCAGGTCTTGGGGACATCTCTGGGCGTGGTTTGCAGCTCCAGGGGTTCTTCTGAGAGACCCTTTTAGGGTCCAGTCCTGCCCGGGAGAGAGGCAGGAGCTTGGGTCAGCTCTGAGGGATCCCAAACTGCTCCCACAAAAATAACTCAGCATTCCCTGGGATGTGGTTCCATCCGTCCATCTGTCCATCCATCCATCCATCCGTCCATCCATCCATCCCTCCATCCCTCTCTGCAGCTCCATTCCTCTCACAGGCTCAGATAACATCCCAAGAAAAACCAGGATTTAATTCGAGTGCTCCACAGTGTCTCCCTCTTTTCCTTCCCCCGGACGGGACTTGGCTCTGGCTGTCCCCAGCAAAAGAAAATCACATTTTTTCCCCATTTTCCTCTTTCCCGGTTCCTGAGCCCAAATTCCCGGTTGATTTGCCGTGAGCAGAAACACAAGGAACAACATCCCGGGTCTGCTCCATGGGGAAGAGGCTCTGGGAAGTGACCCCTGGGGCAAATTCACCCCCTGCCCTCCCCGTGCCTCCTTTCCCGGATTTTTCCAGAGGGTTTTTCCCTGCCAGATGGAGCAGAACCCCCAGCAAATGTTTGTCTGGTTGCTAAGGGCACTGCAGGACTCGGCTTTCCCACAAATTCTTGAGCGGGTGCTGATTCCCACAAATTCCTGAGCCGATGATCCGCCGGAGGATCCTGTGGCTCTGCGTGGGGCAGAATGAGGTCGGGATGGACCTTTTATTCCGAGCAGGATCCTGAGGGCAGCTCCGGGAAGGGCTCTGAGGGTCCGAGCAGGGGCTGAACTCAACATCCCCAACATCCCAAAATCCCCAATGTCCCCAAATCCCCAGCATCCCAAATATCCCCAACATCCCCAACATCCCCAAATCCCCAACATTCCCAAATCCCCAACATCCCTAAATCCCCAAATAACCAACATTCCAAACATTCCCAACACCCCCAAATCCCGAAAATCCCCAACATCCCAACTATCCCCAACATCCCCAAATCCCCAACATTCCCAACATCCCCCAAATCCCCAACATCCCCAACATCCCCAAATCCCCAACATTCCCAAAATCCCCAAATCCCCAACATCCTCAACATCCCAAATCCCCAACACCCCCAAAATCCCCAACATCCCCAAAATCCCCAACATCCCCAATATCCCCAAATCCCCAAATCTCCAACATCCCCAACATCCCCAAGTCCCCAACATCCCCAACATCCCCAGATCCCCAAATCCTCAACATTCCCAAATCCCCAACACTCCCAACATCCCCAAATCCCCAACATCCCCAAATCCCCAGCTCCGTGCTGGGACAACCCATCCTGATCCCAGAGATTCACCCCTTTGATGACCAGATGGGAACAGATGGGGAAAAAAAAAAAAAGGGGAAAAAACTTTTCACGTGTCGGATTGAAGTGGAACCCGCGGGGTCTTTCCTTCCCCTCATCCCGCTGGAAAGCGCCGGGGTCGCTCCCAGCGCCCCCAGAGACCCCCTGAAGCCCCCAGGGACCCCCTGAAGCCCCCAGGGACCCCCTGGAGCCCCCCAGACCCCCGGCGGGGCAGCGCGGAGCCGCTTTCCGCCGACATCTCCGCGCTCCGACAGATCCCGGCGCGTTCCAGCAGCGTGAGGTCACCGCGGCAGGGAGCAGGAGGATCGCGGGGCCATCCATCAGCCCTGCATCAAAGCGCCCCGCGGGTTCCCAGCACGATCCCCGCGCCCCAAATTCCCCGCGGTTGCCGCGGCAACCACACGCGGCGCGGATGCTCCGCGTTTTTTGGCCGCTCGGCAGCTGTTTCCACTCGAGCGCCGCCGTAACTGGAAAAACCTGCGGGTCCCGAGGCGCTTCCCGGCCTCCGGGGGCAGCGGCTATTCCCTTTCATCTTCCCCATTTATCAGCGTTATCCTCACTTTTTTTTTTCCTTTTTCTTTTTTCTTTTTTTTTTTTTTTTTTCACGCGGGATGAAACGAGGGTTATTTTTATCC
The DNA here is from genome assembly GCF_008360975.1 of Lichenostomus cassidix. Classification (NCBI taxonomy): domain Eukaryota; kingdom Metazoa; phylum Chordata; class Aves; order Passeriformes; family Meliphagidae; genus Lichenostomus; species Lichenostomus cassidix. The sequence continues at coordinate 1,379,000 of NC_139509.1, forward strand.
TCTGGAACAAAGAGAAGGAGTTTGGAAAACAACAACAACAAAAAAAAAAAAGAAAAAAAGCAAAGCAAAGCAAACAAAACAGCACCAAATGCTCCCCCGGCAATGCCAAGGCCACCCCTGACCGTGTCCCCAAGTGCCACCTCCTCTTTTAAATCCCTCCAGGGATGGGGACTCCACCCCTGCCCCGGGCTGGACAGCCTTTCCCAGGAGGAATTTTCCCAAAATTCAGCCTAAACCTTGTGGCACCACTCGAGGCTGTTCCCTCCTGCCCTGTCCCTTGTCCCCCGGCAGAAGATTCACCCCAAAATCCTCCTGGGGAGGGGGATGGATGTGAGGGGATCGGGAAAACCAGGCCGGAGGGGTTGGGAATTGGTGGGAATTGGGAATTGAAATCTCCCATCCGGTGACTTCTCCCTGAGTCAAGTGAGCAGGGCTTGGCTGAGTGGTTTCTTTCTTTAAGGCTTGAAATTTTCCCCGATGTGTCAAAAGCAGCGCTAGGAAAAAAAACCCCCAGCGAGCTGGAGGAGTTATTGAAACCACTTCGGTGCCTCGTGACCTTTCCATGAGAAGTTTGGATGAACATCCTCCCGAAAAAAACACTCACTGGAAGAACAAATTGAAATGGTTGAGGGAAAAGCCGCAAACCCTCCAAATGTGGGGACAAAAGCCCCTCGGGGCGCGGGGCTGCTCCTTCCTGCACTTCAAAGCTCATTGTGTTCCTGCCTTTGCTCCGGGATCCCAGCCCCGATCCCAAACCTCCCCTCCCCCGGCCAGAACCCTTCTCCCGGCGAAATTCAATTCAATTTTATTTTCTTTTTAAAAGAAAACAATAAAAAAAAGAGAAGAATTAATTAGGGAAATAAAGGCCAGGCACAGCCCGAGCTTCAGTTGGAGCTGGTGGCAGCTCCCCAACCCTCAGCAGTGCTGCTGGGGCAGAGGGTCCTGGATCTGATCCCAATCCTGGGGGATTGAGGGTCCTGGATCTGACCCCAGTCCTGGGGGATTGAGGGTCCTGGATCTGACCCCAATCCCGGGGGATTGAGGGTCTTGGATCTGACCCCAGTCCTGGGGGATTGAGGGTCCTGGATCTGACCCCAATCCCGGGGGATTGAGGGTCTTGGATTTGACCCCAATCCCGGGGGATTCTCAGCCCCACAGAGCAGAGAGGTCCTGCTCTTCCCCTTTCCCTTTCCCTTTCCCTTTCCCTTTCCCTTTCCCTTTCCCTTTCCCTTTCCCTTTCCCCCTTCCCCTTCCCCTTCCCCTTCCCTCCAGGAGTTGCTGGATTTATTTGACATGAATTTGGTGAAATTAATGAGGGTGATGAGGATGTTGTGGGATGGGGATGGAGGAAAGGGAGGGAGGGGTGGATGGATGGATGGATGGATGGATGGATGGATGAATGGATGAAGGAGTGGACAGATGGACAGATGGACAGATGGACAGATGGACAGATGGACAGATGGATGGATGGATGAAGGAATGGACAGATGGATGGATGGATAAAGGGATGGATGGATGGGTGGATGGATGGCCTGGCAGATGGACAAATGGACACAAACTCAAGCGTGACCAAAGCCGCTCCTCAAGAGCCATAGAGGTGCCGATCTCCCTTTGATGCTTCTTCCTTTGGGTTTGGGGAATTCCCAAATCGCAGCCCCCATGGCGCCATGTCCCCACCCGGATCCCTCGCAGGTGAAAAGCTCCCACTCCACACCAAACCCATTTCTTTGCGGGTCGAAAAACAACTTTAAGAAAAGACTGAGAACCCCCCGAAAGCCACGGATGGAGCTCTCTTGGCACCGGGAACGTCCCTCGACATCCGGGCGGCAGCCGGAGCATCTGTGCCGGAGGGCTCGGGGTGGCGGTGGGGAGGGAGGGAGGAAATCTGGAACCCATAAGCTCCAGAGCCGCCGGCGTTCCCCTGCATTGGCTGCGCCTGGTCCGCCCCCGCCCCGCTCGCCCTATCAGCAGGAGCCCTTCCCCAAGTCATCCCTTCGCCCTCCTCTCCTGGCCCAAAGGAAAAGCCAAGGAGCTCCTTGGAGGGCTCTGCGGGGCTCGGGGCGCCCGGGGAGCCCCAGGGCGAATGCTCCGGGCTGCGCCTCGGGAGCCACCGGCGGCTCCTCGGCGGCGCGGCGAGCCTCGGCCATGAAGGAGGAGAACGCGTGCCCGGAGTCCCCCGAGGGCAGCGCGGCCACCAGCGAGGACGAGGCCGAGCGGCTGCCCAGGAAAAGCGGCCGCAAGCGCGGGCAGGGTCCCGGCGGAGCCTCCTCGCCGCAGGGCAAGCGCAGCCGGCGCAGCCCTGCCCCGCAGCCCCCGGAGGACGCCCACGCCCAGCGCGTCATCGCCAACGTGCGGGAGCGCCAGCGCACTCAATCCCTGAACGACGCCTTCGCCGAGCTGCGCAAAATCATCCCCACGCTGCCCTCGGACAAGCTGAGCAAGATCCAGACCCTCAAGCTGGCCGCGCGTTACATCGACTTCCTGTGCCAGGTGCTGCAGAGCGACGAGCTGGACCACAAGGTCGCCACCAGCTGCAACTTCCTGGCCCACGAGCGGCTGAGCTACGCCTTCTCCGTGTGGAGGATGGAGGGCGCCTGGTCCATGTCGGCGTCCCACTGAGCCGGGTACGTGTGGCTGGGACAGCGCCGTGTCCCCGCGGTCCCCCGGCGTGGCCAGGAATCGCGGTCGCCTCCCTGGAGCTCCGGGGGATTTGTCCTAGAGATCCCCAGAGCGGGAGGAGTTGATGGTTCCCGAGCTGCCCTGGAGCGGCTGATCCCACTCGGCAAAACCTGCTTCGGGACGGGGGGGCGGGAAAGGTTTAAAAAAAAAGGGCTGAAAAATCGGATTGATCCCCAAATTCCTTCCCGGCCGAGGTGTCAAACTCAGCGCCCTGAAGCGCTGTGGTTGCCTCGTGGCCTCCAGCCCGCCTGGCTTCCTCCTAAAGCGCTGCAGGCAGGGCGGGATTTGTGATCCCATCGGATCCTGGACAGCAGGGATGGCAGGACGGGGAATTCCGATGGACTCAGCTCCATCCAGCACCACCCGAGCGTCCTTCGGGATGCCGAGAGGGGAATAACCCGATTTTCAGAGTTTTAGGGCTGGGAGGAATCGGGAACTTGGCATTTCCTGCAGGGCAGGAACGTTCCCGAGCTGGGAATTCCGGGGACACCTCCTGGGATCCCCGCTGTCCCCCGGACAGGACCAGAGCCCCTCCCGGCTCTTCTCGGCCACCAAACAGCCCCGAATTTGAGGCCGTGGAGATGCCAGCGCTGCCTCAGGGGCTGAGCATCTTCCAGGGGATTTTATTTAATGGTTGGCCACCTTTAAACTCCCTTTCCCTGCCAGATCACTCCTAACCAGCAGGAAATCTGACGCTCTGCTAAACTGGCGTCTCGATCTCAAATTTTGGGGTTGTTTCAGACATTAAATCCTGTCCTTGCCGAGAGCTGCCCTTCGCTGGGTGACACCAGGGTCACCTCCCCTCGGTGCCAGGCCAGAGGAGGAGCGTGTGGCTCCTTGTCCTCACTTTGGGATGCCCAAAATCTGCCAGGATCAGTCGGGATGCTGAGCCTCTCATCCCCCCCGGACCCCTCACCCTCTTCTGGGCATCCCCTTTTGGATTTGACAGTTTGGGGCTGAATTCTCCACTTTTGGGGGTGAATTCTCCACTTTTTGGGGGTGCTCCCAAAAAACAGGGAAGCTGCTCGGCTTCATCCCGAATTTTTCAAAGCCCAGCTAAAAAATCCCTTTACCCTGAGCATGTGGGGGAGGCTGAGCCCCTCCCCAGCACCCCCAGACCCATTTTTGCTCGAACGCGGCTCCCCGAGCTGTTTATTTCAGCCGAGTTCTTGGCAGGAATCGCTCTCCCGTGATAAACAGAGGAATTAAAGATCCTCCGGTGACTTTGGAGAGCTCCCGCGAGCTCAGCGGGATCATCATTCCCATTAAAAATCCATCCCGAGCGGCTGCATCCTCCAGCTGGGGAGGGAATCACCATCCCCGAGCCAACCTGCAGCGTTTTCGGGTCGCGGCGAACAATCCCAGGGAGGGAAAGGATTTTCCCAGCAGAGCCCCAAATTTAGGAAAGAACCGCGGCGGGGGGGAAGCGGCGCTGAGCTCGAAAGCTCCGTCTCCAACCCCGGCGCTCACGATGGGGATTTCCTAATGGAAAGCAGCCCCTGGATAGTGGAGCTCAGCCCTATTAAATATCAAAGGGCGCTGCAAGAGCTGGACGTGGATATACCCTTGTTATCCAGGAGCCATCAGCCGGGGAAAGAGGGATGGAGCCCTCAGGCAACAGAAATCACGTTTGAAGTCCCCCGCCCGGCTCGGCTTTTCTCGGCAGACTCTCGAGCATATTAAAATGGTTTCTGTCCCTACCGGAGGAGAAAATGAGGTTGGAGCCGCCGGGGGGGAGAGGCTGGCGGAGCCGCGAGGCTGAGCCGCCTTGCCCTTCATTTGTCTCGCTGGATTTATCGCCTCTCTCGCCGTGCCCTCACTTAATTGTGTCTCCTGAAAGACCTTGGATAAATCTTCCCTTTGGGGACTGTTGCTCTCGCCTGGAATCGGCTCTGTCTGGCGGCTGCTTCATTTGCTTTTATTTATAAACACCTCTCGCTGCTCGGGGGCACTGGGGCAGCTCGGGAACAGCTCCCGTCCCTATAATTTCCCCGCTCAGGAAATCCATTTCGAGCTGCTTGAAAAGCTTCTCGCAGACCCTGCAGGAAAGCAGGGATCCCTTTCAATAAATCCCTTTAAAGTGGATTCAATCCCTGGTTAAACTGGTCACGGTGGTCCAGGACCCCCATTTTGGGGTTGGGTTTCGGGAGGGGTGAAGAGGTGCCAAAATCCCGGGAAATCTGTTCCTGGGTGATTCGGGGTACCTGGGATTGGCTCCTGGCACAGGGCAGGGTTGGAAGGTGGAAAATTCCCCAAATCTGCTCTTCCCAGAGCTGCCGTTTCCCCTCGGGATGGATGGATGGATGGATGAGGGATGTGGGACATTCCCCAAAATCCCGGGCTGCTCTCAGAGAATTGCCAACGGGGCAAACCGGTTTCATTTTCCCGGCAAAAAACCTCCACCTTTCCCTTAAAAATGGAAAAAAAACCACCGCGGGGCACCACGCTGCTCTCCACGGCAGACTCCCCATACTGTTTAGGATTAATTAAAATTAATCCGGATATAAAATCACGCATCCAGCCCTGGGGAACGTGGAATTATCTCCTGGTTTATGGCCCCGGCGAGGTGCTGGAGCTCGCTGGAGCAGCCTCGGCCCCGGGAATGCCTCTGGAACGAGCCCGTTATTCATCGCGGCTGTCAGGGAAAGCTGCCGGGAGCTGCGGAACGCTCGTGCTCGGCATTAATTCCCGTTCCTGGCGCGGAGAGAGCCGGAGATGCGGCGGGGAGGGTGAGGATGGACTCGGGGAGCTTCGGGGAGCTGCTCGATCCCAAATCCTGCAGGGTCAGACTCGGGGAGCTGCTCGATCCCAAATCCTGCAGGGTCAGACTGGGGGAGCTGCTCGATCCCAAATCCTGCAGGGCCAGGCTCCTCCCGATGCTCCCACCGCCCTAAATCCCCCCGTTATTTGGGATTATTTGGGGTTATTTGGAGTTATTTGGGGTTAAACCCTGCCCGACCCTCCCGATGCTCCCATCGCCCTGAAAACCCCCCGTTATTTAGGGTTATTTGGGGTTATTTGGAGTTATTTGGGGTTAAACCCGGCCCGACCCTCCCGATGTTCCCACCGCCCTGAAATCCTGAAATCCCCCCATTATTTGGGGTTATTTGGGATTATTTGGGGTTATTTGATGTTATTTGGGGTTAAACCCTGCCCAACCCTCCCGATGCTTCCACCGCCCTGAAATCCCCCCGTTACTTGGGATTATTTGGGGTTATTTGGAATTATTTGGGGTTGTTTGGAATTATTTGGGGTTAAACCCTGCCCGACCCTCCCGATGTTCCCACCGCCCTGAAATCCCCCCGTTATTTGGGATTATTTGGGGTTATTTGGAATTATTTGGGGTTAAACCCTGCCCAACCCTCCGGAGACTCCCTCAACCTTATATTTTGTAATTCCTGGGCTCAGATGTGAGGACAATTCCCAGCACATCCCTCCCGGCTCCGGGGAAATTCGGGAATGCAAAATTCGGGAAATTAGGGAATGCAAAACTCTGAGCGCAGCTCTCCCTTCCCCCGCCGCCTCCCCGCGGGATGGATTTGCAGGATTTTGGGAAATCCTGATTTTGGGAAATCCTGGGCAGAGCCCAGCCTGACCCCGCTGTCTCCCGCAGGTCTCCACCTCGATGGAAGCAGCTGGAGCAGCCGAAAACCCCCGGAGAGAGGAGGGAATGAACCCCAAAACCCCCAAAAATTTGGGAACGAGCCCGAGGGAGCAGCAGCAGGAGCGGATTTTATGGAATAAACTCTTCCCGTGCTGCCCGAGGAACTCCTCGGGGTGTCATTTCTCGGGGAAAGGAATTCCTCGCAGGTAAGGAAGGAATAATCCCAAATTCCTCCTCCGGAATCCAAAGTCAAATCCTTCCCGAAGCCTTCTGGAGCTGCTTCCTGCCAGGACAATTCCTCCGGGATGAGGGGAAGGCTGGAACCCCCCGTGTTGACCCCAAGGACCTCGGGGGTCTCTGCGATTTTTTTTTCCAGGATATCCCCACGGATTGTGACCCCACGGATGAGGATTTGGGGGAATTTTGGGGGATTTTGGGGCTGCTGACCCGTCAGGTATCCCCATTCACTCCTGCCCAGGATGTGCTTCAAAAAAACCTCGGGTGGAGCTGAATTCCTCTGAATTGATGGGAAATCGAGGATCCTGCAGGAATGGGGGATTTGGGGTTTTTTTTTGGGGAGCTCTGGGCTGTTTTTGGGGGCGATGGAGGTGTTGTGGTGCTCAAAATGATCCAAATAACACCCAGAGGGAATTTTCCAGAGTTCAATCCTTGTGGAAATGGTTCCAGGTCGCCTCTGCACCTCCCTCGGCTGGGCTGCTTTGATTGGAATCAGGCAAAAGAAAATCAGAAAAAAAGAAAATTTTTTTTCCTTGTTACGGCAGAAAAAAAAGGGGAGAAATCCCTCTCAGGGATCTCTGAGCCCACAGATAATTCCATGGGAGAAAAGCTGAGTTGTGATCAGATTTGGGACGCAGCAGAGAATCCACAGGAAGACCCAAAGTGACTCTTTTTACCCAATTCCCAATTTTTTTTTGTGCAGTGGGAATGGATTCCCTGCTCCGGGGAGTCGACTGCAGCCTTAAAAAAAATCCTGGAGGTGCTTAAAAATAAAAAAAATCAAAACTGTTAAAAACTGTTCAGCACCTCACAGGAAGGGTTTTACAGCTGAGAAATGAAGTCGCCGTTAGAAGTTAAAATGCTCTTTCAAAAAAATAATAAATTGTGCTTGAAAAATAAAGGAAAAAAAAAACAACCTAGTTGTGGAGTGAGACTCCGGTTTCCAACCGTAATTTTTTTTTTTTTTTAAAAAGTAAAATATATTTTTCAAAAATATCTTCAAGTAGTTTGGTGCATCTTGTTCTCTAAAAATAATTTTTAAAAAATACTTGCATTTTTTTTTTTAGAATTCCTGCATAAATCCCTGACTTAAAAAGAGTAAAATGTCTTCCTAATGACCCTTCTGAGCCCCTTTTTTGGGGGAAAAAGCCAAAAAAAATCCATGCACTTCTGGGGAGACCCTGAGGGGGTTTTGGGGGGTTGTGACCTCTCCCTGTCCCCCTGCGCTGTGACACCACGTCCTCGTGTCCCCACAGGGGTGGCAGTGCCACCACGGGGTGTCCCGTGTGTCCCCAGCTGTCCCACCCTCCCCTAATCCAGACACACAAAGGCTTTGATTCCTCCAAAGTCTTTTTTTTTATGTTTTAAAATTTCTCCTTTTTGTTTTTGTTTTGGTTTGGTTTTTTTACAAAATCTCCTCCTGGTGAGCTGTCCTCGTCCCCAGCTCAGCCAGGGCTCTGTCCCCTCTGTCCCCAGAGCTCTGTCCACCCCTGGGACCCCCAGCTGGGCTTGATCCTTGTGGGAAAAACCTGCAGGACAGGGTGACACCAGGATGGACACCTCGTTTGGAGGCTGTGCCACCCCAGGACAGGGTGACACCGGGATGGACACCTCGGTTTGGAGGCTGTGCCACCCCAGGACAGTGACAGGGACAGGACTGGAGGGTTTTGGGCATTCCTGGGGAGGCAGCAGAGCCCAGGGGGAATTGTGGAGCCTCGGCTGGGGAGGGGGAGCCATGGGGGTGACAGGAACACGGCAGGACTGTGGGGACAGAGAGCATCCAGGTCCTTCTTGACACCATCCAGGTGCTCCTTGACACCATCCAGGTGCTCCTTGACACCATCCAGGTCCTTCTTGACACCATCCAGGTCCTCCTTGACACCCTCCAGGTCCTCCTGGGGCGCTGAGAAGGGCTCAGAACCCCTCAGCAAGAGGGGATTGTTCCCAAAATCCCCCCGGGAAGAGCAGTTGGGTTCCCATCGGTGCAGTGAGTCCATAGTGCAAATCAGAGCCCAGGGCTGTGCTCGGAGCAGTGGGCAGGGAGGGCTGGAGGAGCTCTGGCCTCACTCTTCCCTCACCTGGGATGCTCCAGATCTTCCCTCGGGTGCTCCAACCTTCCCAGAAACACTCCAGACCTTTCCTGGGATGCTCTGAACCTTTCCCAGGATGCTCCAGAGCGTCCCTGGGATGCTCTGAACCTTCCTCTGGAAGCTCCTGACCCTCTCTGGGATGCTCCAAACCTTCCCCAGGATGCTTCAAACCATCCAGACCTTCCCCAGGATGCTCTGAACCCTCCCTGGGATGCTCCTGATCTTCTCTCAGGTGCTCCAGACCTTCCCCAGGATGCTCCAGACCTTCCCAGGGATACTCTGAACCTTCCCCTGGATGCTCCAAACCATCCAGACCATCCCCAGGTTGCTCCAGACCTTCCCTGGGATGCTCTGAACCCTCCCTGGGATGCTCCAGATCTTCACTCGGGTGTTCCAACCTTCCCAGGGATGCTCCAGAATGTCCCTGGGATGCTCTGAACCTTCCCTGGATGCTCCACACCTTCCCTGGGATGCTTTGAACCTTCCCCTGGATGCTCCAAACCATCCAGACCATCCCTGGGTTGCTCCACACCTTCCCCAGGATGCTCCAGACCTTCCCTGGGATGCTCCAACCCCTCCCATGCCCAAAAACCTCCCGTCCCCATCGCTGCCACTCCCTCCCGGTGTCCCAGCAGGGCAAGGGGAGTCGGGAATCCTTTGGAGAGGACCTGGAGATTCTGTCCCAGACGAGCAAACCCCAGGATTCTCCTCCGAGGCACAGGAGGAGCTCTGGGAGTTGTCCCCAGGGGTGTCCGAGTGTCCATCCCAACGTCCAGCCCTGCCCAGCTGGGGACAGTCCCAGGAGCTGAGGGTCTGTGGGGTTCCAGTCCAAAAATTGGGGTGAGCTGCAGGCACAGTCCGAGCTCAGCGCTCTCCATGCAGGAATGTCCCTTCCAGGAGTCCAGGCCAGCCCAGGGCCACCCCCCGGGAGCGAGGGGACAAACGGGACCGAGGTCCTGGCGGGGCTGGCAGAGTCTGGCTGTGCCCGGGCTGTCCCTGCTGGTCACTGGTTCATGGGCTCCTCCTGCTCCATCGGCTCCTCCTGTGCCCTGCAATGGGAGAAGGACTGTGAGAGACCTGCGGGACACACCCTGCTCCCGTGGGGACCTGGTGACAGTGACAAAAGGGCAGGGACAGGAGGGGACCCTGCTGGCTGGAGGTGACACCCTCCCCACCTCAGGCAGGAGGATTTGCTCTGGTTTTGTTTTGGGAAGAGCTCAGGAACCAACCCTGAGCTCCAGAATGTCATCCAGGTTGGGTGACACAGCCCTGCCCTGCTGCCACCCCCCAGGAGTGACCCCAGCACCCAGGAGTGTCACCTCTTCTCCACCATCACGGCCACCGAGAGCGACGCCAGGGCAGTGACCGTCTCCACCTCGTCGGCCTCGTGGAGCTGAGCCTCGAGGAAGGAGCAGCCCAGCTTGGAGGCGAAGCGCTGCACAGCCACCCAGTATTTACCTGTGGGACAGGGACATCAGGGCAGGGGCAGGGGACACTGGGACAGGGCTGGACAGGACAGGGATGGCCCAGGAACAGGGCTGGATGGGACAGGGATGGCCCAGGAACAGGGATGGCCCAGGAACAGAGATGGCCCAGGAACAGAGATGGCACAGGAACAGAGATGGCCCTGGACAGGGCTGGACAAGACAGGGATGGCCCAGGAACAGAGGTGGCACAGGAACAGGGGTGGCCTAGGACAGAGATGGACCAGGAACAGAGATAGCACAGGAACAGGGATGGCCCAGGACAGAGGTGGACAGGACAAGGATGACCCAGGAACAGGGCTGGACAGGACAGGGATGGCCCAGGACAGGGATGGCCCAGGAACAGGGATGGCACAGGAACAGGGATGGCACAGGAACAGGGGTGGCCCAGGAACGGGGATGGCCCAGGAATGGGGGTGGACAGGACAGAGATGGCCCAGGACAGGGATGGCACAGGACAGAGGTGACCCAGAAGCAGAGATGGCACAGGAACATAGATGGCCCAGGAACGGGGATGGCACAGGAACGGGGGTGGCCCAGGACAGAGATGGACCAGGAACAGGGATGGCAGAGGGACAGGGATGGCCTAGGACAGGGGTGGCCCAGGAACAGGGATGGACAGGACAGGGATGGCCCTGGACAGACATGACCTAGGACAGAGATGGCCCAGGACAGGGATAGCCCAGATTTCTGAGTTCCCCTTGCAGGAAATGCCCACCTGGGGCACCCCTCCCGTGAGGAGGAGGAGGATGGTGACCCCCAGGATCTCTGCTGCCCAATGAGGATCTTCAGGGTCACCCCAGTGCCCCCCAGCCCATTCCCAGCACACTTTAGGGTCACCCCAGTGTCCCCCAGCCCATTCCCAGCACACTTTAGGGTCACCCCAGTGTCCCCCAGCCCATTCCCAGCACACTTTAGGGTCACCCCAGTGTCCCCCAGCCCATTCCCAGCACACTTTAGGGTCACCCCAGTGTCCCCCAGCCCATTCCCAGCACACTTTAGGGTCACCCCAGTGTCCCCAGCCCTTTCCCAGCACCCTTTAGGGTCACCCCAGTGTCCCCAGCCCTTTCCCAGCACCCTTTAGGGTCACCCCAGTGTCCCTAGTCTGTTCCCAGCACCCTTTAGGGTCACCCCAGTGTCCCCAGCCTGTTCCCAGCACACTTTAGGGTCACCCCAGTGTCCCCAGCCCGTTCCCAGCACACTTTAGGGTCACCCCAGTGTCCCCCAGCCCAGTTCCCATAACACTTTAGGGTCACCCCAGTGTCCCCCAGCCCGTTCCCAGCACACTTTAGGGTCACCCCAGTGTCCCCAGCCCCGTTCCCAGCACTCTTTAGGGTCACCCCGGTGTCCCCAGCCCATTCCCAGCACCCTTTAGGGTCACCCCAATGTCCCCAGCCCTGTTCCCAGCACTCTTTAGGGTCACCCCAATGTCCCCAGCCTGTTCCCAGCACCATTTAGGGTCACCCCAGTGTCCCCCAGCCCCGTTCCCAGCACACTTTAGGGTCACCCCAGTGTCCCCAGCCCGTTCCCAGCACCATTTAGGGTCACCCCAGTGTCCCCCAGCCTGTTCCCAGCACCCTTTAGGGTCACCCCAGTGTCCCCAGCCCGTTCCCAGCACCCTTTAGGGTCACCCCAGTGTCCCCAGCCCATCCCCAGCACACTCACTCTGGACCTGGATCACGGCTTCCAGCGAGCGCACGGCATTGGCGTTGGGCTTCGTCCTGACGCTCTCCTCCGGGAGTGGCTCTGGCTGTGGGGACATCGGGGGGACATGAGGGGACATGGGTGGCTCTGCCAGGTGGGGGTGTTGGCATTGGGGGACACAGGGGGTCATGGGGGGCTGTGCTGGGGTGGGGACAGTGGCACTGGGGAACACAGGGTGCTGTGTCTGCCCAGGGGTGGTGGCACCAAGGGACACAGGGGGTCATGGGGAGCTGTGCCCAAGGGGGGACAGTGGCACTGGGGGTCACTGGGGGTCACAGGGGGCTGTGCTGGGGTGGGGACAGTGGCACTGGGGAACATGGGGTGCTGTGTCTGCCCAGGGGCGGTGGCACCAGGGGACACAGGGGGTCATGGGGAGCTGTGCCCAAGGGGGGACAGTGGCACTGGGGGTCACAGGGGTCACGGGGTGCTGTGCCTGGCTGAGGTGGTGGCATTGGGGGACACGGGAGGGCTGTGGCCGGGGGGGGGCAGTGGCACTGGGGGTCAACGAGGGTCATGGGGGTCACAGGGAGCTATGCCTGCCCAGGGATGGTGGCACCAGGGGACACAGGGGGTCACGGGGGGCTGTGCATGCCCAGGGGTGGTGGCACTGGAGGACACAGGGGGCTGTGCCAGGCAGGTGTGGTGGCACTGGGGGTCACAGGGGGCTGTGCCCTCCCAGGGGCAGTGGCACCAGGGGACACAGCGGGTCATGGGGAGCTGTGCCCGGGTGGGGACAGTCACACTGGGGGTCATGGGGGTCACAGGGGGCTGTGCCAGGCAGGGGTGGTGGCACTGGGGGTCACGGGGGGGTTGTGCTCGGGTGGGGGCAGTGGCACTGGGGGTCACTGGAGGTCACGGGGGGCTGTGCCCTCCCAGGGGCAGTGTCACCAGGGGACACAGCAGGTCATGGGGAGCTATGCCCGGGTGGGGACAGTCACACTGGGGGTCACCAGGGGCTATGGGGGGCTGTGCCCACACCGGGGCAGTGCCACCAGGTCAGTGGCACCAGGTCAGTGCCAGCGCAGCCCCTCCCTCACCTCGTGGCCCAGCAGGGCAGACACGCAGGCCTCGGACGCGTCACAAATGGCCGTGAGGTCGTGACCTCCCTCCAGCGCCAGCACCACTGCCCCCCCGGCCAGGCTCATCAGCTGCTTGGTCATGTAGCCAAAACCTGCCGGACAACGCCAGCGATGTCACCTTGTCACCTCCCCCTGCCCAATCCAACCCCGAAATCTCCGCAGGATTCTCTCCCTTTCCCGGGGGTTCCAGTGAGGGGACATCCCACCCTGAGAGGGGACATCCTCCCCCGAGAGGGGACACCCTGCCCTGAGAGGGGACACTGAACCCCGAGAGAGGACATTGCACCCCGAGAGAGGACACCCTGCCCTGAGAGGGGACACTGCACCCCGAGAGGAGACATCCCACCCCGAGAGGGGACACCCTGCCCCGAGGGGGGACACTGAGCCCCGAGAGGGGACATCCCACCCCGAGAGGGGACACTGAACCCCGAGAGGGGACATCCTGCCCTGAGAGGGGACATTGCACCCCGAGAGGGGACACCCCACCCTGAGAGGGGACACTGGACCCTGAGAGGGGACATCCTGCCCTGAGAGAGGACATTGCACCCCGAGAGGGGACACCCTACCCTGAGAGGGGACACCCTGCCCCGAGAGGGGACATCCCACCCTGAGAGGGGACATCCTGCCCCCAAGAGGGGACATCCTGCCCCGAGAGGGGACACTGCACCCCGAGAGGGGACACCCCACCCTGAGAGGGGACATCCTGCCCTGAGAGGGGACACTGCACCCCGAGAGGGGACACCCCACCCTGAGAGGGGACATCCTGCCCCGAGAGGGGACACTGCACCCCGAGAGGGGACATCCTGCCCTGAGAGGGGACATCCCGCCCCAAGCCACCTCCTTACACTTGGCAGACACTTTGTAGCCCCCCAGGGGCGCCGGGTGGCCCTCGGCCGCATCGAACCCGGCTGACACCAGCACCACGTCGGGGCAGAACTCGTGGGCAATCGGCATCACCACCGTCCTGAGGGGAAAAGGGGATGAAATGTGGGGTTAGACCCACAGGGAGGGGAAAACGGGGCTGAAATGTGGGGTCAGCCCCTGAGAAAGGAGTAGTCAAATAGAAAACCCAAATCTATTTGCACTTCAACCATTCTTGTTTCTTTGAGCTTTTGCCCCTTTCCACCAGCACAGAGCCTGTCCAGGGTTGAAGGCTGATAACAGTTCTGGACTTGTGGATTCCATTAATCTTATCAAGATAAAAGGGGGCAGAAGGAATCCTTTTGCCACTGAGCACAAGAAATCGCTAATAATATTAATGACTTATGAGAAGTAATTTGTATAGCCACTCCTATCCTGGGGAATGTGATGAATATTCATGAATTTTACCTGTAACACTGTGTCTTTGGGGGGACTGAGGTGTGTTTGGTGGAGAGAATTCCCCACACATTCAGTGCATCGAATAAAGCAAATACCCACTGCTCTGACTTGGTCTCTGAAGTGTCTCCAGGCTCGATTGGGGCAAATCACCCCACATGGAGGGAAAATGGGGCTGAAATGTGGGGTTAAACCCACATGGAGGGAAAAATGGACTGAAATGGGGCTGAAATGTGGGGTCAGCCCCACATGGAGGGAAAACGGGGCTGAAATGTGGGGTTAGACCCACACGGAGGGAAAATAGGGCTGAAATGTGGGATCAGCCCACACAGGGGGAAAATGGGACTGAAATGTGGGGTTAGCCCCACACAGAGGGAAAATGGGGCTGAAATGTGGGGCTGAAATGTGGGGTCAGCCCCACGCGGAGGGAAAATGGGATGAAATGTGGGGTTAGCCCCACACGGAGGGGAAAAAGGGGCTGAAATGCGGGGCTGAAATGTGGGGTCAGCCTTTCATGGAGGGAAAACGGGGCTGAAATGTGGGGTCAAAATGTGAGGTCAGCCCCACATGGAGGGAAAAAGGGGCTGAAATGCGGGGCTGAAATGTGGGGTTAGACCTACATGGAGGGAAAATGGGGCTGAAATGTGAGGTCAGCCTCCCATGGAGGGAAAAAGGGGCTGGAATGTGGGGCTGAAACATGGTGTCAGCCCCATCCGGAGCACGGGACACCAGCAGGGACACGGGGACATTACCTGAAAGCCGCCAGGTACTCGGGGTCACCCATGGGGGGGTCAAGCCCCCCAGCCCAGGCCACGTTGACATTGAAACCCTCTCCAGGTCCAGCGCCCACCTGGGAGGAGAGAGGACAGGGCTGAGGCCGGGATGTGTCCATAGAGATGTTCACCCCCCAGGGCACTGTCCCTGCTCAGCCCCCGTGTCCTGCTGTCCCCTCTGTCCCCTCTGTCCCTCACCTCGTCGGCTGCTCCGCTGCCCGGGAAGAAGTTCCCGTCGTCGTGGCGATGCAGGGAGATGTAGAGAACCTCGGGGTCCCTGTAGAAGATCTGCTGGGTGCCGTTGCCGTGGTGGACGTCCTGCAGGGAGCATTTTGGCAGCTGCACGGTGGCCCCAGAGCCTCATGGGGACAATAGCTGGGTCCCCCAGGCCAGGGTCTGCTCCTGCTCCCCCATCTCAACAATGCCAGGGGGTTCCACTGCAGGCAGCACTCCTGGGGACACCCTGGGGACACCTTGGGGATGGCAGGGACAGGCTGGGGACACCCTGGGGACACCTTGGGGACACCCTGGGGAGGGCAGGGACGTGCTGGGGACACCCAGGGGACACCTTGGGGACACCCTGGGGAGGGCAAGGACACACTGAGGAGGGCAGGAACATGCTGGGGACACCCTGGGAAGAGCAGGGACACGCTGGGGACACCCTGGGGACACCTTGGGGACACCCTGGAGAGGGCAGGAACATGCTGGGGACACCCTGGGGAGGGCAAGGACATGCTGGGGACACCATGGGGACACCCTGGGGAGGGCAGGGACATGCTGGGGACACCATGGGGACACCCTGGGGAGGGCAGGAACATGCTGGGGACACCCTGGGGAGGGCAAGGACATGCTGGGGACACCATGGGGACACCCTAGGGAGGGCAGGAACGTGCTGGGGACACCCTGGGGGCACCCTGAGGAGGGCAAGGACATGCTGGGGACACCCTGGAGAGGGCAAGGACATGCTGGGGACACCCTGGGGAGGGCAGGGACACGCTGGGCACACCCTGGGGAGGGCAGGGACACTCTGGGGACAGCCTGGGGAGGGCAGGGACACCCTGGGGACACCCCGGGGACACCCTGGGGACTCACCCAGTCCACGATGAGGATCTTGCTGAGTTTCCCCTTCTGCTGCAGCTGCCGGGCAGCGATGGCCACCGAGTTGAAGAAGCAGAATCCCCTGGGAAGAGGGGTGGGAGTCACCTTCCTTCCCGAGCTCCCTTCCCTCCCCGCGGGGCCTGGAGGGAAAATGACTCCCGGGGGAGTTATTTGGGGTCGGTTTTGAGCCCCAGAGCTGGTTTTGGGGCTCCCCAGGTGCCTCGGGATGCTCCTTACATGGCGGTGGAAGGATCCGCGTGGTGTCCAGGCGGCCGCACCACTGCAAAGCCATTCTGGGGACAGAGCAAAGGCCAGCGGTCAGAGCTGCCACCTCCACAGGGTCACACCCCACCCAATGTCACCGCACAGCCCTGGGACGTGCCACCACCGCCTACCTTCAGCTCCCTGGTGGCTACCTTGAAGGCCAGCTCGGTGACACTGCCAGCAGCCCAGCGGGCGGCGTTGGACGAGTGCAGCTCGTTCCAGATGGTGTCACTGTCCACCTGGAGGGGGGGCAGTTGTCACACGGGGCCACCGGTCACAGAGGGACATCGCAGTGATGGGAGCCATGGCCTCACCCAGCTGTGCCAGCTGATGGTGACACTGGGTGACACCTCCTCCTGCCCCAGCCCCCCAGCCCAACCCCCTCCTTTACCTTCTCTCTCTTATTTTAGAGTTTAACCAAACGCCTTGCTTTGATCAGCACCACGGCAGAGCCACAAAACTCAGAGTCTCTTCTGCTGGGGGCCACGTGTGAGCCTCAGAGCCCCCCGAGCCCAGGGGGGACAACTCCAGCCCCCCGGAACGGGCGGGAGCAGAGCGGGGAAGGGGAGGCAGAGCGGGGAAAGCAGAGCTGGCGCCCAGCACGGCGGGCAAGGAGAGGAGCAGAACCAGAAGAGGCAGCAGGAAGGCACCGAGGGAGCCCCTTCCTGAAAGAGAAGGACAGAGAGGACAGGGACAGGGAGAGGAAGAGAGGAGAAGGCAGTGAATGCAGAGAAACCAGGTGGGAAAGCTGGGAATGGAGAGGACTCGGAAGGGATGGAGAGAAGGGACGAGCTGCTGTCCCCATGTCACCGCTGCCCTCCCGCTGGGGGGACCCCTGTGCTGCCAGCCCCTCCTGATGGCCTTGGGGGGATTTGGATTGAGGATTCCCTCCAGAGTGGGATGTTCAGCCCTTCCTGAGGACCAGGAGCAGCTCTGACCCAACACCTCCATCCAGCACCAACACCTCCATTCAACACCAACACCTCCATCCAACACCAACACCTCCATCCAACACCAACACCTCCATCCAACACCAACACCTCCATCCAACACCAACACCTCCATCCAACACCAACACCTCCATCCAACACCAACACCTCCATCCAGCACCAACACCTCCATCCAGCACCAACACCTCCATCCAGCACCAACACCTCCATCCAGCACCAACACCTCCATCCAACACCAACACCTCCATCCAACACCTCCATCCAACACCAACACCTCCATCCAACACCTCCATCCAACCCCAACACCTCCATCCAGCACCAACACCCCACCACACCAACACCCCACCACACCAACACCCCACCACACCAACACCTCCATCCAACACCAACACCTCCATCCAGCACCCCCACCTGGGCAGCCTAGGGGCTTCGGGAGCTGCCTGGAGACCCCCGAGGGGCCAAAAAGGAACAGCCCTGCCCCAAACCCAGAGCAGGGATGGAGCAGTCACCCCCACCCCTCCCAAAATTCAGACCAGGATGGAACAGGATGGAACACTCACCCCCACCCCTCCGCAGGGCAGCATCACAAACGTCCTCTGGGACAGGATCCCTGCCGGGAGAGGGGACAGCGAGGACCTCAGGGCTGGGAAATGGGCCCTGGGGAGCTGCTGGGAGCTGTCCCCAAGGCTGGACAGGGGTGACAGGGTGGGGACCCACCTGCCAACTTGCCGTTGTCCAGTTTGAGGCGGTTGAGGGGGTTGGTGCCGTAGAGCAGCACGTGGCGCTCGCTGTGGACACACTGCAGCTCCTCCAGGGTGGCCTTGCGGCCCCGCAGGCACTGTGGGGACACGGCTGTCACCGGGAGGGACACGCAGGGAGCCCCCAGGGTGGCCTGTCCTGCTGTCCCTGCAGCCACGGAGGCTCAGGACTGGCTGGGCTGGAACTTGAGCACCCCCAGGTGACAATCAGGGAGCAGGAGGAGATGGCACCACCACCTCCCCGCAGCCGGACCACTGGACCAGGGCAGGGTTTTACTGGGCTAGAATTGGCCCTGAGGTGGCCAAACCCCCTGGTTTGGGGGATCAGCCAAACCCCTGGACTGGGGGAATCAGCTAAGCCCCTGGTTTGGGGGGATCAGCCAAACCCCCTGGTTTGGGGGATCAGTCAAAACCCCCTGGATTGGAGGATCAGCCAAACTCCCTGGTTTGGAGGGGATCAGCCAAACCCCTGGTTTGGGGGAATCCCAAAACACCTGGATTGGATGATCAGCCAAACCCCCTGGTTTGGGGGGATCAGCCCAAACACCTGGACTGGGGGGATCAGTCAAACCCCAGGTTTGGGGGAGATCAGCCAAAAACACCTGGATTGGGGGGGATCAGCCAAACCCCCTGGTTTGGAGGGATCAGCCAAAACCCCTGGATTGGGGGGATCAGTCAAACCCCAGGTTTGGGGGGGATCAGCCAAAACCCCTGGATTGGGGGGGATCAGCCCAAACCCCTCGATTGGAGGATCAGTCAAACCCCTGGATTGGGGGGATCAGTCAAACCCCTGGATTGGGGGGATCAGCCCAAACCCCTGGACTGGGGGGATCAGTCAAACCCCAGGTTTGGGGGGATCAGCCAAAACCCCAGGTTTGGGGGGATCAGTCCCGCTCCCAGCTCACCTCGCAGCGGCTGCGCAGACCCCTCTCCTGCAGCCGCGACCAGATGCTCTGGATCCTCCCGGCGTGCTCGGGGTGGTTGCTGTTGTCCCCGCAGGAGCATTGGTGCTTCAGCATCACCGAGTCGTAAACCAGCCCTGCCAGGCACGGCCAGAGCTGCAGAGCTGAGCCCTCGGGGGCTCCGAGAGCCCAAACACCCTCAAAGAGTGACTGAAACATCCCCAAACCCTGAGAGATTCTGCCCCAAAATCACAGGAGATTCTGCCCCAAAACCACGGGAGATTCTGCCCCAAATCCCGGGGAGAGTCTGCCTCAAAAACACCGAGAGGTTCTGCCCCAAAACCACGGGAGATTCTGCCCCAAAATCAGGAGAGATTCTGCCCAAAAACACTGAGAGATTCTGCCCCAAAATCGCAGGAGGTTCTGCCCCAAATCCCGGGGAGATTCTGCCCAAAACCACGGAGAGATTCTGCCCAAAACCCTGGGAGATTCTGCCCAAAACCCGGGGAGATTCTGCCGCAAAACCCGGGGAGATTCTGCCGCAAAACCCGGGGAGATTCTGCCGCAAAACCCGGGGAGATTCTGCCCCAAAACCCCGGGGAGATTCTTCCCCAAAACCCCGGGGAGATTCTGCCCCAAACCTTGGGAGATTCTGCCCAAAAACCCTGGGAGATTCTGCCCCAAAACCCCGGGGAGATTCTGCCCCAGACCTTGGGAGATTCTGCCCCAAACCCTGGGAGATTTTCCCCCAAATCCCAGGGGTCTCTCTCCCAAACCTGCTGGAAGCAAATCCTGCCCTGGACTCCCGGCTGGGTGGGCAAAGCCCGCCTGGAAAAGCTCCTGAGATAAGGAGGAGTCCCTGGCTCTGTCCTGCTGCTCCCAAGAGTCCGCGAATGACCGGGATGGATGCAGAGCTGCCCTCGGATGTCCCCATGTCCCCTCCTGTCCCCAGCCCGGCTGTGCCAGCCCCACACCGGCCATACCTGTGGTGAAGTGTGGCTTGGGCGGCTGCTCCTGGACAGGCAGGGACAGCGCCTTGGTGTCCTGGGCAGGGAGGGACACGGTGGCGGTGGCCGGGGACGACTGGGCCCTGGATAGGGGTCGGTGGCCGGTGTGGCCGGGGGACACCACGGCCGGGTCAGCCAAGGGCTGGCGCTTGAGGAGCTGCTGCTGCACCCGCTGGAAGGAGTCCCATAGGAAGGCCTGGGGACAGGGGACATCGTGAGGGGCTGGGGCACTGTCCCTGGCACAGGGGACAGGGGACAGAGCACTGCCCGGGGCATCCAGAGCTGGACCAGCGGCTGCTTCAGGCTTGGAGCTGGGACAGGACAGGACAGGACAGGACAGGAGGTGACAGGAGGGGACAGTCCGAGCTTCTGCTGCTCCCTGCCGGCTCAGCTCTGCAGTGACAGCAGCAGTGTGACAGAGCCAGAATGGGGACAGAGCCCGGCAAGGTGGGGACAAAGCCCGGCAATTGGGGGACGATGCTCAGAAATGTGGGAACAAAGTCCAGAAACTTGGGGACAATGTTCAGCAATCTGGGGACAATATCCAGTAATTCGGGGACAATGCCCAGCTTTTCTGACACCAGGGGTGGCCACAGCACTGCCCCTGTCCCTGTGAGCTGTCCCGGGCTCCAGGCAGGCAGAGATGCCATCCCCGTGTCCCCACCTGTCCCCAGGGCTCCCCACCCTTTACCTGCTGCAGCACCAGCTCCTCCTGGGGCTGCTGTCCCATCTTCTGCGTCCTCTCAGGCTCCTTCCCACTGCTGCCGGGCCGAGGGGGCTCTCCCCGTGTCCTGCTGGGGTCACCACCTTCGGCCACAGCCTCCTGGAGTGTCCCCTCGGCCTCCATGTCCTCCGAGGATGGGATCTGCCGCAGCCGGGGCTTCTCGCTGGACTTGGCCATGCGCTGCAGCCAAGGGGACAAGTGACACGGGGCAGGTGGCAGGGGACAGGCCAGGCCAGGCTGGGGACAGGCCAGGCCGAGCAGGAGCGGGAGGGAGCCAGGAAGCGGAGCAGTGCCATCTCTGAGCCTGGACACGGCGTCACCTCAGGTGGGACACCCGGCAGTCGCCATCCAGGGGTGGCAGCGTCACCTTGCACCCTCCCCGTGTCACCTCAAGCCACGTCTCACCTTGCCCAGGTGACTCTGCTGCTTGAGCCTCTCGAGGAAGTGCGCGTGGTGCTGCTGGAAGAGCAGGTGCTGCGGGATGGCCTTGGGGCTCTGCGGCAGAGGCTCTGAGCGAGTCCTGCCCAGCGGCTTGTGGTGGCCGGGCAGGGACAGCCGCTCGGCGGGGATCAGCGAGGGCGCGAAGGAGAAGGGGACAGTCCCCAGGCCTGGCACTGGAGGGGAGAGGAGCGACGGGTGAGGGTGGCAGAGGTGACGAACGGCGCCGGCTGTCCCCGCGTCCCTGAGCCGGACACTCACCCGCCACCAGCGGAGCGTGGGTGACCGAGGGCTCGAGGATGATGACGGGCTGCAGCCGAGGGGACAGGGGGCTGCTGGCGTCGTGCTGCTCCAGGCCGGCCGGGATGAAGACGGGCGAGTGAGTGCCCGGCAGCACCGGCCCGTTGAGCACAGGCACGCGGTGAGCCAGGCTGGGCAGTGCCCGGCGATCAGCATCACCCTGCGGGGACAGGGATGGGGTTAGCACAGGGACAGGGTTCGGACAGGGACAGACACAACACCACCCCACCCCAACACCCCCACACACCCCACACAACAGGGTTAGCACAGGGACAGGGTTAGCACAGGGACAGAGCACCGGAAGGGCACAGCACTGTCCCCACGGGCAGTGCCCGGCGTTCAGCCTCACCCTGCGGGGACAGGGACAGGGTTGGAACAACAACACAACAACACCACACCACCCCACCCCCACACCCCCACCCACCCCCACAGGGACAGGGTTGGGACAGGGACAGGGTCAGCACAGGGACAGGGTCAGCACAGGGAGGGCACAGCAGTGTCCCCACTGTCCCCATGGGCAGTACTGGGAGCCCCAAACCCAAAGGAAAGCCCCACAAGTCCCTCTGCCCAGTGCTGGGGTCCAGCCTGGCCACCTACCCTGGCACTGGTGGTGGCCGGCAGCCCCAGGGTGATGGCCGGCAGGGAGGCTGCACTCTGCAGGGCAAACTGGGCCAGGGAGCTCTCCTGCATCAGCAGCCGCTGGGCCAGCGGGGTCTGTGACAAACAGGAGCCATCAGCGCCCTGCTCCCGGCGTGGGGACAGGGGACAGGCACGGGCTGAGTCCCAGCCGCCCGAGACCTTCCCAGTGCGCAGGGACAGCAGGGAAGGGCAGCTCTGGCCGGGTCGTGTCCCTCCCCTGAGCCCCGAGGGGACACCAGGCCCCCAAAGCCACCAAACTCACCTCGTGGGTCACTCCCGGGGTGGCGGGCAGCGCTCCGTGCTCGGCGGGCAGGCTGTCGTTGGGAGAGCTGCAGCCGGACACGGGGGTGCTGCTGCTGCTGGGGGACGAGTCTGGGAGGGGACAGTCATGGGGTGAGGGGACAGCCATGGGGTGAGGGACACAGCCACGGGGTGAGGGGGGACAGCCATGGGATGGGGGACACAGCCACGGGGTGAGGATACGGCCATGGGATGAGGGGACACAGCCACGGGGTGAGGGGGGACAGCCAGGGGTGAGGGGGGACAGCCACGGGGTGAGGGGACACAGCCCGCGGGGGTGAGGGGGACACAGCCACAGGGCGAGGGGAAACAGCCCGGGGGAGGACACAGCCGGGGTGAGGACAAGCCACGGGGCGAAGGGGAGCCAGGGGTGAGGGGAGACAGCCACGGGGTGAGAGGGAGGACAGCATGGGGTGAGGGGACACGGCCACAGAGTGAGAGGGGGACAGCCACGGGGTGACAGGGACACAGCCACGGGGTGAGGGGGACACGGCCACGGGGTGAGGGGACAGCCACGGGGTGGAGGGGACAGAGCCACGGGGCAAAGGGGGACAGCCAGGGGGTGAGGGGGACACAGCCATGGGGTGAGGGGACACAGCCACGGGGCGAAGGGGGACAGCCAGGGGGTGAGGGGACACAGCCATGGGGTGAGGGACACAGCCAGGGGGTGAGGGGGACAGCCAGGGGGTGAGGGGACACAGCCCCAGCCCAGCCCAGCCCAGCCCTCCAACCTCTGTCCCCCAACTCCTGGGGCCCAATCCCCTTTGGGGCTGCAGCGTGGGAAGCAGCACCCCATAGTGGGAACCCCGACCAGCCACATCTGGCTCTGGGGCACTCCCAGCCCCCCAGGACCATCCTGCGCCCCAAAAGCAGCAGCAGCAGCAGCTGCAGCAACATCTGGCTCAGCCATCCCACACCACCCTGGCGAGGACACGCGCCACACCCCACGGAGACTGTCCCCAAGCAGAGGTGACACGGGACCCTGGGCAGGCTGGAGCTGCCCCAGCAGCACCCCGAGGTCTCTCCTCACCGATGGCTTCGGGTGGGCGCCTCTTGAGCGAGGGGGGAGCGCTCTCCTTGCGCGTCAGAGGGTTCTTGCGCCGGTCCAGGCACTTCCTGGGCTTGCAGCGCACCTTCAGGTTGGGCTCGGACGCTGTTGGGGACAGGGGGTCAGTCCAGGCCTGGCCTGGGTGGGCTCCGTGGGGCCAGTCCTCAGCTCCAGCCAGGGACCAGGGACACAGGGACATTCCTGAGGTCTCGAGGGACACAGGGATGTTGCCAAAGCCTCAAGGGACACAGGGACATCCTGAGGCCTCGAGGGACACAGGGACATCCCAAAGCCCTGAGGGACACAGGGACATCCCGAAGGCTCGAGGGACACAGGGACATCCCAATGCCTCGAGGGACACAGGGACATCCCGAGGCCTCGAGGGACACAGGGATGTTCCCAAAGCCTCGAGGGACACAGGGACATCCCGAGGCCTCGAGGGACACAGGGACATCCCGAGGCCTCGAGGGACACAGGGACATCCCAAAGCCTCGAGGGACACAGGGACATCCCAAACCCTTACCTGTTTTCCGCAGTGGGAAATGCTCAGGGGGGTCGAGAGCAGCGCTGGGCACGGGGGGCAGGAAGGTGCTGAGCATGGCAGGCGAGGGACCCTCGGGGTCCAGAGGCTCCAGAGCCCTGCGGGGAGAAGCCAGAGCCCCTTCCCAGCTGCCCTTGTCCTTGTCCCTTGCCCCGTGTGACAGGGCCAGGGCTGACAATGCCTTACCTGTAGGGCAGGGCTGCAGGGGGAGCATTGCTGGTCCTCTCCAGAGCCGCCTGCTGCTTCTTCAGGATGACCTCGGCCAGCTTCTGCTTGACCACCGTGCTGGCCACAGCACCTGCAGTGACCACGGCGGGTCAGAGATGCTCCAGGGGGTACCATCACCACCCCAGGGCTCCAGGGGTGACACCGGGACAGCTGGCCCTATTCCCACCCCATTCCCGCCCCATTCCCGCCCCATTCCCACCCCATTCCCACCCCATTCCCACCCCATTCCCGCCCCATTCCCGCCCCATTCCCGCCCCATTCCCGATGTCTGCTCCAGCAGGAACTCTCCGTGCCTACAACAGGAATGCTCCACGGATCTCTGCCCGCGTTCGGCACCTCCGAGCATAACTCCATTCATTAATTACTAATTAATTAGGTGCGTGGTGGAGCTCAGGGTATCCCAGAAGTGGGGGCGAGCTGCTGGCAGCTCCTCCAGCGCTGGCACCAGAGGGCGCCGGGAGACCGCGGCTGGGCGGGGGGCTGCACCCCACCCGGGGGTCCTGCCGGGGTCATCAAACCCATCCTGGGGGTCCCACAGGGGTCTGGTAGGCAGGTGAGGTCTCCAAACCCAGCCCGGGGGTCCCGCCGGGGTCTCCAAACCCAGCCCGGGGGTCCCGCCGGGTTCTCCAGCCCAGCCCGGGGGTCCCGCCGGGGTCTGCAAACCCAGCCCGGGGGTCCCGCCGGGGTCTGCAAACCAAACCCACCCCCACCACCCACCCCCCAAAACCCACCCCCACCCCCAAACCCAACCCCCAAACCCACCCCCCACCCCCAAATCCATACCGGAGGTCTCCAAACCCATCCCAGGGGTCCCACCGGGGTCTCCAAACCCAGCTCTGCAGCTGCTCTCCCACCCCTTTCCCCCCGGGGAAAGCAGAGCTCGCTCTGGGTAAGGGCAGAGCCCCCCAGCCCCCTCCCCAAAGCCCCTCTGCTCCCCCCGGGGAAGGCAGAGCTCACTCTGGGTGAGGGCAGAGCCCCCCAAGCCCCCTCCCCAAAGCCCCTCTGCTCCCCCCGGGCACAGCCAACCCTTACTCCGCTTGCTCTTGTCCTTGTTGAGGATCTGCCGCAGCTCCTGCTCCTGCTGCCCCGGCTCAGCCTCGCGGTGCGGCGACTCCATGGCCACCTGTGGGACAAGGACATGGGCACGGGGACACGCCAGCCCCGCCCGGAGCCCTCTGACCCCTCCCCGGCCCCAGGCAGGTGGCAGAGCATGGATGGGACAGTCGGTTGTGTCACTCCAGAGGCCCTGAAGTTGTTCCATCACAACAAACAGGAGGCATTTTGGTCTCCAGGGACGCTTTGTTCTCCCCGGGGACATTGTAAAACTCAAAACCTGTCTGTTCCCACTCGCTGCCTCCTCTCGAGGTGTTTGGACACACCTGTACCTGGGCCGTGTTGCAATGCAGTGAAAAAAAATAATCTTTGTTGAGTAAAAATGAGGGGGGAAAAGGAAAAAAAAAATCTGTGATATGAGATTTTTTATGATATGAGATCCAAATCCCACCGGATCCATGGAACTGCCCTGAGCCTGGAGCAGCCCTGGGGATGGACAGGGGGATCTCTGTGAGTCCAGATGGTCACAACTCTTTGGACACGGTCACACCTCCCTGGACATGGTCACACCTCCCTGGACACGGTCACACCTCCCCGGGTGTCCTTCCCACCTGCCTCCCCCTGAAGTTATCCCTGCTAAATCCCTCTGGGATAAATTCCCTGCCTCCTGCTCCTCCCTGGACATCCCGGGAGTCTCCAGCCCTCCTGCTGGCCTTGGCAAGACCAGGATTTGGCCTGGAATTCAGACACAACCCCCCGAGCAGCCTCCTTGCGTCAGAGAGCTCCCCAGGCTGGCTGGAAACCCCTCCAGATGTTCCAGCTCAGGGAAAAGCAGGAATTCACCTGGGAATGTCAGTTTGGCATTGGGATTTCCAGCCTCTTCCTCTGAATCCCTGCCCGGAGATGAGAACTCAAACCCAGCCCCGACTCTGAATTTTGCTTTTGGGGGGGGAAATTCAGCATCCAAAGAGCCCAACCTTGTCCCCAAACTGTCCCCACGTACCCTGACGTGCTGGTGGGCGAGCTGCTCCACCTGCTGCTGGTGCAGGCTGGCCAGGAAGAGCTGGTGCTGCAGCTGCTGCTGCTTCAGGGCCAGCAGGGCCGTGTCCTGGGGCTTGACCACGCGCTGCCCGATCCGCAGGTCCATGGGGACGGCCTGGGGCACCCGCGGCGAGGCGCACGGGGTCACGGCAGCTGTGGGGACACAAAGGGACACGGCTGAGCTCAGGGAGAGCGCTGGGGAGGCGCTGGTGTGGTGGCAGGGAGGTGCGCTGTCACCGAGGGGGATTTGTCACGCTCCGTCCTCTGCCTGCAGAGCTTTGCTCGTCAGCTGGGGGGAGATTTTTGTGAATCTCACACCTCTGGAGAGACTCCAGGGTGCTGCAGGTGTCTCTCCCTGACAGCACGGGTCAGGGTGGCCTTGGAGTGGACGTTCCCTGCAGAATGCCGTGAGGGGTGAATCGCTGACCCCTTGGGGACACCAAAACAGTGCCAGTTGCACATCAAAACAGTGCCAGTTACACACCTGAAATTGTCCTTTACACACCCAAAATTGTGCCAGTTTCACACCCAAAATAGCCCCAGTTACACACCAAAACACTGCCAATTACACACATGGAATAGTGCCAGTTGCGCACCTGAAATTGTCCATTACACACCAAAAATAGTGTTGGTTACACATCCAAAATAGCCCCAGTTACACACCAAAACAGTGCCAGTTATACGCCTAAAAAAGTCAATTATGCACCCAAAATAGCCCCAGTTACACACTGAAACAGTGCCAGTTACACACCTGAAACAATGCCAGTTACACACTGAAACAGTGCCAGTTACGCACCCGGAATAGTGCCAGTTACACTCCTGAAATTGTCCATTACACACCAAAAATAGTGCCAGTTACACACTGAAACAGTTCCAGTTACGCACCTAAAATAGTCCATTTTGCACCCAAAATAGTGTTAGTTACACACCCAAAATAGCCCCAGTTACACACCAAAACAGTGCTGATTACACACATGGAATAGTGCCAGTTACACGCCTGAAATTGTCCGTTACATACCTGAAATTTTCCATTACACACCCAAAATAGCCCCAGTTACACACCAAAACAGTGCCAGTCACACACCTAAAATAGTCAATTATGCACCCAAAATAGCCCCAGTTACACACCTGAAACAATGCCAGTTACACACTGAAACAGTTCCAGTTACACCCTTGAAATAGTGCCAGTTACACACCTGAAATTGTCCATTACTCAGCCAAAATAGTGCCGGTTATACACCAAGAGAGTTCCAATTACACACCTGAAATAGTCAATTATGCACCCAAAATAAACCCAGTTACACACTGGGACTGTTCCAGTTACACACCTGAAAAAGTCCATTACACACCTGAAATAGCCCCAGTTGGACACTGAAACAGTTCCAGTTACACACCTAAAATAGTCAATTATGCACCCAAAATAGCCCCAGTTACACACCCGAAATAATGCCAGTTACACACATGGAATAGTGCCAGATACACTCCTGGAAACTGTCCATTACTCACCCAAAATAGTGCCAGTTACACACTGAAACAGTTCCAGAAATAGTCAATTATGCACCCAAAATAGTGCATTACACACCCGAAATAGTGCCAGTTACACACTGAAACAGTGCCAGTTACACACCTAAAATAGTCAATTATTCACCCAAAATACTGCCAGTTACACACCCAAAATAATGCCAGTTACACACTTGACACAGTGCCAGTTACACACCTGAAATTGTCCATTACACACCCAAAATAGTGCCAGTTGCACACCCAAAACAGTGCCAGTTACACACCTAAAATAGCCCATTTTACACCCAAAACTGTCCCATTTTCACCCATCATGGAGCATCCCCCGCAGCAGAGGGTTTCTCCCCGCCAGCTCCAAAACCTCTCCCGAATTTCCAGAAACATCCTGGACCTCAGGCCACGACATTCCCAGGAAACCCCACCGCAGGGTTCACTGATAACCACACGCGATTTAATTAGTCCCGGGCTAATTAGCTCTAATTGCTGCACCCCGGGACGGGGAGGCTGATGGAGATCGACAATCCCAGCCTCGGGAAGCTGTCCTCTGCTCCAGAGCCTCGCTGAATATTTATTTTGGAGGATGCAGCGACAAGCAGGGCTGTCCCCTCCCTCTTGTCACCTCCCGTTTGTCCCCTCCTGAGGAGGACAGCAAGGCTGGCAGAGGAGGTGGCAGCGCGGGCTGCTGGCAGCGGGACAAGGACAGGCTGTGACCAGCACATCTCGGGATGGGAATCGGGAATTGTGACACTCCGGCCAGGCCAAATCCCGCCCCGTGTCCCCTCCGGCCAAATGTCACCGTCCTGCCGCGCACACGAGGGGCAGGAGTTGGGGACGATTGTGTTTGGGATCATCACTCCCCCCTTTCCTAGGGAGAAGGATCAGCCCACCCAGGCACAGCCTCCGAGCTGATGGAACCCAAAAAAGTTGTCCCAGCCTGTCTCTGCTCCCTAAAAAATCCACACCTTGGACTCAGCACGGCCTGATGCTGCCCCTTCCTGGAAAAAAGGGTGGGAAGGGCTTGGGGGGACAAAAAGGGACAAGAAGGTCTTGGAAAAAAAGGGTGGGAAGGGCTTGGGGGGACAAAAAGGGACAAGGTCTTGGGAAAGGACTGGCCCACCCAGGCACAGCCTCGGAGCTGGTGGCATCCAAAAAAATTGTCCCAGCCTTTCTCTGCTCCCTAAAAAAATCCACACCTTGGTCTGAGCTCCCCACGGCAGCATCTTTGGGCTCAGCACGGCCTGATGCTGCCCTTTCCCTGGAAAAAAGGGTGGGAAGGACCTGGGGGGACAAAAAAGGACAAGAAGGTCTTGGGGAAAAAGGGTGGGAAGGGCTTGGGGGGACAAAAAGGGACAAGAAGGTCTTGGAAAAAAAGGGTGGGAAGGACTTGGGGGGACAAAAAGGGACAAGAAGGTCTTGGGGAAAAAAAGGGTGGGGAGGACTTGGGGTGACAAATAGGGACAAGAAGGTCTTGGAAAAAAGGGTAGGAAGGGCTTGGGGGTGACAAAAAGGGACAAGAAGGGTGAAAAGGGCAGTTCCAGGTGGAGGAGGAGCTGCTCCAGACACCCTCGGGAAGGAGGGAGGATGCAGAGCCGAGGGGGAAGCGCTGGCTGGGGACTCTGGGAATCTCTCTCTCTACATCATTCGTTTCACTCTCTGTAAAAACAAACTGCGAGGCGGCGGAAGCGCGGAAGGGAGGGATGGGGGGCGCTGGGGGAGAAGGGAGCAGCAGCCAGAAAAACAACTCCTCACCACTCGCCCGGAGCCAGGAAAAAGCTGCCGAGCATCCCCAGGGCCAAGAGGCTCCGGAGCCAGGCAAGAAGAGGCTGCGGGGATTCTGCTCCTGCCACATCGCCCAGCTCTGCCCACCCCACTCTGGGGGTGAATTTTTAGGGAAAAAGGGAGGACGGGATGGGAAAAGGTTCCGTGGGATCCTGCCTGAAGTGCCCCGAGGTGACACCAAGGCTCTGCTCCAGCCAGGCTGAGGCCACCAAACCCAGGGCGATTTTCCAGAGCTTGGAAACACAAAACGTCCCACGCCGAGTGCCAGGGCGATGTGCGACAAGGGATGGTGGCACCGGGAGAGGAACGCTGTCCCCACGCGGGGACCCTCGGGAGTGGCAGCTCCTCGGGGATTCTCCACATCCTCCTGCTCCAGCAGCTCCGGACCCCCCAAATCCCCCAAAACCCCTCCTGTTTGTGACCTCGCCGTGCAGCTTGAAGTCATTTGGGGTTTTTTGCCGGGCCCGGGGCCAGCAGTTACAGTAAACAACCCCCGTCCCGCAGCCCGGGGCTCCACATGATTTTGGGGCCGGCGGCCAAGCGGCAGCTCCTCCCCTTCCCCCCGCCCCAAAACAGCCGAAAGCAAAACCCCACCGCGGCTCCTGGGGGGTCTGTGGCTGTCCCCAAACCCGCCCGGGTCCTGCTGGTGCTCAGGGGATCTTCAGAAGACACCAGAATCAGGATACAGGCTGGGACTGGGATGTGGGGGCTGGGACCGGGATGACAGTTTGGGACTGAGATGCAGTTTGGGATTGGGATGTACAGTTTGGGACTGGGATCATAGTTTGGGATTGGGATCAACACTTTGGGATCGGGATGACAGTTTGGGACTGAGATGCAGTTTGGGACTGGGATCACAGTTTGGGATCAGGATGCACCATTTGGGACTGGGATTATAGTTTGGGATCGGGATCACAGTTTGGGATCAGGATGTACCGTTTGGGACCGGGATGGACAATTTGGGACTGGGATCACAGTTTGGGATCAGGATGCACCGTTTGGGACTGGGATCATTGTTTGGGATCAGGATGCCCAGCTTGGGACCAGGATGCCCAGTTTGGGACTGAAATCATAGTTTGGGATTGGGATCAACAGTTTGGGATTGGGATGCACCGTTTGGGATCAGGATCACAGTTTGGGACTGAGATCATAGTTTGGGATCGGGATGCAGTTTGGGGCTGGAATCACAGTTTGAGACTGGGATGCACTGTTTGGGATCGGGATGGACAATTTGGGACTGAGGATGCCCAATTTGGGACCGGGATGGACCGTTTGGGATCGGGATGCACCATTTGGGACCGGGATGGACAATTTGGGACCGGGATGGACAATTTGGGACCGGGATGGACAATTTGGGACTGAGATCATAATTTGGGCTTGGGATCAACAGTTTGGGACTGGGACCATAGTTTGGGATCGGGATGCACCATTTGGGACCGGGATGTACAGTTTGGGACTGGGATGCACAGTTTGGGACTGGGATGCACCGTTTGGGATTGGGATCACAGTTTGGGATTGGGATCACAGTTTGGGATCAGGATGCCCAGTCTGGGACTGGGATCACAATTTGGGATCGGGATCACAGTTTGGGATTGGGATGCACTGTTGGGGATCGGGATCACACTTTGGGACCGGGATGCACCATTTGGGATCGGGATACACCGTTTGGGATCGGGATGCACCATTTAGGACCGGGATCACAGTTTGGGATCAGGACGCACCATTTGGGACCGGGATCACACTTCAGGGCTAGGAGAGCCTCGGGGCCGAGAGTCCATCCCACCAACCACCCCCGGGCCGCGGATCCTCCATGGCGAGGGGAGGCTGTGACACGGATTCTCCCCGCAGCGCCCTGGGAAAGCCGCGGCCGGGATGAATGAGGGCTCTGTGCTCGGGCACGGCACGAGTTACCAGCATTTTCCAGGCTGCCGGCACGGAACGGAGCAGGGAACGCAGCCGAGGGGCCACGGGCTGAGCCACGCGGTGGGGACAGGCAGCAGGGAGGGTTGGGACAACCCGAGGAGCCCCACTTGGCCCCGCAGCTCCTCCCAGATTCCTGAGGAACTTTGGGACATGGGAACACCCGGTGGCAGCGAGTTCCCCATCTGGGGGTGGCAGTGCTGGGCTGGTGTCACTCGGGGCGCTGCTGGTCACGCTGCTCCCAGCCAGCCATCCCCAAAAAAGAAAAAAAAAAAAAAAAAAAAAATCCAGCACAAAAATCTTTGCTTTGGCATTTCCTGATTGTTTTTAAAGAGGTGAATCAGCCGTCAGCAGCGCTGGGCTTATATAAGAGGGAAATAAAGCAAGAGGCAAACAAAGCAGGGCAGGAAGGTGATTGAGGAGCAAAGCAGTGGCATCCCAACTTTGATTTTCCCTGCCTTTCCCTACATCCCAGCTCTGATTTTTCCTGCATCCCAGTTCTGCTTTTCCCTGCATCCCAGCTCTGATTTTCCCTGCTTTTCCCTGCTTTTCCCTGCATCCCAACTCTGCTTTTCCCTGCATCCCAGCTCTGTTTTTCCCAGCTCTGCTTTTCTCTTCATCCCAGCTCTGCTTTTCCCTTCTTTTCCTGCATTCCAGTTCTGCTCTTTCCTGCATCCCAACTCTGCTTTTCTCTGCATCCCAGGTCTGTTTTCCCTGCTCTGCTTTTCTCTGCATCCCAACTCTGCTTTTCCCTGCTCTGTTTTCTCTGCATCCCAGTTCTGCTTTTCCCTTCTTTTCCTGCATCCCAGCTCTGCTTTTTCCTGCATCCCAATTCTGTTTTTCCCTGCATCCCAGCTCTGTTTTTCCCTGCATCCCAGCTCTGCTTTTTCCTGCATCCCAGCTCTGCTTTTCCCTGCATCCCAATTCTGTTTTTCCCTTTATCCCAGCTCTGTTTTTCCCTGCATCCCTGAGCCCACAGCTCACTCTGAAGTTGAGCCGCAGTTAAAGCCAGAGCGTTTTTTTTTTTTTTTTTTTAAATAAACCATCTCTTTTATGAAATCGTTTCCCATCTTATGCTGATTTGCTGTGAAAGGTTCAGAGTTCAGGCGGGTTGAGGAATGCGGGTGATTAAAAACATTCCTCCCTAATAAAAGGGAAAAAAAGGTCTTCTCCAGAGGAACGGGAATGAGCTGGAGGGAGTTCGCTCAAATTAAAAACACTTAGAGAAGAAACCACACCAAAAGGAGGATGTTGAAAGAACGCGAAGATCACAAAGGGAGAGCTCGAGAAATAGGAAATCCCGGAGCTGGGGTACCTCGTTTAACCCCGCCGAGCCCCCGGGGCGCTGGGCTTAATTAGGGACCAAACGCTTAATTAGGCACCAAACCCACCCAAAATCCACCCAGCTCCAGCTTTTGGGGACGCAGCGAGGACCCCTCGGTGGTGTCCCTCTGTCCCCTACCTCCATCTGCGTTCCCAGGGCGTTCCCTCGCAGGATCCCAAAAAATCCCAGCGTTTGGGGCATTTTCCTCCTTCCTCGGCTCAGCGCGGAGCTCCGGGGATGGCAGCTCGGGGGATGGCAGCTCCAGAAAAAGCAGCTCCAGAAAAAGCAGCTCCAGAAAAAGCAGCTCCAGAAAAAGCAGCTCCCAGGAAAACAGCTCCAGGGAAAGCTCTCAGCCGTCCCCACACGGAGAGAGCTCCGGCCGCGTCCCGCAGGAGCCATAAGAAAGCAGATGATGCTCAGGGAAGATGTAATGTTTGGAGCAGCCGAGTGCCAAGTTCTGATAACTTTCTGGAGCACACGGACTGGGAGTTTCAAGGGCTTTACGCCTCGGCCAGATGTGGGTGGATCCCTCCCCCTCCCCACCAGACACCAAATTCCTGCTCCGCAACGAGACGAGGCTGATGCTGCTCCAGGAAAAGCCCCCCAGGGAGTTTTTCCACCAGGGGTAAAACCAAATTTTTCTGCTCTGATTCTTGCAAACTTCCTTCTGCAGAAAGTTTCCAGAAAAAAAAAAAAAAACCAAAAAGAAATAAAAAGAGACAGACGATGATTAAAGTTTGGCAAAGTCACCCGAGCAGCACAAAAACCAAAGGCACGAACCAGGACTGAGCCACACACCCAACTACGCCATGCACCTGCGAGCAGAGCAGTTACTTAGGCATTCCAAGCACAAAAATGGGAATAATTCCCTGATGGAGGCTGGAAATGAGCTCCACATCAGGCCTGGGGAGGAGGAGGAGGCAGATCAGGGTGAGATCCTTCCCCTGATTGCTCTCCCTGGTTATTTGCAGCTCGTGACCTTTGAGTCAGACGTTTAACGGCCCTCGCTGGAATTTTCTCCCCACAAATGAGCACAGATTGTTTTGAAACTCGTGGCTCCAGGACCCAAAAATCTCAGGGTCAGCCCAGAGTCGCGGGACGGGGAGGAAACACCTTTCAGCCTGGATCTGCTGCTGGTTTTGGTGTCCCAACCCAAATCCTGGTTCTGCTGTTCCCATCCAGGTCCATCTGAGGTGACCACGCTGCTCCCACAGAGGGGAGAGGGTGGAACTTCACTGCTGAAGGGAGAGGCACAGGGAGCTCTTCAGGGCTAAATCAGACACTCCTGGAGGTGATCCAGCTCTGTGTTCCAAGGCAGGTTTTCCACGTGCTCTCAAATCCATGTTCAGATTGGCTTTGGAAGTGTTTTTTCTCTGGGAACCTGGAGGATCCCAAGGTAATCCTACATCGTGCTGAGTTACCCCAAACCTTAACAATGGACACAAACTTCACCCCAGGCGCTGCTCAAACCGCCAAACAACATCCTTCCTGATCCTTCCTGCTCCCAGAGGAGCTGGGGTGACCTGCAGGAGCTCCCTGGGCGCTGCTCCTCTCCCAGGGATGAGCTTTGAAAGCCTTCAGAGCACCAAACCCTGAACGTATTGAGACAAAACCCCACAACAAAACCCGGAGAGAACTTTTGGGTTTAAATCTGAGACCCCAAGGACAACCAGGTACTAAATCACAGGAAATTCCGGGCGCGGGCAGGGCGGAGCTGCCCCGTGGGTCCCACAAAATGTGGTTTGAGCGTGGGCAGGGTGGGATCCTCATCTCCTGCAGCCGCAGCCAGACCAGGGGAGCGGAGGGACAGCGAGTGGGTTTTGTCCCCACCGCAGCCCTGGCACGGCTGGAAAGCTCTGGCAGTCATTTCCTGCACCTTCCCACCCGCACGGGTCGCCGAGCCCACCCCGAAGAGCAGCGCAGCCCCCCGGGGAGAGGCGCTGCGGAGGAGGGAGAGGTATCCCCAGGAAACCTCGCGGCAACCGCCGCTTCCTGAGAAAAACCGGGAAATTCGCGACCACAGGGCTGTGCTGAAGGAGAGCCAAGGTGGCCTGGCAGCGCCAGAGTGCTGCAGGCAGCCTGAAATCACAGCACAGGATTAGGGAAAAGTCCTCCTTTCCCAGAAGGGAAACATCTCCCGCATCCCATCCCACCCCGCTGGGTCTCTCCCCTCACCTGCCCACCCAGCCCAGCCGGGATTTGCTCAGAGCCGGTGGTTCTGCAGAGCCCCAGACATCGCCCTGTCCCGACGGAGAGGCAAACCTGTCCCTCCTCATCCTCCTCCAGAGCCTTTCCCTGCAGCAAACACCCCACGGGAGCTGCTGCTCCTCTCCTCGAGGGGTTCCTGTGTGACCCCAAAGCTCAAACACCGCCCGGAGCCGCAGGCAGGGACAGACGGGGACACAGGCAGGGACAGATGGGGACACAGGCAGGGACAGATGGGGACACAGACAGCACCTCCAGGCAGGCAAACCCCTCGGCTCTGCCCGAGCTGGAGCATCCCGATGTCCTCCAGCAGCTCCATCTCTCTCTCCAGCTCCCAGCAATCCCATCCCAAAATTCAGCATCACCGCGCGGGTCTCCTTTGGAGAGCTCCGGCCTCGCTCCAGGTGGGATAAACCCTCCGTTCTCCCGGCAGGACGATGTCAGAGGAGGCCGAGCGCTCCCGGGAAGCCGCGGGGCTGTTCCCGCAGCGGCTCCGGTGACATCAGCTCGGGAGGACGCGGAAAGGGAAGCAGAGCAATCCAACGATTGCAGAAGCTCTCCTCAGTTACCCAAGAGGGGGAAAACGCTCCCAACCGGTTTGGACGGAGGGTTCGGCAGCACCTCCCGCCCCACGGAGCGGTCCGGGACCCGGGAGATGCTCCGGGATTCGGGAGATGATCCGGTAGATGATCCGGGATCCGGTAGATGACCCGGGAGATGCTCCGGGATCCGGTAGATGCTCCGGTACCCGGCCCAACCCCAGCGGCTGGCGCCACCAGCACCGATTTATTCTTTTAATTGCTACGTTCCAGAGCCCAGCTTGACTCACAACCCCCCGGGGAAGGCTCAGCGCTGCCCGAAGAGGCTTCGTGCTCCATCTGGAAGCGCTGGGACAAAAAACTGGATTCACACACAATACCCAGTCCCGGCAAGAGGCTACTCAAGGCGATCTGCCCGTTAATTAGAGCCTCCCGGAGAGCCGCAGGGAGGGAAATCCCTTTGGTAAACGCTGGTCAAGCTCCAGGGCTGGGCTGGAGGGCAGGAAAGAAAAGTTAAGAAAAAAACCTCCAGGCCCAGGACAAGCAGAAGGAGCTGGGAGAAGCATGGGCAGCCCCAGCTCTACAAAGGGCATCCCAGAGGAAAATTAAATTCCTTGGAGTGCTCAACCAGCACCAGCCAGGGTTCACCCCAAAGCTGACCCTCGGGTGTCTGGAAGGAGCCACCGAGGGCAGACCTGGGGCTCAGGGTGAGAGTTATTTCTGTCACGGGGAAGAAGCCGCAGCGTTTTCAGTTTCCTGCGTCAACACTTCCCCACGGGCCCGGCAGGCGCTGCTTCCCCTCCCTGGCTGCTCGGGGAGAAGCTGGGAAAGCTCAGTTGGGAAGCTGGGAGAGGCTCAGGTGTCAAATCCTCAATGCAAAGGAGGATGAAACCTGCCCGGAGCCGAGGAGCCACACCCTGGGGACAGCAGTGACAGCCAGCCCGGGACAAACCTGGGTCGGTGGTGGTGTTTGCAGGCAGCTGGGGGGAGATGTTGGGAAGAGCCCCGCAGTGCTGGAGCCGCAAAATTCCATCCGGGATGGAGAAGCAGCAGGAAAAGCACCAGGCGGGATTTCTGGTGTGAAGTGAAAGGCGTGAAGAAAAGCCAGGAGGAGCTGGAGTCGCGAAGAGCTGGAGAAGCCTTGGAGGAGGCTGAGGCTCCGGGATTGAGGGTGCAGTGGGTGTGTGAGCTCCACACGCATGGAGCAACACTGCCCTGAGGGTTTAACCCAGAAAGAGGAGCTGATCCTGCTGCCGAGCCGCTCGGAAATGCGGGAAATGGAGAAGGAATCAGCGGAGATTTTTGGGAAACTTTGATTTTTGGGAGATTTTGATTTTTGGGAGATTTGAGCCCGGTGAGACCAGGGCAGCAGCAATAAGACACCGAGGAAAGTTGGGGATTGAACTCTCAGAACCTCTCAGGATCAGAGCTGAGAGGATTCAGCAAAATCCCCCACACACGAGACCCTCAAAGCTCACCTGGCACCCAAACAAGTGGTGTCTAAACCACCTAAACCCCATGGACCCTGCTCTGGGTGGGAGATGCTCCAGGCTCCTCTCACACAAACCCACCTCCACCAGGTCCCCGTGCCTGCAGGGACACTGCCCACCCTCCTGGGACACTCACCCACGGTTGGCATCGCGTCCCTCGGGGTCCTGAGTGCCCACCGAGGCCGTGGGAAGAGCAGCGCCGGGAGCTCCCGATGCCACCACGCCCTTGCAGTTCTCACAGGCAGCTTCGAGCCTTGGCAAAGCCCTGGCTGGCAGCCGGCCCCATCAGGCTAATTACGCGCAATTAAGGCAGAGCGGGCATCCCTCCCTCCCCCCCCCCGCCCC
This sequence comes from Lichenostomus cassidix, assembly GCF_008360975.1. Lineage (NCBI taxonomy): Eukaryota > Metazoa > Chordata > Aves > Passeriformes > Meliphagidae > Lichenostomus > Lichenostomus cassidix. The sequence continues at coordinate 1,416,378 of NC_139509.1, forward strand.
TCTGGGGGATATTTTGCTTTGAGACAAAATAAACACGGAGGTTTTGCGTGGGCTCGGGCAGGTGCCGGCAGCGGGCAGCGGCAGGTGGAAATGCCAAGGAAATTCGGGGGAAGCCAAGGAAAATCAGCGTCCAGCCGCAATTCCTGCCCTCCTCCTGCTGCCTGGGATGTCCATTCCAACCCCCTCGGACAGGAGGAGAGCACCAGACCCTCTCCTCTTTGCAAACAGGAGCAGGGAATAGGATATGCCACAATAAAACCTGATTTTAAAAACACGGGGAAAAGCTTCCACCGCCAGCCTAAAGTGGTTCTTTCATCGCAGCAGCTCCTCCAGCATCATTTCCATCGCCCTGGCACTGCCGGACACCTCCTGTCAGCAGCGATATCCGGGAGCTCCCAGTGTTCCTGGCAGGTTTTCCGGGCTGGCCCTGATGCTGGGATTTGTCAGAAAGCTCCGGAGCAGCTTTCCCGGGAGTCCCGGGAGTGCGTGATGGGGACCACGCACGGCTGGTGCTCTCAATTAGGACAAAACAGCCACGCTCCGTCCCCACCCTTGTGGGAGAAAAGAAAAAACCAAGAGTGATCCTTAAAGCTTTCTGCTTCCCTGCGGAAAAATCGGCTGGAGCTGTCCCAGGGCAGACAGCGCCAGCACATGTGAGAGCTGGATTTGGACTCTCGTGGCTGTCCCAGGATGATCCCTGCTCAGCGGGGATCCAGCTCAGCCACAGATGGGCATTTCCCAGTTTGGCTCTTCACAACTCCCCAGTAAAACTGGGAAAGCTGTGCCTCTCAAACCCCCGGAGGTGTCACAGGCACCTCGGAGAGGTGTGGCTGCGCCCCGAACAAGAGCTTCGCTTCAGCTCTTTGGGGTTTTACTGGTGCTAAAGGGATTTAGCCAGAACCAATTAAGATCATTTCCCGTCTTAATTAATTCTACTTTCGCTTCCTGGCGCGTGGGAGCTCAGCCCGGCCGCAGCAGCAGGAGCTGTGCGAAAACACGGGAGGGACTTCGCAGCCATCAGAGCCCTGTCCGCACTAGAAACACCCCAAAAAAGCCAGAAATCCCTTTCGCGGCTGTATTTCTCCATCACAAAGCGAGAGGTGACCTTCCCTTCCCTCCTCCCACCGCCGGAGGAGCTTCCAGGAGCGGCGATCGTGACTCTTGCACAACAAATCCCCTCCTCTCCCTTCCCTTTGAGGCGAAAAGGAAGAAGGCTGGAAACATCCTTCCTGTGCCTCGCAGCGGACAATGCGCTGGAAATAGCCCGGGAGGAGCAGGAGAGGCCGCGGGAGCCTCGCTGTCCTGCTTTCCGGCCATTGTCCGGCTATTGTCCGGCTGGGACAAACCCGGGCAGCTGCAGCCCCGGACAGCAGAGCCAAAAAAATTCTCTTTTCCCCAAAGGAGGAGCCCCGAATCCCAAATCTGCTGCCCCCCAGGCTCCACCTTCACCTGGGACCCCACCCAAGGCCAGGTTCAATCCGAAATCCGAGTTCACCGGGGAATCAGGGATTTCCCGACACCACAAAACCCAAAACCGGAGGGGTTTTCCACCGCGGAGAAAAGCTCAGGACACCCAGACGGCAGAAGTTGCTTTCTCCGGACGCAGCCCTGAGGGTGAAACAGCCCCAGGGGAGAGGTTCCGCCCTAAATCCCGATTTTCTCCCGCGGATGGGAGGTGCGGCGCTCGGGCTGCTCCAGCTGTCGTCAGCAGCTGGAAAAGCCTGCAAGGACCCACGCGAGGCTGACGGCAGCTGAGCAGAGCCGCTCAGAGGCGCGGATCGGTCCCCAAATTTGGGATTGCCGCCCGAGTCGGTGCCAGTTTGGGTAGTTTTGGTGTTCGCCGCCCGTTTCGGAGGGGTTTGGGAGGGCAGGTTGTGGCTTGCGGCGCTTCTGCAGGATCCAGGTGGTGTCAGAAACTGTTTTTCTTAAAAAAAACCTCAAAACGGTACATGTTTTAAAGGTCTGAGGTGCTTTTGGAGCCTGAGAGAGCTGGGATTTCGCAGTGGCATCACCTGGATGAACACGTCAGACCCACAAACCCTTCAGGAGGGAAACAGGGGGTGTCAGAAACTGTTTTTCTTCTTAAAAAAAACCCCAAAACCGTACATGTTTTTAAGGTCTGAGGTGCTTTTAGAGCCTGAGAGAACTGGGATTTTGCAGTGGCATCACCTGGATGACCACGCCAGACCCACAAGCCCTTCAGGAGGGGAACGGGTGGTGTCAGAAACCGTTTTTCTTTAAAAAAACCTCCAAAATCATACATTTTTTAAAGGTCTGAGGTGCTTTTAGAGCCTGAGAGAGCTGGGATTTCAGCAGTGGCATCACCTGGATGAACACATCACACCCACAAACCCTTCTGCAGGATCCAGGTGGTGTCAGAAACCGTTTTTCTTTTAAAAAAACCCCAAAACATACATATTTTAAAGGTCTGAGGCGCTTTTAGAGCCTGACAGAGCTGGGATTTCAGGAGCGGCATCACCTGGATGAACACGTCAGACCTACAAACCCTTCTGCAGGATCGAGGTGGTGTCAGAAACCGTTTTTCTTTAAAAAAAACCCCAAAACCATACATATTTTAAAGGTCTGAGGTGCTTTTAGAGCCTGAGAGAGCTGGGATTTCAGCAGTGGCATCACCTGGATGAACACGTCAGACCTACAAACCCTTCAGGAGGGAAACGAGTGGTGTCAGAAAGCGTTTTTCTTTGAAAAAAACTCCAAAACCATACATATTTTTAAGGTCTGAGGTGATTTTAGAGCCTGAGAGAGCTGGGATTTCAGGAGTGGCATCACCTGGATGAACACGTCAGACCCACAAGCCCTTCAGGAAGGAAACAGGGGGTGTCAGAAACTGTTTTTCTTAAAAAAAACCCTCAAAACCGTACATGTTTTTAAGGTCTGAGGTGCTTTTAGAGCCTGAGAGAGCTGGGATTTCAGGAGCGGCATCACCTGGATGAACACGTCAGACCCACAAACCCTTCAGGAGGGAAACGGGAGGAAGAGGAGGATGGACGAAGCCAGATGTCCCTTCTCCTGCCACCACCCCCGAGTCCCCCCAGAGCTCCCAGCGCCGCTCCCCAAACATTCCCAAGCTCATTTTTCTGCCCTGCTGACGGGTTAAAAATAGCAACCAGCAGTATTATTGTCCCGCAAGCAAATATAGAAAGATCACATCCTCCCTGCTGAAAAACGACCCAGCAGGGACCTCCTCGAGCACAGAGCGCAGCTCTATTTCGGGAGAGGGGAACTTGGGAAGTCAGAGCAGAATCCTGAAATTCGTGATGCTGACGCACTGCAGCGTTAAACATCCATGGAAAACTCGCTTTTCCCCTCCTCTCCCGGCTTCTCCGGGGTTTTGTTCGGGTTTCCAGGCTCGAGGAGGGTGCTCAGGCTCGCACGGCACTCCCAGCGAGGAGAGCGCTGCCCGGTGCTGCCCTGGAGGATGGGAAAGGCTCTGATCCGGTTTGGGAGTGGTCTTGTCACCGCTGTCCCCTCTTAACGCTCCCCCAGGTCCCCAGGTAGCGCTGCAGGAGGAAAATCCCATCCCTGCTCTGCTTCCCAAAGCTCCGAGGAGTTGGAGCATTCCTGTTCCTAAAGCAGCTCACAGGGTTCTCCCTGAAGGGAAGAGCAGGGCAGGAGGGACCCTGAGCCTCCCTGTCCCCTTCCCAGCTCCTGTCCCCTGTTCCTGTCCTCCTGTCCCCCTTCCCTGCTCCTGTCCCCATTCCCCTGCTCCTGTCCCCTTTCCCCTGCTCCTGTCACTTCCCTGCTCCTGTCCCCTGCTGCTCTCCCCCTTCCCCTGGTCCTGTCCCCTTCCCATGCTCCTGTTCCCATTCCCATGCTCCTGTCCCCTTTCCCCTGCTCCTCTCCCCTGTTCCTGTCCCCATTCCCCTGTTCCTGTCCCCTGCTCCTGTCCCCTGCTCCTGTCCCCTTCCCAGCTCCTGTCCCCATTCCCCTGTTCCTGTCCCCTTCCTGCTTCTGTCCCCTCCCCTGCTCCTATCCCTCTCCCCTGCTCCTGTCCCCTACTCCTGTCCCATTCCCCTACTCCTGTCCCATTCCCCTGCTCCTGTCCCCTGCTCCTGTCACCCTTCCCTGCTCCTGTCCCCATTCCCTGCTCCTATCCCTCTCCCCTGCTCCTGTCCCCTGCTCCTGTCATCCTTCCCTGCTCCTGTCACCCTTCCCTCCTCCTGTCCCCTGCTCCTGTCCCCTTCCCTGCTCCTGTCCCCATTCCCTCCTCCTGTCCCCTACCCTGCTGGCTCCGGAGGGAGGTGGGGCTCAGCCTGAACCTCATTTTTGGAAAGGGAAGATTTCCACGCAAGATTTCCCAGCCTCCCCGTGAGTGTTTGTGCTCAACGCACGGCGCTGCTCCCACCCAGCTGGGATCCAGCCCCAGCTCCAGCCTCATTCCTCAGAAAACCCCACAGGAGAGGAGAGGAATGCAGCAGGGAGGGTCACATCCAGCTCCGGGCGGGAATCCTGGCTGCTGCGAAGGAGGGGAAAACCCAGGGGTGAGGGGATGTCTGTCTGTCCCTGGGGATGTCTGTCCGTCCCTGGGGATGGGTGAGATGTGGGGCTGAAACACCAGGACCCCAAATCCCAAACCTAGCCGGTTCTGCAGGCTTTGAACCCCAACACTGACCCCAACACTGACCCCAAAACTGCCCCACAGCACCCCAAGGACCACTCCCCTCCCAAACCAAACCTGAGGCTTCCAGCCCGGGGCAGGGGCAGCTCCGGAGGGCCTGGGAGGAGGCTGGGGTGGAGAGGTCACTCCACCATCCCGAACATCTGCCCCGTTCCCGCCGAGCCCGTCAATCCCTGGAGCACAACGCGCTGCACCCCCTCCCCTCCCCTTCCCCCAAAACAAAACCCACACCCAGAAACAGAAGGGAATCGGGCAGGAAAAACCCGACAGTAACTCCACAACAATTCCAGGCGGTTCCATTCCCAGGAGGAAACTGCTCTGCCCTCTCCCACATCCCCCTCTCGTCCGGAGCCCCTCGGTGATTCCCGGGCCAGCCCCCGGGGCCATTCCCTCCTTTCATTCCGTGCACATCCCAGCTGGCATTTCAACCCCCCAGCCGGTGCCAGATTTCTCTCTGCTGAGCCAATGCACTTGGAAATACATGACGACTTCAGCAGATTAATTGGAAACGCAGCCTGGGTGTTGCAATCCCAGGAATGACTCCAATTTCAGGAACAAATGTTTTCATAGAATCATGGAATATTCGGAGTGGGATGGGACCCACCAGGATCATCCAGTCCAACCCCTGGCCCTGCACAGACACCCCAAAAATCCCACTCTGTGCTCAGCAGTGTTGTCCAAAAACCCCTTGAGAATTTGGCACAACTTCACCAGTTTGCTGAAGGTTTCCAGCCAAACTGGGACAGACTCCACTCACACCTGGGATTATTTTTTTAATGTGGTGCATTTCAATTAAAATCCGTCTCAAGGAGATTTAAGACACGCCACAGAAGAAGAGGCCAGGAGAACAATTTTAGCTTGCTCTCTAAATCTGCTCTTAAAACCTCACTGGTTTTGAGCACCCCAGGGCTCCTCTCAGCCCCTCCACAAAATCAGACCCAAACTCTTCCCCCAAAATCCTGCAAACCCACCAGGCCTGGGAGAAGGATGATGATGAAGGGTTCCCTAGATGGAAACTGTAGGATTTAGGAAACCATCCCTGTGCTTCCATATTTTCCACCCTTCCACAGCAAAACCTCTCCCATTCCAGGGCTTTCAGCATCCCTCTGTCCCTTCTCCCCTCATCCCTGTTTGCTGCCAACCTCTGCAGCCATTGCAACCCTGATGATCTCCGAGAACTTCTCCAACCTTAACAATTCCATGATTCTCCTCTTGCTGCCAAAACTGAAAAGCATTTTCGTGCCCAACAGCTGCACAGCAGCTTCCCTGCTGCCGAAGCCCAGGGTGATAAGGGAAGGAGAAAAGCTGGTCTCTCCACCCTCAGAGCCCTGGCAGGGAGCTCTGCCCCGAAATCCTGCTGCCAGATCTCCTGCAACCCAACAAAAACTGGGAAAGGACCTGTGGCTGCTGCTGGAGGGGGAAATAGGGAGCTGTGAGGGTCGGTGGCACCGAGGAGAGGGGCTCTGGAGGGGCTGTGGTGGTTCTCCAGCTCCCTGTGGCTGCTGAGGACACAGTGCCATCCATCCCTGGGTGAATCCCTGCTTTGGCAGAGCTGGAGAAACCCCCAGGGTGAGCGGCGAGGTCTGAAGTGAGGAGCAATCACAGCCCCGTGGAGACCACGATTCCAGCGAGATAAAAACACATTTGGGATCTTCCCAGAGAAATCAGCTCCTGGCTGCACCTCCTCTCCCAGCTGTTTGGCCTCCCCTCTCAGCCCAGCCCTGCCAGAGCTGCAGGCTGAGCCAGGAGCAGGACAGGCTGCACAAACTCTCCCCCCTGCCCCACTCTGGGCTCCAATCCACCGACCCAGCCCCAAACCCAACTCCCTTCTCAGCCTTTGCCTCACCGAGCTCTTTTTTCCCTGCACGAAAGCCACAATTCCCAGGCAGAGCTTTGGGGTGTGATTCCTCCTCCCTGCCATGAAGTCAACGTCAGTCAGAGTGTTCCTGCCGTTAACTTGGATAATCTGACAAATAAACCCACCAGGTTCTGTAATGAGATGCCACTTTGGGAGCTCTGCTCATCCCAGAGATCTTTCTTTGCGGTGTCCCCATCCCCACGACTGGGATTTCCATGGGATGATCCGAAAAGGGACCAGCATGGAAATGGGAATTTCTGAGCTGGACTGTCGGGGTTAGACTGGCTGGTCAGCGGGAGAGCTCCGGCCAAGCCTCATCTCTCATTCCCAGGGTCAGGAATGTGCAAGAGCCGCTGCGAAGGGATGACCACAGAAGCCACGTGGACAGAGGGAATGTGGAGGGGTTTTACAAGGATCTGCTCCAGCCTCCCCCTCCAAGCCAGGAGGAGCAGGGAGGACATGGGATTTGTGCAGATCCAGCACACGCCCCAGCTCCAGCCGGGCTGAGCCCACAAATCCTTCTGCAAGTTGCTCTGTCCCACCTCCAGATGTGCCAGCACCCCGTCCTACACCCTGCGCCCCTCCCAGGCACACCCTGCGCCCTCTCGGCTCTGCTGGCACAGCGTCCCAGACACGGCCGCGTGGGGCTGGGCGGGTTTGGGATGTGCTGGAGCCCACATTTCCCCCATGCCAGCACCCAGCTCCCCCCAGCCAAGCCCCATCCCTCATCCCATCCAGCCCAGCCCCAGCTGGGACAGAACCTCCACCCCGGCTGGAGTGACTAAGCCAGCCAGACACCCCGAGAATCCAAAGTCCCACCACGGCAAAAACAATCCGAACCCTCCCAGCTCCCCGCTCCTGACGGATCTTTCAAGGGCTCGTCATCGGCACCGACACAAACCCACACCTCAGAGCACAAACAGCGAGGCAGCCAACGAACGCGGCAGGAACCGCAAACGAGACTCGAGGAGCTCCGGCCAGAAGACTCCAGACGTTTCTCCAAGGACTCCCTGTGATTCGACACGAGCCCTGATGAGATGTGGCGTCCCCGGGATGGATGAGGCTGATGCACAAACCGCGAGTCAACCCCTGCCTCCGACACGTCCTGCTCTGCTCCAGCAGCCGAGCTCGAGTCTCGCCTGCCCAACCAGCCAGCCTGGGCTTCACCATCACCTCTCCCTCCTTTTTGGGGCTTTGAGCCTTTCTGAGCCGCTGCCCTTTCTGAAGCGAGGAGTGCGGCGCTGACGCTGCACAAAAAGCATCAGAGTCATGAGTCCTCACTCCCACCTGATGTCCCATTTCCTCACTCCCACCTGGTGCTTTTTGGCACCACCCAAAAGCACGGACTCGGCGGAGGATCAGTCCTGCAGGGATTTTGGAGAGCTCCGGCACAGCCCCACAGCGCTGCCTGGGCAAGGTCAGCATCACCTCTCTCCTGACAGAGCTGCTCGAGGAATTCTCCCCCCAGAGCAGGAGGATGCTCGGAGCACCTCTGAGAGCTGCAGGCTCTGAGAGCTCCCTCTGTGCTCTCTCCCTGAGCATCCCCTGATTTTGGGGCACCACAGAGCCCTGCAGGGGTCCAGTGAGTGTCTAAGGCCCTCCTGGCCCAGCTGTGCCCTGCAGGGGGAACAGGCACGGCTGCTGGTGCTCAGTGTCCCTATAAGTGCTCAGTGTCCCTAGAGGTGCTCAGTGTCCCTACAGGTTCCCAGTGTCTCTACAGGTTCTCGGTGTCCCTACAGGTGCCCAGTGTCCCTACAGGCGCTTGGTGTCCAGTGCCCAGTGTCCCTATGGCTGCCTGGTGTCCCTACAGGTGCTTGGTGTCCCTACAGGTGCTCGGTGTCCCTACAGGTGCTCGGTGTCCCTACAGGCACTCATTGTCCCTATAGATGCTCAGTGTCCCTATAGGCACTTGGTGTCCCTACAGGTGCCCAGTGTCCCTATGGCTGCCTGGTGTCCCTACAGGTGCTCGGTGTCCCTACAGGTGCTTGGTGTCCCTACAGGCGCTTGGTGTCCAGTGCCCAGTGTCCCTACAGGTGCTCGGTGTCCCTACAGACACTCCTTGTCCCTACAGACACTCCTTGTCCCTATAGGCGCTCGGTGTCCCTACAGGTGCCCAGTGTCCCTACAGGCACTCGCTGTCCCTACAGACACTCGTCCCTACAGGCGCTGGCTGTCCCTACAGGTGCCCGACTGGCTGTCTGCCTTGCCGGCTGTTTGTCCCCGGGCTGTGTCTGCACACAGCCTTATCTGGAGGGGAGGGCGTGTGGCTCCTGCACACCCACAGTTATCTCCAGGGACGTTGGGCTTCTTGTGGGCAACAGGGTAGGGGGAGCTCAGCCACAGCTTGGCACCTGAGGGCTGTCCCTGCTCCAGCTCAGAGGACAATTCACTCAGTCCTTCCCAATGTCCATCTAACGTGGCCAGAGCCTGCTCCAGCTCAGAGGGGACAATCACTCAGCTCTTCCCAATGTCCATCTAACGTGGCCAGAGCCTGCTCCAGCTCAGAGGGAGAATTCACTCAGCTCCTCCCAATGTCCATTTAACACAGCCAGAGCCTGCTCCAGCTCAGAGGGGACAATTCTCTCAGCTCTTCCCAATGTCCATCTAACATGGCCAGAGAGTCCAGAAAGCTCTCCCACAGCTCCTGCTCTCCCCTCGCCCTGGGCTCACCGGGAATTCCTGCTCTGCAGAGCTCCTGGGACAGCAGAGCTGGTGTGCTCCCAGCCTCAGCTCCAACCCTCATCGCCTGTGAGCTCAGCGAGCTCAGCTCTGTGGGAAACCTTGGCTTTGGAAAGGCTGAGCTCCCAGTGATGCAACTCGGGAGACTTTTGTCATCCCCGGTTGTTTCCAAGGGGATGAGGTGGACGAACCAGCCTGGGTTAGGAACTGACCCTCCACGCCGTCACCCCACCTCCCCTCCTCCCTTCCCCTCCCTCCCCCACGGCCCCAGGCCCTTTGCTCACACGGTTCCTGCAATTCCTGGCCCCGGGCTTCGAGGCTTCCGCCACCATCTGGGCTCCATTTAGGGGAGCTGATGTTTTTCACAGGGCTGTAATCTAAACTTTGGGATTGAGTTTACATCTCGCATACCAGCGTCTCACCGCCGGGGCTGGCCACGCAACGGGGGCTGGCGGCTGCCAGCTCCGTGCCGGCGGCTGGGGACACCTGGGAATGTCAGCGCAGGGATCTCGGATCAGGGATTCACCCACAAACCACCTCTGGATCCAGCCAGGCGCTGCGAGTGGGTGCGAGGCAGGAGAGCCCGACAAGCAGGGAATCAGCTCTGATGGGAGACAAAGCCCGACATCAGCGTGATCCATCTCCAGCAGCAGGAAATTCCCCAGCTCTGGAGCTGGAGATGCAAGCAGAGGAAGGGGAAAGCAATCTGGGAGCAGGGGTGCAGAGTGGCAGGTCCAACTCTGCTTGTGCTCAAAGCCCAGCATGACAGAGCCACCCCAGGGCCCAGCGAGGCTCCTGACCCAGCTCTGGTGCCAACCAGAGCACCCCAACCCTGACCCCAAACCCACCTGCCCTCGACTCATCCTCGCCAGCCTTCCTCGCTGGCTGCAAGGTGGGCAGAGCCGCCGGCAGTGTCCAGAGGCAGCCAAGGTGGCTCAGTCCCAGCAATCCACGAGGCTCAGCCAAACCCAAAAAATAATGTTTTCATACTTCGACTTTTCAGGCAGGATTTAGTCATTTGTGGACACGAGGCCTTGGCAGGGCTGAGCCGCCTCTGCTCACCTACCCCAGCCTGCGGCTGCTTGCGGCGGCAGAGCTTTGGGAGGAGAGGGAAGCTCTGTGGTTTCATCCAGGTGAATTATTCCTGCTCCCTTTACAGAGCAGCTGATGGGGAAGGCGGGATTCAGCATCTGTGCACAGCTGGGGATGGATCCACGCAGGAGATGAGCTCCACAGCTCCACAAGTGCTGCCTGGACAAACCCAGCAGGACTTTTGCCCCGTCCAACCAACGGCTAAAAAAATGATTTGAGGGTGGAAAAGCCAAGCCCTGGCTGGGCACACTCGTGGTAAAAGGCAGAGTGGCTGAGAGCTGCTCTGCCATACAAGAAAAGCAGGTTCCAGCCCAGCCTTGTGCAGGCTGTTGGCTCAGCCCAGCATGGGACACACAGAGCTGCCCAGAACAGGCAGGAGGAGGGAAGGGGTGATGGATCCAGGATTTTGGGGACTGTTGGGGTGTCCCTCAGGAACCCTCTGTGCCCAGGGTGCAACCTGAGCTCTGCTCAGCTCCTCACCTTGGTGTCAAATTAAAAATTTCCCAGGCATGAGCCCAAGGCTTTATCTGCTGTCCCCTCCCTTCTCCCACATTTCTGTTATAAAACCAACTAAGGGCACTTATCTGCAAATCCTGCCTCTTAAACCAGCAAAGCCACACCACAGCTCCTCAGAGCCACACTGTCCCACAGCCCAGGGGATGCCAGGAGCTCACCCCACAAACCCTGGCTGCCTTCAGAGCTCATCCACCACGAGGATCCCACCACAATGTGGGTCCCACCATAATGTGGGTCCCACCATGAGGAGAATCCCACTGTGACCAGGATCCCACCATGACCAGGATCCCACAGTGACCAGGATCCCACCACGACCAGGATCCCACCACAGCGAGGATTCCACCACGATGAGAATCCCACCATGACCAGGATTCCACGATGAGAATCCCACCATCACCACGATCCCAGCACAACCAGAATCCCACCACAGAGAGGATTCCACCATGATGAGAATCCCACCATGACCAGAATTCTACCACAACCAGGTCCCACCACAACCAGGATCCCATCACAACCAGGATCCCACCACAACGAGGATCCCACCATGATGAGAATCCCACCATGACCAGAATTCTACCACTACCAGGATCCCACCATGACCAGGATCCCACCACGACCAGGATCCCACCACGACCAGAATCCCACCATAACCAGAATCCCACCAAAACCAGGATCCCACCACAACCAGGATCCCACCACAACCAGGATCCCACCACAACCAGAATCCCACCACAACCAGGATCCCACCACGACCAGAATTCCACCATAACCAGAATCCCACCACGACCAGAATCCCACCACGACCAGGATCCCACCACAACCAGGATCCCACCACCACCAGCATCCCACCGTGACCAGGACCCCACCACAACCAGGATCCCATCACAACCAGAATCCCACCATGACCAGAATCCTACCACAACCAGGATCCCACCACGACCAGGATCCCACCACAACCAGGATCCCACCACAGTGAGGACTCCACCATGATGAGAATCCCACCATGACCAGGATCCCACCACAACCAGAATTCCACCAAAACCAGGATCCCACCATGACCAGAATCCCACCAAAAACAGGATCCCACCACCACCAGCATCCCACCAGGATGTGGCTCCCACCACGACACTTCTGCATTTTCTCCCGGCGACCAAACCACCCAAAACATCCACGAGGCCATAACAACCAAGTGAATCCAATCTTTACGGAAAAGGGATTCATTCCAGAGTGGAGCTTCATAACCAAGCGTGGGATAAAGCTCAGAAAGGACAACCCTGGGATCAGCAGCACAAACCCAGCAGGGCTGGCCACCGGCAGGAACAGCCTTCCAAGGAGCCTCCATGCCCTCCAGGCACTCCAGCAGAAGTTGCACAGCTGTCCCGACTGGGGAACGACAGATAAGGCTCAAGTGATTCATTCAGTGCAAACCTTTATTTGCTCTTGCTTACCCAGAGGAGCCAGCAGCTGCTAATGCTGAGCTGGGCCGGCTCCCAGGAGCAGACAAAGGCTGCAAAAAATGGCTTTAAGGAGGAACTGACTGCTCAGAAAGCAATCCTAGAAGAGGGGGTTAGAAAGAGGGAGTGCAGCGCGGCGCGGGAGGAAGAGGAAGCCAGAGAGCACCTAAAAATAAATTTTGAAAAAAAAGCAGCGAGGCGCAGGACAAAGGGCCTCGCTGGCACGTGATCGTTCCCCGCAGCGTAGGCAGGATGCGAGCTCGGAACACAACACTCCCTCCCCAGCAACCCCACCTACAGAGCCTCCCAGCTCAGCCAGAGCCCTCAGAATTTGAGACAGCACCTTCCACACCCAGGATGGGGGTTTTTTCCCATCCTATAAATCCCCCAGGTGAAGGATCCTGTCTGTGCCTCAAGCCTGGCATGCTGGGCATGACCCATTCCAGGGTGGAAATCCTCCTGATCTGGAGGGTTTTGTGTCTGGAGTCAGACACAATACGAAAATGTTAAAGGAATTGAAATTAATTCACTCAGGATCGGTTTTTTCCCATCCCATAGATCCCCCAGGTGCAGGATCCAGTGTGTGCCCCAAGCCTGCCATGCTGGGCATGATTTCCGGGGTGGAAATCCTCCTCACCTGGAGGTTTTTTGTGTCTGGAGTCAGACACAATATGAAAATGTTAAAGGAATTGAAGTCTGGGAAATGAGGCTCCTCCCAAAAAGCACCCTCAAAATTAGCCAAAGTCCTGCCGAAGCACCACCCATGGGTTCCCCTGCGTCCAGCCAGGCAGTGCCTTCCCCAGCTCTGAGCAGAGCTGGTCGGCAGCTCGAGTTTGCTCTGAAACAGCCAAAAAATGCACATGACAAAGGAGCCAGTCCTGTGTCTGCTGGTGCAGCGGGACTGACGCTGTCCCTCCCCTCCTGCGGCTCCAAGGCTGCTCAAAGCCCCCGAGCTGGGACCCTCGCCCAGGACATCAACCCTCAGCGCTCTGAGCCTGCCCTGGTGGGCTGTGCCCACCCTGGTGGTGGCTGTGCCCACCTTGGTGGTGGCTGTGCCCACCCTGGTGCTGGCTGTGCCCACCGGACACCGGCAGGAGCTCCATCCCCGGCCCAGCAGCAAACCCAGAGCTCCCTCTCCGTGCATCCCCAAGGATATTCCCCGCCCAGCTTCCCCCAGCCCCACCGGGGAAGGAGAAAACCCCCAGGGAGGGCAGAGGCACTTACAGGATGGGCTGAACATCACCAGCGCGGTGGAGATCTCCAACCCCAGCGCAGCGCCCTGAGAACATCCAGCGAGTTCCGCTCCCGGGAAGCCGCGGCTCCTCATCCCACGTTCACTTCTGCTTCATCCCTGCCGCCCACCCGGCCCTGGGCGCAGCGGGGAGAGCATCCGAGCCGTGCCGAGCTGGGTCAGACGCGACGGAGGCCACGGAGGAGAGTCTCAGAACTGAGTCATCCCGTCGCGGAGCGGCTCTGGCTCCGCCGGGAACGCAGCGGCTCCGGCAGCGATTATTCCACAGCCGCACACGCGTGGGTCGCTCAGAGCCCACGGCTCTGCTGCTGCCCGGCTGGGCTGTGCCCACAGCAGCCTCTCGGAGCCACGCCGGGCCGGCAGGAGCCCTGCATGGCACTCGCCACTCGCTGGTCCTCACGCCGCGGTCCCTGAGCTCATGACTGAGTAACGCCGGCGAGCCAAGAATAGAGACCTTGAAGTGAAACCTCCGGGGATTGGCAGCTATTTCGGGCGCGCTCAGCCGCCGGGGCTGCGTGACATAAGAGGATATAAAAGAGGAAACTGTGCACAACAACTCTCACCTCACCGAGAGAGACTCGGGCAGCAGCAGGTAGGGCTGCTGGGAGCGCCTGTGGGGCGAGGAGGAGGCTGTGACAGTCCCCAAGGCCACCTCCATCCCCATCCGACCCCAAAGCACGGCGTGTCTGCAGCACCGCGACCCCGAGCGGGCAGTGCCGACCCCAAAAGACCCCGAGCATCGCCAGGCTGAGCCCACCAGGAAGTGCAGAGCTGCAGCCCGGTGTGGCCACGGCTTCCCCGCGCTGGGCTGCAGCCAAACCCCAGCACAAACCACCTCCTGCTGCCCACACCGAGCCCAGCCTGCTGCCGCAGGTTCAGCCTGCCCAGGCACCTCTGCGGAGCAGGAATTGCAGAGATCCTGCTGTGGCCAAAGGAGCCTCAAAGGGAGCCGACAGGACCGAGGCACCCCAAAGCCCAAATCCCAAACACCAGCTCTGCCCGAGCAGACCTCACAGCTCCTGGCTGTGCTCACCCTGGAAGGAAGGAAGGGCTGGGATTGCACCCAGCCACCAGATGTGGGGAGGAACGGTCTGGTCCTGGTTAACAACCGACGCTCAGATTAACGCAGGCAAATCGAAATGGCGATTCTGGGAGCGGGTTTGATTTGAGCCCATAGATACCGAGAAAACAAACACACCAGCCGCAGTTTCTGGAGATCCAAACTCAGCACCTGAAACCAGCCCCTGCCAGCTCACAGCGTGTCCATCCTGTCAGCAGCTGCATTTGAATACTCGTGATGCCAGCGTGCTCTGCCAGCTCACTCCCATCCCAGAAATGTGCTTTCTCCCGGGTTTTTTGTCAGGAGTAAGTCACCGGCAGAGTGACACAGAGTCTAGAGTGCTAATTAGGGAGAAATTCCTCCCCGGGAGGGTGGGGAGGCCCTGGAATGGATTTCCCAAAGAAGCTGTGGCTCCCTGGAATGTCCAAGGCCAGGCTGGACAGAGCTTGGAGCAGCCTGGGACAGTGGGAGGTGTCCCTGCCATGGCAGGAGGTGACACTGGATGGGCTTTAAGGCACCTCCCAGCCTAATCCATCCCACAATTCTATGAAATAACAGAATTCCCCAAACAGCTTCGCCTGCTCTGAAAACATCCTCCAAAACTCAGGGAACACAACACCTCCAATTCCAGCCTCACCCAGACAGCGACAGCCAGCTGAGGCCTTTCAGCTAAACCCAGCTTGCAAAAACTGAATAACCATCACAAGCCTCGGATCTGCTTCGTGCGCAGTTCCATTATCCCAGCGCTGCTGTCCCCGTGCCAGCAGGTGACAGGGACCCAGACAAACCCAGCAGCATGGCAGGGACTGTCCCTTGGCATGGGGACACTCGCTGGGACACTGCCACCTCCGCTCTGCATCCACCCCTGCAGCGAGGGGTTGGTGGAGCCTTGGAGGAGGGAAAAGGGTGAGGTGGGGATGATGCTGAGATCAGCAGGAGGCAGGAGAGGAGCCCAGGAGAAGATCCTGCATCCAGGAGCTCCGTGGTGCCACCAGCCTGTGACATCCACGTGCCACGGCCCCAGGAGCAGGACAGAGAGTCCAGAGGAACAGGAGTGACACACAGGTGACAGGAAGGATGCAGCAAAACCCGTGAGTGAGAAAGGCAAGGGACTAAGGAGGGAGCAGGGGGACAGTCCCACCTCTGTGGTGACATTCCCACCCTGCAGCCACTGAAGACAACCTGAAAGAGTTGCTGGAGGCACCTGGATGGAGCAAAAAGGCCGAGGCAGGAGCAGAAAACACAATTTTCACGTGGAAGTTGCACCCCCGGGCTACGTGTGAGAGTTACCATCAGTGCACCGAGCCCTGGGCAAACCTGGAGGATTTACATAAGCCTCGAAGTTCAGGAAAGCACGAAGGAAGGGAGAAATCGAGAGAGCAATCCTGGCTTTGTCTCCAGCACTGCAAGGAAGTTCTCCACATTTTCTGTGCTGCCCAAGGCTCCCCTTACGCAACAGCGGCTTTTGAAAAAGCAGCCTCAGCATCAACAGTTTTCCTCTGCCTTGCGTAAGAGATCCTCCTTCCACCAGAGATCCTCCTTCCACCAGAGATCCTCCTTCCACCAGAGATCCTCCTTCCCTGGGAGGTCCTCCCTCCCTGCAGGCTGGAGAACATCCCCAGAAAAACGATCCAGCGCCACGTCCTGACTCCTTCCCGCAGCATCCTCCCCGGATTCCTCCTCCCTGGGGCTGAAATCCGAGGCAATTCCAGGACTTCAGGATGCTCCAGAGGTTCCTTGGAGATGCTGCTTTCTTTCAGAGCAGCAAGTGAAGCAGGGGAGGACGCAGGGAAGCAGTGACAGAATCTGCAGTGCTAATTAGGGAGAAATTAGGAGAAGATGTTCTGGGTTCCTGTGGCTAGCACAGGTCTTTCCCATGAGAACTTTCTCCAAACAAAGATAAAGTTTGGATGTTATTGAAATAGCGTCTCGAGATTTGGACAGTTCAGGCCTGGCCAGTCGGGCCTAGGGGGAGGTTTCTGACTGACCAATCTGGGTGACCTCTGAAAAGTCTATAGAAGTTGGAATCAAAATAATAAATCTCGCTTTTCTTGCCACACTGAGAACCCGGGTCCTTTCTCCGCTAGCGGCTCAACAGCGACAGGTTCCCACCGCTGATGGGGACACCCCACACACGTAAAAATTCTCTCCACCAAGGGAAATGAGGCTTTCCTGAGCCACCCCCAGTTCCCAGCTCTTCCCCCAGCTCCTGCACCTCTGTCCTGCTGCTCCCTGCCTTCGGTGTCACCTTTCCAGCACAGAGCGTGCCGACGCTCAGCGGGGTTTGTTTTGCTCTGGTGTGAGCTGTGTTTTGATCCAGCAGCCCTGTGGAGGAGCCAATCCTCCTGCTGGCACCGTTCCTGCTCCTGGACACCATCGTGGGACAGAGCCTGATGGATGTGGGCGACAGGGCTGGTTTGTCACCGTGCTGAGGGGCAGGGCAGCCAGACCCCGAGGAAAACCCCACAAACACCATCCTGATCCTTCCACCAGCACACTGAGGCAGCTGGGCTTGAACACGGAGAGGCTGAAATTTTAGGTTTTGGGGAGACAAATCCAAAAGCAGGCTGGATGTGTGCAGGAGTCCAATGGGACAGACAGCCACTGCCTCCCTCCAGCCCTTCTGTGGGGCCAGGACCTCCAAGGAGACCAACCCTGAGGATGTCCCCTCCCTGCTGGAGGGTGACAGCGTGGCACTGACTCAAGGCTCTTTCCTCAGCATCCTCAGACGTTGCCCAAGAGGCACCGCGGTGACAAGGACGTGTGACACCCACAGCTCTGCCACCTCATCGGCGCTGAGCCGCCTTGGCACCAATTCCCCCTCCGAGGTGAGTCTGGGAAATCTCCAAACCCAGTCCAACGGGCGCTTGGGCTCCGTTTGCTATTTATAGTGTGACAAGTGGCTGGGACAGTGCCACCCAGGCCTCCTGGCTCTGCCCAAACTCCAACCCCAGCGGCCGAATGCGCTCGGCGCTGCCGGAATTCAGCGCATTCATTCAGAGTTAGCAACTGCTGCTATATCGGGAAGGCAGTTTCGAGGCAGGACAGAGCTCTCCAAGACACAGAGAGAAAACAAATCTCTCTTCTGCATTCAGCAGGCCAGCGCTGCTCTCCTAAATTTCCTCGGCTTGGCTGAACAAAACCCGTTTTTTTGCTGCTGAAAAGTGAACGTTTACCAGCACTGCACACCCCTGAACTCTGGACAGCCCGTCAAAAGCTTCGTGACACCATCAAACGGCAAATGTGTCAATTCAGACCTTCTCTGAGCGACAGAATTGTCCCTAAGGTACCCCAAGCCCAGCCCTGCCCCTCGGGAAAGACACCTGAGCAGAGCAGCCGGTCCGAGGAGGTGGCGTGGGGTGACCAGAAACAAACCCTGCGTGTGAAGACACCACCAACAAAGGCAGGAAAACATCCCCAGGCTGCGGGGCTGCTCCCAGCAGGGCTTGCCGAGGTATTTTTAGGGCAACCAGAGCCGCAGGGAAGGACCGGCCGTGCCAGGCGGTCACCGGGGGATGCCCGAGGGTGACACGAGCCCACTGGGGACGGGCAGGGCACTCTGCTCTGCCTTTCTGTCCCCTCGGCAGCTCGGCAGGGACACGCCAGTCAGCAGGGAAGCTGTTAATGGGGAGCCGGCAGAGCCTGAACGGGACGGATGCATTCCTGCCCTCGGGGAGCATAGCAGGGCAATGAGACACAGACACCGGCAAGGACTCAGCTCAGCTCCAGCCTGACTCACCTCCCTCCTGCGCTGTCCCAGAGAGCAGCGACGGGGCTGGATGGAGATCAAAAGGCAATAAATCAGATCAGAACAACCCGGGTTTGATGTCTGAACCAGAGATGGAAGAGGAGATTCGCCACCTCCCCTGCCGGAGTCGGGCAGCGGGGCAGAAGGAGCTGCCTCGTTTCGGAGCGTTGCCAACACACTTGTTTGTTTTTTCCCCTCCTCAAGGTCCCAGCTGTTAAATCCATGATTGCAGGATTTCCCAGACTCGCTGAAAAAGCACGTATGCCATTGTGTCCCACTCCTGGAACAGGAAAAAGCCTGAAAATCTGAGCCGCAGACTCCAAACATACAAGGTCTCCTTACAACTGATGTTTTCAAACCTCATTTTTCTTTCAACAGCTTCTAAATGGTTCAGAGTTTTGCAGCACTGCCTTTTCAGCTTCCCCAGAATTGTTCCTATCCCAGCGTCCCACGGTGGGGGAAAATTTTGGCTTCAAGCATCCCAAAGCCATCGATGTGGCCACTCGCACCTCCAGAGCCTCAGAGGACTTTGAGCCACCAGCCTGCAGCCCCTGATGGAACCTGGGTTTTGACTCCAATCCCCTGCCAGCCAAGCGTGAGCACAAAACCAGAGCCACTCCTGCTGCAGCCACCTGAATTCCCCAAATCTGAACACAAATCCAGGCCCACAGCCTCGGGAGGACAGCGAGTTTCTCTCTCTGCTGCTCCACGGTGTGGCATGGAAACGCCTCTGCCCCATCCGAGGCGCCCAGGACAGCAGGCAGCGCCCAGCCAAAGCCTCTCCCTGCCCCGGGGAGGTTCCCAATGAAGCCATTTAATAACTGCAGGAGACACTCCCATTACCTGTCCGCGCTCACCTCCATCCCTGCTGCGCTGCCCAAACTCACACCGGGACCAGCCCTGACCCCGGGACCTGTCCCTTCCCAAAGGACACATCTGAAGGGCTCAGCACCCTGCTCAGGACAGGTGTCACCTCCCTGCCACCCCACCCGCTCCCTGCCGAGCTTCCAGCCCCACTGCGAGAGCCTCTGCTGCCATTTTCACTCTCCCACTTCCTGCTCACATCAGGCAGCGAGTAGGAAGTGCTGAAATCCTCCGACCCTCGCTGCAAACCAGGAAGCGCCGGAGATCTCCTGAGAAAGGCTGAGATTTCAGGCTGGAACCCTCTGAATCCCTGAAACATCTGGTCAGAGGCATCGCATCCGGACCCTCGGAGCAGAGCCCACAACCCCCCATCCTCCCCGAGCTCCGTCTGCTGGAACAAATCCGGGCCAGGACCACTCACAGCTCGTCCTGTCGGGAAAACGCAGAATCCAAACCCTCCGGCCACTGGCTTCCCTCGCTCTCCCCGAGTGACACCTCAGCTCTGCTGCTAGAACCGAGTCCAGCACATCCCACACCTCCTCCGCAGGAGTCTCCCAACATCCCATTACTCAGCAAAGCCTCGTAACACCTCCAGACCACAGATAACACCTTTACCGTGGAAAAAAAGGGTGTGGGAAGCTGCTTTCTGGGATTGCCAGCGCAGGGCAAACCTTGGCCGGCGCACAGATTTGCGGGCTGAGCCGGCTCGTGGCGCTGCCCGACGGATCCAGGGTGTTTGGGGCATCCGCAGCTCTTTTCTCCACGAGGTATTTGGGGGGACAGAGGTGTCTCTGCAGCAAACAGACCGAGGAGGGCGAACCCAGCGGCGCTGCTGCTGCTCTGCCCTGTCAGCCCCGCTCCCTGCAGGCGCCGCCGGCCTTCCGAAGGGAAAGGCAACGGGATTAGCACAAAAACATTCCAGCAAACCACAGGCTCGGCTTTGCCACATCTGAGCACTGGCTCTCCAAGGCAGCCGCGGGTCTCCGTGGACCCGGTGAGTCTGGGACTGGTGAGGCTGAACTCTCTCCCTCAGCTCGGGCAGCTTGTCCAGGCTGAGCCCCACAGGCTCACGCACCCATTCCACGGGACACGAGCTTCTCCGGGCTGGATCAGCTGCTCGGCGAGTCGCCATCCCCCGGTGCTCGCCCTGGCACCGGCACAGCACCTCCGGTACCGGGGGTGACAGCCCTGCCAGCGGCTGTCCCTCGATGCGGGGTCACCGACACCCCAGCCAGCCCCGGCTGGAGCTTCAACACCCTCGGCACGGACGCCCCGCGTCAGCCCACCGCGCTCCCCGCTCCTAGTGCAGCCCTCGAGAGGAGCCTGCCAGCCCGGGGGGCTGCAACACCCGGGGAGGGGGCGACAGGAGCCCCTCGGAGGGGCGGCTGCTCCCTCCTGCGGGGAACGGAGCCGTGCCGGGACCCGGGGAAGGGACAGGGACCCTCCAACCCCCGGGGGTCACACACCCGCGACTGCCCCCGGCCGCGGTGGAGCGGCCGCCCCCCGGTGTCCCCGTGTCCCCTCGTCCCGGTGCCTACCTCGGGCTGGCGGCGGCGACCGAGGCGCTGCAGGAGCGTCCTTGGGCGGGGGCGGCGGAGCGGGGGTGGCCCCGGCCGGGCCGCGCGGGGACTCCGCGGGCTTGGGCTCCACCTGCGCCGCCGCTCCGGAACCGGGCGGGCCCGGGCGGGCGGAGCGGGGCGGCCCCGGCGGGAGCTGCGGGCGGTGCCGCTCCGCCCCCGGGACGGGCCGGGACCGGACGGGCCGGGGGCGGGCGGCGCGTTACGGGACACGGAGCGGCGAGTGGCAGCGGCTGGAGAGACCCGGGCAGCGGGAATGAGTGCTGCTCGCTGGATGCCAAACGTGACCCCGAGCGCTCCGTCCCGGGTGATGGCGGAGCCACCAAAGGGCTGGGGAAGGAGCGGCAGAACGGCCGAATCTGGGGAGAGCTCCGTGCAGAGAGTGGTTCCACCTGGCACCTGCCGGTTCCCGGTGTCCTGCTCCCTGCCCGGGATCCTCCATCGCCCGGGGCACCGGGATGGGGCAGTGCCACTGCACCGGGGCGAGAAGGGCTGAGCCAGGGGCAGGGGAGAGGGAGAATCCCGCGGGATGAGGTGAGGATAGAGGGAGAATCCTGCGGGATGAGCACAGGACAGTGGGGACATCCCTCGGGATCAGCACAGGACAGCGGGAACATCCCACGGGATGAGCACAGGACAGCGGGAAGATCCCACGGGATGAGCACAGGACAGAGGGAACATCCCATGGGATGAGGTGAGGACAGCGGGAACATCCTGGTGGATGAGCTGAGCACAGGACGGAGGGAACATCCCCCGGGATGAGCACAGGACAGAGGGAATATCCCATGGGATGAGCACAGGACAGCGGGATGAGCACCGGACAGCAGGAACATCCCCTGGGATGAGGATAGGACAGAGGGAACATCCCGCGGGATGAGCTGAGCACAGGACGGAGGGAACGTCCCTCGGGATGAGCACCGGACAGTGGGAACATCCCCGGGGATGAGCACAGGACAGCGGGAACATCCCGCAGGATGAGCAGTGGACAGAGGGAACATCCCCTGGGATGAGTACAGGACAGCGGGATGAGCACAGGACAGCGGGATGAGCACAGAACAGAGGGAGCATCCCCCGGGATGAGATGAGGACAGAGGGAACATCCCCCGGGATGAGCACAGGACAGCGGGATGAGCACAAGACGGAGGGAACATCCCCCGGGATGAGATGAAGACAGCAGGAATATCCCCCGGGATGAGGTGAGGACAGCGGGATGAGCACAGGACAGAGGGAACATCCCCTGGGATGAGCACAGGACAGCAGAAACATCCCTTGGGATGAGGTGAGGACAGCAGGAGCATCCCTCGGGATGACCACAGGACAGCGGGATGAGCACCGGACAGAGGGAACATCCCATGGGATAGGGTGAGGACAGTGGGAACATCCCCCGGGATGAGCACAGGACAGCGGGATGAGCACAGGACAGCGGGATGAGCACAGAACAGAGGGAGCATCCCGCGGGATGAGCACAGGAAAGCAGGAGCATCCCCCGGGATGAGCACAGGACAGCGGGAACATCCCCCGGGATGAGCACAGGACAGCGGGAACATCCCCCGGGATGAGCTGTGGACAGAGGGAACATCCCCACGCAGTGACCGGCGGAACAGAGCACCACAAAGCAAGAAACGGAACCACAAAGCAAGAAACGGAACCAAGCTCAGAGCCAAAGCAGTGCCTGTGCTCAGGCGCTTCCAATCCTGTCCCAAAGCCCAGCGAGACCCCGAGGTTCCCTCGCTGCCAGCGGGGGAGCAGACAGCTGCCTGGCCGCGGCTCCTCGGCGAGGGAACAGCTGCTTTTCCAGGAAATCCAGAGCGCGGGGGATTCTCCAACCACTGAATTACACTTCTCTTTTCCAAGGAAGAAATCAGTTCGGACTCAGAGCGAAGCCCTGCCCGGTGCCGGGGTGAGGAGGAGCTGCTCAGCTGCAGCCGCGGCGTCTCTGGGGTCAGCGGGTGCAGCGAGGCGAACACCGAAACGCGGGTGGGCAGGGATGTGCTTTTGCTGAGTTATTTTGCTCGCTTTTATGATACCAAAACAGCTCCGGGGAGTTACACACCGAGCCCAGCGGCCGGGGACATTCGTAACCCCGCTTGCAGAGAGGTTATTTTTGGCACCCTCTGAAGCTAGGAGGTTTCACAGCGCATCTCACTCACCTCTGGGGTTTTCTCTTTCCCTTTCATTTATGCCCCTTGTCTTCAAGACCAGCCTTTCCTTCCCTTTCATTTCCAAAACCCGCTCGATCCGCAGTGAAACTCGGCAAAAGTTCACCCGAGGAGAGGCACAACCCTCAAGCAGCACCTGACAGTTCAGCCCAGAAGTTTTTAGTAATTCAGAATTACAGAGGTTGCACTTTATGCCTCTCTGATTTGGAAAAATAACGCCAGAAGTCTCAGCCCTGGTCCTTTCAGAGCCCCAACAACACCCAAATTGCCCTGACAAGGTTTTTATGACTAACAGCTCATTCTGAGAGCAGTCAATAACTTCACAGCTCAGTCCCAGCGGGCCCCACTCAGCATAAATTTGCATATTGTTGAGCAGAACCAACCAAAGGTGAGAGTGATGGGGACTACTCTATGATTTACACTAAACAGCAGCAGGAAAAAGAGATTCATCCTCCCCAGCGAGCTCTTTCTGCTGTCCAGCCCCCTAAATTCCCTTAAATTCATCATTCCAAAGACTCAGACCGAATCACCGGGGAATTTCAGCTCCGAGATCATTGAACCGAGATTATTTTGGAAGCGCAATCGGTATTTTTAGCCTGGAAATCGAGGCTCTGCTTCCCTTTCTGGAGTCCCTCCTGCCGTGGCCTGCCGGGCAGGGGACATTGCAGAACCCGGTTGGGAAAGAAAGGGGTTATTTCGATCCGCGGAGATGGATTGTGCTTCACCCCCACGCGTTGTGCAACCTCAGGCTGTCGGCGCAGGAGGCAAAGGCGCTCCAGGCTGCCCGGGCTCGTCTGAGCTCCCCGAGCTGGCCCAGGGCAAGTGGGGAGACTCCCGAGGGCTCAGCCCTGGTGGAAGGGGAGGATGAGAGCCGGGAGAAGGTCTGGGGCTGCCTGGGATGGGGGAAAACGGGTGGGAAATGGTGGAGGTTCCCCACCTTGGCTGCTCTGCTGGTTCTCAGCTGTGCTCCCAAGACATGCAGCGAGCCAGGGAGCTGGAAAACGCAAGGATCGGGGTGGTGATGTCTCCAGGGCTGGTCTGGCATCCCGAAGGGTAGGAGACCCCAGGATACACCTGGGGAAAACCCAGGAATGAGGGGCACGGGGGGCACAAGTAACCCCAAGCTCAGCAGCTCTCCCAACATCCATCCCCATCCAGAGACCCCCAGAGACCCCCTGAGCTCAGCACTGCCTCACCGCCCTTCCCAAACTCCCCCTTCCCCTGCCAGCAGGAACATCTGGGGCCGGAGAACACCACGTAGGTGGTGGCTGCGGCAGGTGAGGAGTGACTCGGTTTCGATCAGCGCAGCGTCCCCGGCCCGCCCTGCTTTATGGGGCTGGGAAGTTGGGCTGCAGCCAGAGCTTTCCTGGCATGTCCTGGGAACAGAAAAACACCCAGGATCTCCACGGTGGGCAGAGGTGACCCGGGGAACACCTGGATATGTCGTGCTGGTGACACCAGCCAGCCCTGCATGGCACTGCCTGGCATCCCCTGCCAAAATGTTTCACCAAAACTCACCACCGAGAGCCCACCTGGTGCCCAGGTGGGGATTAACACACTCCTCCCAACACCCATCTTCCTGTCACAGCCTTTCTCCTTTCCCCTTCCGCTTCTTCCCCTGCTGGGCACAGAATTTGGGATGCTGGGGATGGAATTTGGGACGCTGGGGATGGAACTTGGGACTCTGGTTATGGAACTTGGGACGCTGGGGATGGAATTTGGGACTCTGGGGATGGAACTGGGGACACTGGGCATGGAATTTGGGACTCTGGGGATGGAACTGGGGACACTGGGCATGGAATTTGGGACTCTGGGGATGGAACTGGGGATACTGGGGATGGAACTCGGGACGCTGGGGATGGAATTTGGGATACTGGGCATGGAACTCGGGATACTGGGGATGGAATTTGGGACCCTGGGCATGGAATTCGGGATACTGGGGATGGAATTTGGGATACTGGGAAGGGTTGGAGGCCGAGCTGCCGATGCTGCCAGGGGCTGGGCTAGCCCTGCAGGCAGCTGGGCGAGTTGCTGACTGGGGCACAAGAGCGCTTGGTGCCTTTTTTTCATGTGCTGATGATGCGCGAAACGGGAGCAGCAGCTCACACCCTGCGTTGGGCAACGCGCGGGAGGAGCTGCTGGAGGGAACAGCAGCGAGCTCGGGGTCCTGAGCTGTGTCCTGAGCGCCGAGGGGTTTGTGTCACACCCGCTCTGAGCGAAGGAAACGCGGCCAGAGCAGCTCCTGGCCACGCTGGGCAAGCACTAGCCCACTCCTGGTGGCTCTAGCCCCGGTTGGGACTTGTTGGAAACACCGACAAGGCTGCAGAGCCACCGCTCAGCATTGAAACTTCCTGACTTTCATTCAGTAAAAGTCAAATTATTCCTATTTCACACCCGCTCTGAGTGAAGGAAACGCGGCCAGAGCAGCTCCTAGCCATGCTGGGCAAGCACTAGCCCACTCCTAGTGGCGCTAGCCCCGGTTGGGTCTTGCTGGAAACACCGGCACGGCTGCAGAGAATTTAAACTCAGCATTTAAACTCAACATTTAAACTTCCTGACCTCCATTCAGTAAAAGTCAAATTATTCCTATTTCAAATTATTCCTATTTCACACCCGCTCTGAGTGAAGGAAATGGGGCCAGAGCAGCTCCTAGCCACGCTGGGCAAGCACTAGCCCACTCCTCGTGGCTCTAGCCCTGGTTGGGACTTGCTGCAAACACCAACACAGCTGCAGAGAATTTAAACTCAAGATTTAAACTTCCTGACTTTCATTCAGTAAAAGTCAGATTATTCCTATTTCAAATTATTCCTATTATTTCAAATTATTCCTATTATTTCAAATTATTCCTATTATTTCAAATTATTCCTATTTCACACCCGCTCTGAGTGAAGGAAACACAGCCAGAGCAGCTCCTGGCCACTCTGGGCAAGCACTAGCCCACTCCTGGTGGCTCTAGCCCTGGTTGGGACTTGCTGGAAACACCGACAAGGCTGCAGAGCCACCACTCAGCATTTAAACTTCCTGACTTTCATTCAGTAAAAATCAAATTATTCCTGTTTCAATGCAAACCGGGGAGCGTGCAGGCACTCTGCGTGCAGGAAATGGAATAATAAATGGGTTTTCTCTACTCAGTCCCTTGTCTTGTCCCACCTCTGCCCGTGTCAGAAGATAAAGTCCCCTCCATGGGGACCTGGCGACCTCAGAGCACCTTCAGATAGCCCAAATTGCTCCAGGGGCTGCCAGCAGCCACCCCATTTCCCCACGAACCCCATAATAATCTGCTTCATAAGAATAATAATTCACAATCTGCTTTGAACTGAGGGGTGACATGTGCTCGGGCAGCCCGAAAGTTTGTTTTAAATAGACACTCCTTGAATAAAAACCTACAAAAATACCCCCAAGTGTCCTTCTGCCGGGCGTGAAACCACAGCGCGGCAAAGAGGAACCGTCGGCTTTAAAAAAAAAACAAAAAAAAAGAGTAGAAAATAAAAATAAACACACTTCTGCCTCCTTCACCTTCCCGCCAGCCTTGCGCAAAGCGAGCCGAGATGGGAGGGAAGGGAAGGGGCGATGCTGAGGGGTTGGGGGGCTCATCCCGGCTCTGCAATTCCCGGGGGTCTCTCCAGCCCAGAGCCCCCCAGCACCTTCCCCTGCAGCGCTTGCGGGACTTCAGTTACAGTCCCCGGAGGAGAGAAAAACATTTGCTTTAAAAACAGGAAAATGTGATTGTCAAACCACAACAATGGGCCGGGAAGGGGCCGCGGCGGCTCCGAATTTTCGCTCCAAAACACCCAGCGAGTGACTCAAAGTTTCTGCAGCCAGCCCGGGTAGCTCCGCGCCCCCTCCCGGCCCCAGCCGGGACTCGGTGGCTTTTAATGAACCTTTAATTAATTTTTTTTCTAGATTTCTGGCTTTTTAATACAGCCTAAAAGCAGCGGCAAAGCCAGGGAAGTCCATTGCTCCGCTCCCTCCTCCTCCTCACCTTTTCCTTTAGAGAAGCTCAGACCAAACTGTTTCACTGAAAGGAGTTTTAGGAATCTACAGCGCTTTGCAAACGTCGCCGGGAATTGTTTATTTCCCTTTATTTCAAGCCCGGAGGGTTTGTAGCCAAGAGAAGGAGAGAATAACCAGCAAAACTGCGTTTTTCTGAGCAGCGGGAGGATGAAGAAAAGCGTCTGGAACGCTCTGGGCGCTGCTGGCATCACAGGCTGTCACCCTTCAGGTGTGACACAACCTCCTCGGCCACCTCCAGGGTCCACCCCAGGTCCCTGCTGTCCCTCCCGCGCTTTGATAAGGAGGAAGGAGGGGATGAGAGAGGAGAGATTCGGTCGCATCTCTGCTCTGCTCCTCCCGAACCGCCCGGGATTGACCCTAATCTGCACTAATTGCTGGCCACCTTCAGGTTCCCATCTGCTGCTCTTCCCGGCTGCTGAGAACAACCCTCGGGGTGTTTTCTGGAGTTTTCTCTCCCTGGAAGCAGCTGTGGGAAGCTTGGCGCTGAAAGTTTTCCTGCCAGCGAGGTGTACAAACTCTTTCTCTCCCCAACTTCCAGCAGCACCCTGGGATGGCTCAGATCTCCTCACGCTGTGTCCTCTCCCTGTTCTCCCTTTCTCTCTCCCCCAAACTCAGGGATGAGGTGCTCAAAGCAGAGCTGTGGGAGGTTGAAAGCCTCCAAAACTCACGTCAGATGTCTGCAGGTCACAGCATTCAGCTCTAAGGGTCTGCACACCTCACAGTGCCAATCCTTCCAGGTTCCCCATCACGAGCTCAGCTTTCTCTGCAGCTCAGAAAACCAAAACCTGTCGTGTTTGGCTGGAAATTCCCAGGAGGGGGTGTGGGAGCGTTTCGCCAGGTTCAGCACTTTTGAGACGGGGCAAAACTCAACAGATTCTTCCATCACAGCGTCCCTCCCCCGGCCGTGGTGTCGTGAGCTGCACTTCTCTGCATCGATGCAATTTCCCAACCCATTGAGAGAAAGAGCCACGAAGTGCCAGGGGGTGGCAAGAGGAGGGAGAAAAGCTGGAATTCCTGCCTTGGGATGAAGGAAATTTGGATATGTCCCAACTCCTCATGTCCCAGCTGGTCCCTCTGGGTGAGGAGATTGTCACAGTGAGAAACTGACGGTGACAATGACCAGCAACCACGAAGTGCCAGGGGGTGGCAAGAGGAGGGAGAAAAGCTGGAATTCCTGCCTTGGGATGAAGGAAATTGGGAGATGTCCCAACTCCTCACCCACCCCCAAACACAAAAACCAACAAACACAACCACTGTCCCAGCTGGTCCCTCTGGGTGAGGAGATTGTCACAGTGAGAAACCGATGGTGACAATGAGCAGCAACCACCTGGCCTGTCATCCATCCCCTTCCTGGCTGATGTCCACCAGGACATCTCCATCCCCAGCCCTTTGCTGTCCTCCAGAGGGTCTCACAGCAGCTTCAAACACCAGAGGCTGGACCAGCTGAGGGGACAGGTGGGGACATTGGGATCAAAGGACCAAAGAGACCTCAGGGACAGACCAGACCAAAGCAAGTCCATGGCAGGGGTGGAACTGGGTGATCTGGGAGGTCTCTTCCAACCCAAACCATTCTGTGACCAAGATCCCTAACCATTAACCATGATCTTCATGACAAAGATCCCAAACCATTCTGTGACCAAGGTCCCTAACCATTAACCATGATCTTCATGACAAAGATCCCAAACCATTCTGTGACCAAGGTCCCTAAACCCCTCTGGGCAGGGCACGGTCTGGATCCCCGATGTGGGAGCCACGGGCACAAACAAGCCCCTGACAAACCTCACCCAGGCCCTCGAGCAGGCAGCAAACAGAGCGATCACAACCCCACCAGAGCCTCCTCTTCTCCAAACCTCTCCCCTCACATCTCCTCAGCCGCCAGAGCAGCACCGCCCAGGGGACACCAAAACCCCCTGGATAGTGACAATGACAGGACAGAGATGTCCAGCAGAGAGCAGAGGATAAACCGGAACACGAAAGCCATCGGAACACAAGAGATGGGCTGGACGAGGGGACAGCTCGCTGGCAGTACCTTTGTTGTCGCCGCTCATCTGCCCGGTCAGAGGTGCCACCACCCTCGAGCCTCCTGTCGCTGTCGCACGGCCACCCTGGCGCACGTGACTGTCCCCAGGCAGAGCTCTGCGCCGCGCTCTGTGCCCTGCGTGGCGAGGAGCCCGAGCCCCGCTCTCGAGCTTTTCTCCCCGGCACAGTTTCCATGCCTGGTTTCAGAATGACAGTCCCTCGCTCGCTGCACCGCCGGCTTTATCTCGCATCCTTTCGCTTTGCTCTCACACCCGCCTGGGGACCGACTGGGTTCAAAATGAAATTAAGCTGCTTAGGAGCTCTTGGGGCTCGACCAGCTTTTTGGAAACGCTCAGAGCTGCCGCGGAAAAAAAAAAACACCCTGTTTTCCATGAAAGCTCCCGCTGGTATAATTGGTCACCCGGGGATTGCCAGACAATGAATATCCCGGGAGAAGAGGCAGGAGATGCCCAGTTTGACAGCTGGGTGGTGCAGGGAGGCTAAAACTGGAGCAGCCTTGGAGCCACACTCACTCACTCAGGAAGGGAAAAATCCCTCAGTTTGAAAAGTTCAGCTCGGATTTCCCACAGACACCACCCAGACCTGGGAATTGCTCTGATTCCTGAGACACTGAAGGAAAAAAGTGTCACTGTCACCCCAGATCTCAAGGATGAGGGTAAAGGGCTTCCTCAAGGGCACCAGGGGAGGCTGGAAAAGAGCAGGAATTGTCCCAACTCTCCTTGCTGGAGGAGGAGAACCTGGGCTGCTCCTTCTGCTGGAAGGACCCTGTGGCTCAGACAATGGTCTGTGCCCACCACGGCGGTGGAAATTGCTTTTTCTCCCCGTAATTGCCCTTCTGTTCGCAAGCACTAATGTGTGCTTTTAGTCTAAATAACTTTTATTTTAGGTTAAAGGCGAATGGCAAATCAGGAGAGAGCCCAAGGCAAGCTGTCACGAGGCACAGGACTTGTCTACCTCCCCTGCCATGAAGTGAATTGACTCCCACTCAGGGACAGCTCTTACCTAGGAAGGACCTGCTCTGGAAGTTGTCCCAGGGCCATCAAGTCCAGGGCTGATCTCTACATGACCTGAGGAGGAGCCAAATTGTCCCCAGCAGTCCATCCTGCATCCCATTCCTGGAGAATTCCCCACTGTTGGGTTTATTGCTAAAGAGCAAAAGCCACCGGCGGTGACCTGGGGCATGGAGAGAGCAGGAGAAATTAAAGGCACAAACAGCCATGGAGCTGCTGTAATTTTGGGGTAAAATTCACGAGGAAAAGTGTCCAAGCCCTGCGTGAAGGAGGATCCAAATCCAACCCTGCCTCTGAGGAAAATCAGCCATTCACTCTCACGGGTAAAACAACCAGAGCTGTGTAATTGTCCTTCAGTTTGCATCCCCAAAATACCAGGTGTGTGAGATAAAAGAGACATTCCCCAACAGAAAAAGGGCTTTAAGAAATGCAGGGCTAAATTATCTTCTTATGCAACGCTGCTGCAACTCAGAAAACTTAAAGCTGCAGGACATAAATCAACCACCAACTGCCTGGGGTTAGAGACAAACTTCCTCTGGTAACAACCTGTTGCATAAGTGACTTTTAACGGGAGCTCCTGCCTTCCGAAATCTCTGTTAGGAAGGAGTCGCTGGGGCTACAGGGCCTGGAGGATCCTTTTTGTGCCCTTTTGCTCTGATCCATCTCGTTGTCTCTTCCCCCAGGCCGGGAGGATCAGGAGAGGCAGAAGGTGGAGACACCCTGGCAAAGGTTGCCCAAAAAAAGCTGTGGTTGCCCCTGGAAGTGTCCAAGGCCAGGTTGGACAGGGCTTGGAGCAACCTGGGATAGTGAAAAGTGTCCCTGCCATGGCAGGGGTGGCACTAGGTGACATTTAAAGTCCCTCCCAACTCAAACTGCTCTGTGGTTCTGTGATTTTGTGACTTTAGCACCTTCTTCAGCTCTGACTCAGAAAATTCAGCTTCTGACCTGTTCAGTCTCCCTGGTGCTGACCACGGCCACACATGTCCACCCAACCACTGGACACCATCTCCAGGTCCACAGCTGCCCAGCAAAACTCCTGTCCTTGAGCAGGATTGTTCCTGCCTTACTCCCCATCCTCCCCAGTCCATTAGCTCAACCCATTCCCATCAGTCATTTCTGGCCAAAATTCAGATTATTCACATTTTAACCCTTGTCCACCCAACCACTGGACACCATCTCCAGGTCCAGAACTGCCCAGCAACATCCCTGTCCTTGAGCAGGATTGTTCCTGCCTCACTTCCCATCCTCCCCCAGCCCATCCATGAGTTTAACCCATTCCCATCAGCCATTTCTGGCCGAAATTCAGATTTACTCACATTTTAACCCTTTTCCACGCAACCACTGGACACCATCTCCAGGTCCAGAGCTGCCCAGCAAAACTCCTGTCCTTGAGGAGCTGCTCCTTCCTCACTTCCCATCCTCCCCCAGCCCATCCATGAGCCATTTCTGGTTCATGAAATTCAGATTATTCACATTTTAACCCTTGTCCACCCAACCACTGGACACCATCTCCAGGGCCAGAGCTGCCCAGCAACATCCCTGTCCTTGAGCAGGATTGTTTCTGCCTCACTTCCCATCCTTCCCAATCCATTAGCTCAACCGATTCCCATCAGCCATTTCTGGCCAAAATTCAGATTATTCACATTTTAACCCTTGTCCACGCAACCACTGGACACCATCTCCAGGTCCAGAGCTGCCCAGCAAAGTCCCTGTCCTTGAGCAGGATTGTTCCTGCCTCACTCCCCATCCTCCCCCAGCCCATCCATGAGCTCAACCCATTCCCATCAGCCATTTCTGGCCAAAATTCAGATTATTCACATTTTAACCCTTATCTACCCAACCACTGGACACCATCTCCAGGTCTAGAACTGCCCAGCAACATCCCTGTCTTTGAGCAGCTGCTTCTGCCTCACTTCCCATCCTCCCCCAGCCCATCCATGAGCCATTTCTGGTTCATGAAATTCAGATTATTCACATTTTAACCCTTGTCCACCCAACCACTGGACACCATCTCCAGGTCCAGAGCTGCCCAGCAAAATCCCTGTCCTTGAGCAGGATTGTTCCTGCCTCACTTCTCATCCTCTTCCAGCCCATCCATGAGTTTAACCCATTCCCATCAGCCATTTCTGGCCAAAATTCAGATTATTCACATTTTAACCCTTGTCCACCCAACCACTGGACACCATCTCCAGGTCCGGAGCTGCCCAGCAAAATGACCATCCTCCCCCAGCCCATCCACGAGCTCAACCCATTCCCATCAGTCATTTCTGGCCGAAACTCAGATTATTCACATTTTAACCCTTGCCTCACTCCCACGAACAACACAGAAACCAAGAGAAATCACTGCGAGGGGCAAACCCCAGCCTGGGAAGCACCGAGTCACGCCAAAAAAGGCCAGGAGGGGGGCAGGAAAAGCCGGAATTTGGGTGCCCCAGGCTGTGCCGCGGGGTCCGAGCTGCCGGAGCCGCGGCCGGCCGGCGTTGCCGCGCTGTTTGTTTTTGGTGACTGTTCTGCCGCGGTTATTTTTAGCCGGTGACGCCCGGGGTATTTCGCTTCAGGACGTCCGGTCTGAGCCTCTTTCTGGGAATCCCACGTTCTCTAATTGTAAACAGCCCCATTCAGTCGCTCGGAGCGCGAGAGAGGCCCCGGCTTGTGTCAGGTGTGAGTCAAACAGGAAACTGCTGCTGCTGCTGAGCAGGAGAAAGAGGTTTAACCATGGAAAATGGCCTGGATTCAGTGGCAGCACTCAACCCCACAGCCCTGCCCTGCCTGAGGTGTTTACCTGGCTGGGATGCTCAGGATGCTGCCCAGGGGATGATTCCCATGCGGGAATTTGGATTTAAATCTCCTCCTCCTCGGCCAGGTTTCCTTCAAGGCCCAGCAGGGTGTTTTCCCCCCTCTGAAATATGAGGTTTGGCCGATTCGGAGTCCCAGCTGCTGGTTTTTGGAAGGGTTGTCACTGTGGGAAAAGAGCTCTGGAGCATCAGAAAGGTCCAGGGCTGGTTGGACAGGGCTTGGAGCAAACTGGGATTGTGAGAAGTGTCCTTGGCCATGGCAGGATGGGCTTTAAGGTAATTCCCAAACCATTCCAAGGTCCCATGGCTGGGAAAGGATGGATTGACAACCTAGAGCAGAATTTCCAAAAGGGCCTGAGGGTAGGATGCTGGAAAGCATCGAAATCTGGTGGGAATGTGAGTTCCATGGAGCATCCAGATATCAAAGAGAGTTCCATGAAACATCCAGAGATCACAGAGAGCTCCCTGGAGCATCCACAGGGATCAAAGTGAGTTCCATGGAGCATACATAGGATCACAGTGAATTCCCTGGAGCATCCACAGGGATCACAGAGAGTTCCCTGGAGCATTCAGGGATCACAGAGAGTTCCATGGAGAATTCAGGAATCACAGTGAGCTCCCTGGAACATCCACAGGGATCACAGTGAGTTCCCTGGAACATCCAGAGGGATCACAGTGAATTACCTGAAGCATCCACAGGGATCACAGAAAGTTCCCTGGAGCATACACAGGATCACAGTGACTTTCATGGAGCATCCAGGGATCACAGAGTGTTCCCTGGAGCATTCAGGGATCACAGTGACTTCCCTGGAGCATTCAGAGATCACAGTGAGTTCCCTGGAGCATCCACAGGGATCACAGAGAGTTCCCTGGAGCATCCAGAGGGATCACAGAGAGTTCCCTGGAGCATCCACAGGGATCACAGAGAGTTCCCTGGAGCATTCAGAGATCACAGAGAGTTCCCTGGAGCATTCAGGGATCACAGAGAGTTCCATGGAACATCCAGAGATCACAGAATGTTCCCTGGAGCATTCAGGGATCACAGGAGCATTCAGGGATCACAGAGTGTTCCCTGGAGCATCCACAGGGATCACAGAGAGTTCCCTGGAGAATTCACAGGGATCACAGTGAGTTCCATGGAGCATTCACAGGGATCACAGAGAGTTCCCTGGAACATCCACAGGGATCACAGTGAGTTCCCTGGAACATCCACAACACAACACACACAACACAAACCCACACCACAACACAACCCACACAGGGATCACAGTGAGTTCCCTGGAGCATCCACAGGGATCACACTGACTCCCAGGACATCCCAGAGCACAATGAAAGCTCCCAGGAGGGTCTGGAGGGAGCAGAACCCCAGCAGCAGCTCAGGGGGGGAACGTGCTCGTTGTGCCCATCTCTTATCTGAGTCATTTCAGCGCCTCAGGGGAAACCCTGGCACTGATAAACAGCTCCTGCTCCTGCCTCCGCCTTCACCAACCGAAATCTGGAGGCTATTTTTAACCCCAAAACACCCACTGCCAGCACGGGGAGGCTGCGGCGGGGCGAGGGGTGGGTTGGCACCGCGGGGACAGGATGGTGGCACTGCCAGCCCCGCTTTGGTGCCCCGAGGTGGCTCCTGGTGTCACTGCCCAGGTGATCCTGCTGTGGCATTGCCAAGTTATCAACCCTGTCCATGGAATTACAGAATGATTGGGTTGGAAGGGATATTAAAGCTCCTGTTCCACCCCTGCCATGGCAGGGACACCATCCACTGTCCCAGGTTGTCCCAAGCCCTGTCCAGCCTGGCCTGGGACACTTCCAGGGATCCAGGGACAGCCACAGCTCCTCCAGGCCACCTGTGCCAGGCTCTCCCCACCCTCCCAGGGAGGAATTTAAAGGAGGAGGTTGCCTCTCCTCGGGGCACTCCAGCCCACAGCAGAAATCCCAGAGACCAGAAATAACTCAGGATTCATAAATCAGCCTGGCAACCCCCAGAAAGAGTCCCCATTTCCCCACCAGGGAGTCCCAGAGCAGGCCGGGGAGGGGGTCCTGCCTGTCCCGGGGCTGCAGTTCCTGCAGTTTCTGCTCGGCTGCAGAGATGTGCAATAAAACCCTCATTTCCTGGCACACGTGGGACGAGGCCAAGGGGTCGTGTTTTGGACAACCTGGCTTTTCCATGGCAACCGGCGGTGATGTCACCGGCGTGCAACGATCCGGAGGGGCCTGGGGAGCGAGAGCTCTCCAGGAACGGGGCAGGAGAAGGGGCTGAGCGGTGGGCGATGCACTCGCTCCGGGCTGGGGCTGCATGACAACAGCCCGAGGGAAGTTTTCCTTGGAAGGGCTGCGAGCACAAGTCGTGGCCCAACTGCTCCGGGGTTTGAGCAGCTGCAGTTTAGAGTGTCCTGCCCTCTGCCTCGTCCTCCTCCAGCTCCAGCCCTCCCTCTGCGCATCCCCAGCTGTAGCCAAAAGGCCCCAGCCAGCTGATCTTGCTCAGCTCCGGCTAAAACCTCCTCTCCTCTCCTTCTCCTTCTCCCTCTCCTCTCCCTCTCCCTCTCCTCCTCTCCTTCTCCTCTCCTTCCTTCTCCTCTCCTCCCTTCCTTCTCCTCTCCTTCTCCTCCACCTCTCCTTCTTTCTCCTCTCCCCTCCTTCTCCTTCCTCCTCTCCTCTCCTTCCTTCTCCTCTCCTCTCCTTCCTTCTCCTCTCCTCTCCTTCCTTCTCCTCTCCTCTCCTTCTCCTCTCCTCTCCTTCCTTCTCCTCTCCTCTCCTTCCTTCTCCTCTCCTCTCCTTCCTTCTCCTCTCCTCTCCTTCCTTCTCCTCTCCTCTCCTTCCTTCTCCTCTCCTTCTCCCTCTCCTCTCCTCGGCATTTGGAGGATTTTGGGGATATGAGCAGCTCTTCTCCCCCTTCCCAGCCTCTCCCCTCCCTGCTTTGTTCCTCCAGCCTCTTCTCCTCCCCGTTACAAACCCTCTCCCCCCAGGGGAGCCCCTTTACAGCAGCCAGATAATTAAAACCTCGGCCGGAGAGGTTCTTTCTGCTCACGGTCACATCTGCTGCCGCGGGGCTCCCGCGGCTCTCGTGCCGTGCTGTCCGTCTGTCTGTCCGGGTTTCCTGGGGCTGGAGCCATCTGATACTGCGGTGCTTCAGCCCCGGGCATGGTGAGGAGTGAGAGGCTGGCTGGGTTTGCTCTGGAGGATAGAAATGCTGAGGAACAACATCCCTGAGAGCTGGAGCTGAGTGAGAGCAAGCTTGGGACTCAGAGGGAAAACCTGAGTGTCTCTTTTCCACCCCAGAAACACCAACACAGGTGAACCTCGGAGTGAATCCCATCCCTGACTCCTCTCTGCTCTCTTTTCCACCCCAGGAACACCAACACAGGTGTGAACCTCAGAGCAAATCCCATCCCTGACTGCTCTCTGGTCTCTTTTCCACCCCAGAAACACTGACACAGGTGAAGCTCAGAGTGAATCCCATCCCTGACTCCTCTCTGGTCTCTTTTCCACCCCAGAAACACCAACACAGGTGTGAACCTCGGCCTGAATCCCATCTCTGACTACTCTCTTTTCCACCCCAGGAACACCAACAGAAGTGTGAAAGCTCAGAGTGAATCCCATCTCTAACTGCTCTCTTTTCCACCCCAGAAACACTGACACAGGAGTGAAAGCTCAGAGTGAATCCCATCTCTGACTCCTCTCTGGTCTCTTTTCCACTCCAGAAACACTGACAGAGGTGTGAAAGCTCAGAGTGAATCCCATCTCTGACTACTCTCTCTGGTCTCTTTTCCACCCCAGGAACACTGACACAGGTGTGAAACCTCAGAGCAAATCCCATCTCTGACTCCTCTCTGCTCTCTTTTCCACCCCAGAAACACCAACACAGGTGTGAACCTCAGAGCAAATCCCATCTCTGACTGCTCTCCCAGGTCTCTCTTCCACCCCAGGAACACCAAAAGAGGTGTGAAAACTCAGAGTGAATCCCATCCCTGACTGCTCTCTGCTCTCTTTTCCACCCCAGGAACACCAACACGGGTGTGAAACCTCAGCCTGAATCCCATCCCTGCCTGCTCTCTGATGGTTTGTGGGACTGACCTGGCCATGTGGGTGGAAGGGACATTAAATCCCACCCAGTGCCACCCCAGCCATGGCAGGGACACCTCCCACTGTCCCAGACTGCTCCAAGCCCTGTCCAGCCTGACCTTGGACACTTCCAGGGATCCAGGGGCAACCACAGCTCCTCTGAGCACCCTGTGCCAGGCTCTCCCCACCCTCCCAGGGAGGAATTTCTTCCCAAATTCCAATATATTGGAAAATATCCCAATTTCTTCCCATCTAGCCCTGCCTTCAGCCAGTTTGAATCCGTTTCCCCTTCTCCTGGCACTTCAGGTCTCTCTCCATCTTCCCTGCAGCTCCTTCAGGCACTGGAAAGCACAATTAGGTCACCCTAAAGCTTTTTATTCTCCAGGATGAACAATCCCAGTTCTGCCCAAAGGTGATCCAGCACAGAGAGGACACAAGCAGGTAAAGCTGGGGTGGCCCAGGTCTGATTTAACTCCTTGTTCTTGTTCTGAGTCCCTGTCTGGCATCAGGAAAATGGTTTGAATTACCTGGGAGAAACACACCTGGGACAAACATCCTTTCCTGGGCAGGACACAGTGTCCCTCCCAAAAAAACCCAAGAAAAAATGTTCAATTCAAGGTGCACCTCAAAAATTTGAGGCTAAATGGACTCATTTCCAGCAAACAGCATCCCCAAAAAACCAAAAAAAATGTTCAATTCAAGGTGCACCTCAAAAGGTTTGAGGCTAAATGGATTCATTTCCAGCAAACAGCATCCCCCCAAAAAAACCCAAGAAAAAATGTTCAATTCAAGGTGCACCTCGAAAGGTTTGAGGCTAAATAGACTCATTTCCAGCAAACAGCATCCTCCAAAAAACAAAAAAAAACCAACAAAAAAGGTTCAATTCAAGGTGCAACTCAAAAGGTTTGAGGCTAAAGGGACTCATTTCCAGCAAACAGCATCCTCCAAAAACAAACCAACAAAAATTGTTCAATTCAAGGTGCACCTCAAAAGGTTTGAGGCTAAATGGATTCATTTCCAGCAAACAGCATCCCCCAAAAACAAACCAACAAAAATTGTTCAATTCAAGGTGCACCTCAAAAGGTTTGAGGCTAAATAGACTCATTTCCAGCAAACAGCATCCCCCCAAAAAAACCCAAGAAAAAATGTTCAATTCAAGGTGCACCTCAAAAGGTTTGAGGCTAAATGGACTCATTTCCAGCAAACAGCATCCTCCAAAAAAAAAAAAACCAAGAAAAAAGGTTCAATTCAAGGTGCACCTCAAAAGGTTTGAGACTAAATGGATTCATTTCCAGCAAACAGCATCTCCCCAAAAAACCAAAAAAAATGTTCAATTCAAGGTGCACCTCAAAAGGTTTGAGGCTAAAGGGACTCATTTCCAGCAAACAGCATCTCCCAAAAAAAACCAAAAAAAGGTTCAATTCAAGGTGCACCTCGAAAGGTTTGGGGCTAAATAGACTCATTTCCAGCAAACAGTATCCCCAAAAAATACCAACAAAAAAGGTTCACTTCAAGCTGCACCTCAAAAGGTTTGAGGCTAAATGGACTCATTTCCAGCAAACAGCATCTCCCAAAATAAACCAACAAAAGAGGATCAATTCAAGGTTCACCTCAAAGGATTTGAGGCTAAATGGACTCATTTCCAGCAAACAGCATCCCCCCAAAAAAAAGAACAAAAAAGGTTCAATTCAAGGTGCACCTCAAAAATTTGAGGCTAAATGGATTCATTTCCAGCAAACAGCATCCCCCAACCTGCTGAGTGCTGATTTTGGGCTCTTCACACGTCCGTCCCACAGGGACCAACACCACCAGCGCCGCTCACAGGGGAAGGAAAAAAAAAAAAAAACCAAAAGGAAAAAAAAAAAAAGAGAAAAAACCCCAAAACAACACCACGTAAAACCTTCCAAAAATGCTGCACAAGAAAAGTGACCACTCAGCAGAGCGAGGTTTCCTGCGCAGTGAGAGTTGGCCGGGGACAGAACAGGAAATCACTGCTTCCTGCCTGCAGAGGAAGCGCCTATCTCATGCCCGTGATCAAAAACAAACAGCACTTCAATTAAACAAACAAAAGCACCGAAAAACTTCAACAGCTCCAGCCTGGGTCGGCTCCAGCCGCGGGGAAACGCGGCCAAAAAGAAGAGGTTTGCAACCTTGAAAAGGTTTTTCATCCCTTTCCCCTCGCTGCGCAGGGAAGCAGGAGGGACCAGGGGGATGTGATGCCATTCCAGGGATGGGGAATCGTTTAGGTTGGAAAAAAAACCCCAAAAACCATCGAGTCCAGCTGTTGGTGTCACAGCTGGGCGGCTGTTCTTCCCATCCCCTGCACCACGAGGGTGGTCAGGCGGCTCTGATTGCCTCAACCCCGATTTGCCACCAGTTCCAGTGGTCATTTCTGAGTTTTTCACCCCAATTTCCTATCCGGTGTGACAACCCCGAGCTCGGCTTCACCACGGGAATGTAAAGCCAGGAGAATGAAGGACAAAATCCTTCAAGACGCCAAGAAATTCCCTCAGGTGGGACTTTGAGTGTTCCCAGGAATGGGGAACAGGGACAGAACTCGAGATCCAAGCACTGGGATGTGGTTTGGAGGAACAACCTCAGTGGTGTTTTCCCTCTGAACATTCTCATCTGAACATTGTCATCTTTTCAAGCGATTTCTGCTCCTTCCCACTGCAGCCCTGGCCTGGTGGATCCGAGCCTGGCTGGTGCTGTTCCACCCCCTGGCTGGAAAATCCCTGCAACATCCCTGGAAAGTTGATTGCTAATATGGAAATGCTGGCCCATTTCCTCGTTGTGGGAGCTCCAGGAGCTCCTGGAGGTGCCAGGAGGGGAGCAGGGCACAGGGCTGGGGGGACAGAGCGGTGGTGAAGGTCTCATCCCCTCCTGACAACCGAGGGAATGCAATTCCGCCTCTGAAAATCTCCATGAAATCTGAAGGTTTCCTCTATATTTACATTAAAATGAGTCAGCTCCTGCTGGAGAAATGCCCATCCCAGCAGAGGCACAGCAGTTTTGGGGAGTTCCTCCAGCCATGGACCTGAACTCTGTTCAACATCAAACCTGGAAAAGCTCATTTCACCTCATTCTGCTACTTTAAAGCCTAATTTTATCCACATCCTTCAGCTTAGCCCGTGGGATTTAAGGTCAACCTGTCACACCTCAAACCCTGCAACTCTCTGTCCGTTGGCAGAGATACCAGAGAATGACCAAAATTTAATAGATTTCATCTATTTAATAGAGATCAAGTGACACAAACAAACACAGCTGCACTGGGCCAGAAGGAAAACACCCTGGTTAGACCAAAAATGAGATTTTATGGAAAGAAAAACTCAAAACTCCACCAAGCCTACACCGAGTTTCCCCACAACAGACTGCACAGGCTCTCGAGGTGACTTTGCACAAACTGTGAGTTCCACAGGCCCCTTAAAGAACTTCCAGTGGTGTTTTGAGCAGTTTTTGTGCTGCAGAAAGCAGGAGAATTTCCACATTTGCAGCACGAGCACACTCCGTGCTCCGACAGCCACCTGAACCCACAGAGCCCCAGACGGTCTGAGCAAAGCCCTGACGAGCAATAAAAGTGCTTTTTTATGCCTCGTTTGATCATTCTCTGTTTACGAGGCCCAGGATCCTGTGAATCATGTTTTATCACAGGCAGCAGACGCTGGAGAGGCTCGGGATGAAGAGGAGAAACTCCAAGGCGGGTTGACGTCGAGATAACAACATCTGGGGTTGTGTTTGGCTGCCTGGAATTCACTCAGCCTGGGGTTCATCCCACTCGGGCTGTTGGATCCACCAGCACACCATCCCATCCTGGGATATTTTTATCCTGGGATTTTCACACCCTGGGATACTCACACTGTGGGATATTCCCATCCTGGGATATTCACACCCTGGGATATTCCCATCCTGGGATATTCCCATCCTGGGATATTTTTATCCTGGGATATTCACATCCTGGGATATTCACATCCTGGGATATTCACATCCTGGGATATTCACATCCTGGGATATTCACATCCTGGGATATTCACACCCTGGGATATTCCCATCCCGGGATATTCACACCCCGGGATATTCCCATCCTGGGATATTCCCATCCTGGGATATTCCCATCCCGGGATATTTCCCACCCTGGGATATTCCCATCCTGGGATATTCACATCCCGGGATATTCACACCCCGGGATATTCCCATCCTGGGATATTCCCATCCTGGGATATTCCCATCCCGGGATATTCCCATCCCGGGATATTCACATCCCGGGATATTCCCATCCCGGGATTTTCACACCCTGGGATATTCCCACCCCGGGATATTCACATCCCGGGATATTCACACCCTGGGATATTCCCATCCCGGGATATTCCCATCCCGGGATATTCCCATCCCGGGATATTCCCATCCCGGGATATTCCCATCCCGGGATATTCCCACCCCGGGATATTCCCACCCCGGGATATTCCCATCCTGGGATATTCCCATCCCGGGATATTCACATCCTGGGATATTCACACCCTGGGATATTCCCATCCCGGGATATTCCCATCCTGGGATATTCACATCCCGGGATATTCCCATCCTGGGATATTCACACCCTGGGATATTCCCATCCCGGGATATTCACACCCTGGGATATTCCCATCCCGGGATATTCCCATCCCGGGATATTCCCAACCTGGGATATTCCCATCCTGGGATTTTCACACCCTGGGATATTCCCATCCCGGGATATTCCCATCCCGGGATATTCACACCCTGGGATATTCCCATCCCGGGATGTTCCCATCCCGGGATATTCCTATCCTGGGATATTCCCATCCCGCAGCAGTTTCATCCCAAATCCCTTCATTAACTCACAGCCAGCCTGCTGTCCCGGATTCCACCTCCCGCTTTTTGCCCCCGAGACCATCTCAGCAGATCCCTGGGGCAAAGCCAGAGCCCCAAAAACGCTCACACGCCCTTCTCCTGCACCCCAACGGCGCAGCCCGCCGCGTTTCCCACCCAAAATTCCACTTCAGCATCCCCTGGACCGCTCAGCCCCGGAGCAGATCCTCCCGCAGCCCCGCGCGGTCACGCCTGATTGCATCATGTTTGTTTTCCTTTGCCTTTGAGGTCAGGATTCCTCCCACCTTGCCCAGAGCCAGGTTCTGCCCATTCCCACGCGGCGGGGAGTTTGCGGTGACCCAAATTTAGGGACACGGCTGGGTGGCAAAGCCTCGTCCAGCGCGGGTTTGGTGGGAAGAGCATCCGTGGGGACAGCGACCGTGGGGACAGTGACCGCGGGGACAGCGACACGGGGACAGCGGCAGCGCTCCCTCGGGCAGTGCTGGCTGAGTTTTGGGGGGATTTTACACTCTCAGATCTGCTCCTGAGCTACCTGATCCCTCCGGAGCTCCCCGGATCGCTGCGGGGACAGGGAGAGGAGCAGCAGCGGCAGCGAGGGGACACCGGGGACAGAGGGGACAGGCAGAGCCACCAGCGGGCTACTCACCCTGGTTTTGTCCTTGCATCCAGAGGAATTAAAGCCCTTGGAGAGGAGGTCTCATTGTTCAGGCTGCGCTTAAGGGAGGCAGCTGCTTTCTTTATATCTCAAGATTCACTAAAGTTCAGGAAGAGAGAGAGAGAGAGAGAAAGAGAGGGGACGGCGAAGGGGAGGGACCGAGCGCAGGGCCCAGAGGCCGTATAGAATGACAATGGAAGGAAATGCTTTATCAAACCTAGAAAGCCAACCCTGCCCTGGGAACACAGAGGGAGAGAAAAAAAAAAAAAGAAAAGAAAAAAAAAACTCGCAGAAGAAAAGCGAGTTCAGCCGCCCCGGCCAAGCCCTCCCCCACCAGCCCCTCACTCCCAAACACAATGCGAGAGCCGGTGGAAGTCGTCAGCGCCAAACACTTCTTTTTTTTTTTTTTTTTTTTCATTAAACAGAGAGAAGTTTCAGTTCTTTAAAAAAAAAAAAAAAAAAAATCCGACAACCAAACCCTGCCCGGGAATGGGAATGTGACGCTCTTCCCCCTCCCCCGGCTCCAGCCGTCCAAGTTTCTATGAGTCAAACGTTTGCAATGTGTTACCGAAATGTTACCAAGCTGGAATGCAGCATCCAGAGGGCTCAGCTCATAAAACTTTTTGTTTGTTGGCCGCGAGAAAGTGTCACCGGCACAGAATTCGCTTCTTCCTCTTCT
This sequence comes from Lichenostomus cassidix, assembly GCF_008360975.1. Taxonomy (NCBI): domain Eukaryota; kingdom Metazoa; phylum Chordata; class Aves; order Passeriformes; family Meliphagidae; genus Lichenostomus; species Lichenostomus cassidix. Next base: position 1,459,376 of record NC_139509.1, read on the forward strand.
TTCCTTTTGTTTTTCCCATCGCCGAGAGGGTTAAGCGGTTGTGCAGCGGTGACACCCGATGACGGTGGCGTTAACCCAGAGCTCCCGGTCCCGGTGGGAAGGGAAATTGTGCTGTTTGGTGAGGAACGAGGGGAAATGGGGCAGCCTGAGAGAGCAGGTGGGAAATGAGAGGAATAAAACTGTACGGATGCAAAATTCCGGGATGGTTTGGGTTGGAAGGACCTTAAAATTCATTGTGTTCTACCCCTGACAAGAGCAAGGACACCTTCCATGGTCCCAGGGTGCTCCAATCCCATCCCAGGGCACAGCCAGACAGACCTCAACCTCCCAGACACAAGTTTTGGGATTTAGGGATCAGAAAAGCAGTTTCCTCATCGGGACAGTCCTTAGGTTTGGGAACTTCCACCCGAGAGAATTCCTAACGTCTGCAGGGTTTTTCCAGCAGGGTCTGGAAAAGCAGGAATGCAGAGACACAGCATCATCCTCTGGATCTGACGGGAATTGGGAACAGTTCTGCAGCTCTGAGCTTTGCTCTGGTGCTGGGAGCACAACCTGGGATCACAGAATCACACAGAATCACACAGAATCACACAGAATCACACAGAATCACACAGAATCACACAGAATCACACAGAATCACACAGAATCACCAGGCTGGAAGAGACCTTCAAGATCACCAGGCTGGAAGAGACTTTCAAGACCTTCAAGACCTTCAAGACCTTCAAGGTCAAAAGACCTTCAAGACATCCAACCTACATCCCAACACCTCAACTAAACTGAACCACGGCACTGAGTGCCACATCCAATCTCTTTTTAAACACCTCCAGGGATGGTGATTCCAGCACCTCCCCGGATAGACCATTCCAACATTTCATCACTCTTTCTGTAAAAATTTTTCCCTAACATCCAACCTATATTTTCCTTAAGACTGTGTCCTCTTGTTCTGTCAGTTGTCACCTGGAAAAAGAGACTAAAACCAGACCAACCCACCTCACTACAACCACCTTTCAAGAGGTTGTAGAGAGTGAGAAGGTCACCTCCGAGTCTCCTTTTCTCCAGGTTAAACAACCCCAATTCCTTCAGATGTTCTTCATAGGTGTTCCAAGCCCCTCACCAGCCTTGTTGCCCTCCTCTGGACATGTTTGAGTGTCTCCATGTCCTTCCAGAACTGGACACAGCACTGGACACAGCACTGGACACAGCACTGGACACAGCACTGGACACAGTGCCCAGTATAGGGGAAGAATGACTTCCCTGGTCCTGCTGGCCACACTATTTCTGATCCAGGCCAGGATGCCATTGGCCTTTTTGGCCACCTGGGCACACTGCTGGCTCATGTCCAGCCTGCTGACCATCAGTGTCCCCAGGTCCCTTTCTCCCTGGGCACTGTCCTGTCACTCTGTCCCCAGGCTGTAGCACTGCAGGGGGTTATTGTGGCCAAAATGCAGGACTTGGCACTTGGACTAATTAAACTTCATCTTATTGGATTCTTCCCATCCATCCAACCGTTCCAGGTCTCTCTGCAGAGCTCTCCTGCCTTCCAACAGATCGACACATGCTCCCAGCTTGGTGTCATGTCACTGTTGAGCCACTAGCAGAGAAGAAACCCGGATTCTCAGCGTGGCATAGAAAAAAAGGACCTTTATTATTTTGAATCCAACTTATATAGACTTTTCAGAGGTCACCCAGATTGGTCAGTCAGAAACCTCCCCCTAGGCCTGACTGGCCAGGCCTGAACTGTCCAAATCTCGAGACACTGTTTTTAATAACATCCAAATTTTATCTTTGTTTATAAAACACAGAAGTTCTCATGGGAAAGACCTGTGCTAGCCACAAGTGTCATCTGCAAATTTGCTAATGAAAGATTCAATACCCTCATCCACATCATCAATAAAAATGTTAAACAGAACTGGTCCCAACACAGAGCCCTGAGGGACACCAGGGGAAGAGCTCGTGAGGATGACGAGGGCAAGAAAGAAGGCAGGAAAAGGGGAGAAAACTGAGGAATTCTCCTTCAGACCTTTCCCATGGGAACCTTTTCTCTTTTTTTCTTGTGTTTTATAAACAAAGATAAAGTTTGGATGTTATTAAAAACAGTTTCTCGGGATGTGGACAGTTCAGGCCTGGCCAGTCAGGCCTAGGAGGAAGCTTTGAACTGACCAATCTGGGTGACCTTTGAAAAGTCTATATAAGATGGAATTAAATAATAAAATCTTCTTCTTGATGCCACACTTTGAACCTGGATCTTCTTTCTCTGCTAGTGGCTCAACAGCAACATTTGGATGTTAATAAAACAGTTTCTCGGGATGTGGACAGTTCAGGCCTGGCCAATCAGGCCGAGGAGGAAGCTTCGAACTGACCAATCTGGGTGACCTTTGAAAAGTCTATATAAGATCGAATTAAATAATAAAATCTTCTTCTGGATGCCATCTTTTGAACCTGGGTTTTGTTACTCTGCTAGCAGCTCAACAGTGACATTTGGATGTTATTAAAACAGTTTCTCGGGATGTGGACAGTTCAGGCCTGGCCAATCAGGCCTAGGGGGAGGTTTCTGACTGACCAATCTGGGTGACTTTTGAAAAGTCTATATAAGATGGAATTAAATAATAAAACCTTCTTCTTGATGCCATACTTTGAACCCAGGTTTTCTTCTTTCTCTGCTAGTGGCTCAACAGCAACATTTGGATGTTAATAAAAACAGTTTCTCGGGATGTGGACAGTTCAGGCCTGGCCAATCAGGCCTAGGAGGAAGCTTCAAACTGACCAATCTGGGTGACCTTTGAAAAGTCTATATAAAATGGAATTAAATAATAAAATCTTCTTCTAAGAAAACCCAGGTTTTCTTACTCTGCTAGCGGCTCAACAGCGACAGGCCAGCCTGAGCCTTCCCAGGCCTTGGCTCCTTCCACCTGGAATTCCCATCCCCAAAACCTCCCCGACGTTGTGAACTTCACCCTTCGGAAAGGTTCAGCTCAGGAGGAGGCAGTGATGCTCTTCCTGCCTCACCCAAGCCCCGTCCAAGCTGGCCTAAGGTAGGTTTGGCTTCAGGTTTTGCCTCTGAGGGAAGGAAAATCTCCAGCAGCCAGGAGGATGGACTCCACCTCTTCCTTGAGGCTGCCCTGCTTTGTGCAGAGAGCACCAAACCCTCCCTGGAGAGGGCTGGAGAGTCACAGCCGACCTGTCCTGGCAATTTCCAGCCCAAGCACTAATTATATTTTAATTAATTAATTAATTTTTTAATTATTTCCCAGTGCCAATGGCAGTGGGAATGGAGAATGGCGATCCTTCTCTAAAAAACCAAGTGATGCCAGTCCTGGAGAAGTGAAAGAATTTGCTCATGGGATTTTTATGACACTGGGCTAAGATAAAAGAAGCTGATATGCTGAAAAAGGAAAAAAATAATATATATAAATTATATATATATAAATATATTATATTAATATATAATAAAATAGAGATCACAGGAAACCTGATATCCTGAAAAAGGAAAAAAAATAATAAAAATATATATATAATAAAATAAAGATCACAGGGAAACCTGATATCCTGAAAAAGGAAAAAAAAAATTAAAAATATATATATAATTAAAAAAAAAAAAAAAACAGGGAAACATCCAAGGAGAAAGGCAATGGCTTGGCCAGCAGCCACTCAGGACTGAGTGACCAGGACAGGGTCACTCCTGTGGCCTATAATGAACTCTAAGTCCCTAAAAAGAGCTCCAAACTTTTGCCCACTTGGATCTGTGCATCATTTGCATGCTAGGTGTGAGGACAGGCAGGAACTGCCAAAAGCAGAGCTGTTCAAAGGCCAGGGGGAGATAAGAGACTCTGCCCTGCTGAACAAAGAGACATTTCCAGACCTGAGGAAGTGAGGCAATCCTGGCTGATTGAGATGACTGACCAAGCTCCCCCAGGAGGAAGAAAGAGGGTGAGAGATTCAAATCTTTGTGTTTCAAAGGTGAAGAGACCAGGAAAGCTCACCTGGAAGGTGTCCCTGCCCATGAAGGGGGTGGGACTTGCTTCCCAGTCCTTCTAACCCAAATTGTTCTGCAATCAGCAGGGTCCTGTATGTATTCTGGACAATTCAGGTGTTATCTTTCACCTGAGCAGGGTCCTGTTTGTGTTCTGGACAATCCAGGTGTTATTTCTGCCACCTGAGCATGGTCCTGTTTGAATTCTGGACAATCCAGTTGATATTTCTGCCACCTGAGCATGGTCCTGTATGTATTCTGGACAATCCAGCTGATTTTTCTGTCACCTGAGCAGGGTCCTGTTTGTATTCTGGACAATCCAGTTGATATTTCTGCCACCTGAGCATGGTCCTGTATGTATTCTGGACAATCCAGCTGATTTTTCTGTCACCTGAGCATGGTCCTGTATGTATTCTGGACAATCCAGCTGATTTTTCTGTCACCTGAGCATGGTCCTGTATGTATTCTGGACAATCCAGCTGATTTTTCTGTCACCTGAGCAGGGTCCTGTTTGTATGCTGGACAATCCAGTAGATATTTCTGTCACCTGAGATGATGTTTGGGAGCACAAAGGGGCACATGGATTTTGGAAAACCTTCAGGTAGCAATCTGAGTTTGCTGAAAACTCAATCTCCTTCAGGACCTCATCGCTGGCAGCCAAAACACGAGGAGCCAGGTTGTGCTGCTGAGTCCTTGCTGAGCCAAATCAGACCATCCCACCTGCCCTGCTGGGCTCATGAGAGCCCAGCTTTCACTCCCAGCAGCCACAATTCTGCTCTCCCAGCAGCCAAAATCCTTCTCCCACCTGCCCTTCTGGGATCACAACCCTGTCCTCACTCCCAGCAGCCACAATTTTCCTCTCCCAGCAGCCAAAATCCTTCTCCCACCTGCCCTGCTGGGCTCATGAGAGCCCAGTTTTCACTCCCAGCAGTCACAATTCTGTTCTCCCAGCAGCCACAATCCTTCTCCCACATCCCCAGAGCGCCCAGGGAGCAGAGAACTGCCAGCAGCACCCTCAGACACAAAGCAGAGCAGCCCGAGAGGCTGCAGGAGCAGCAGCAGCAGCAGCGTGGGCAGCAGATGCCCTCGGGGAGGCAGGGAAGGGGAGCTGCTGCAGCCACATCTCTCCATAGAAGGCAGGGAAGGAGCAGGTTTGTTTCTGCAGGAGGAGAAGAGTTATGGCTGCAAGGAACGGCGGCTAAAAATACCCCGAGGAGCTGGGAGGTCATCAGGGAGAGCGTGGCACAGGTGGTGGTGGCTCTGTGACGGGAATGGTGGCAATGCCACCCGTGTGGCACTGTGGACTCCTCACAGCCACTGCTAGGGAGGATGTTCAGTTCAAAACTGGGGTGCTCAAGACCCACAAATCGATCCTTGCCTCGTGGTTCTGGGAGCAGCAGGCTGGCTCAGGGTGTTTGTTGGTGTTTAGGACAATCTGAGCTCCAGCAGAGCTCTGCAGGTTTGTCACTTCAATTTTCAATATGGGGATTGAGCAGGGAACAGAGATTTCGACCCCCAGGGGGACTCAGTGCTCAGCTGCCCCCAGTTTCTGTCCATCAAGAATATTTTGGATGCCTGGTGAGAAATGTCAGTGCTCCTCACACCCCTAAGCCCACAGACCTTCCCAGGGGGATGTTCTGACTGACCCAGAGCAGCCCTAAAACACATTCCTGGTGGGATGTTCTGACTGACCCAGAGCAGCCCTAAAACAATTCCTGGTGGGATGTTCTGACTGACCCAGAAAAGCCCTAAAACACATTCCTGGTGGGATGTTCTGACTGACCCAGAGCAGCCCTGGGATGTTCTGACTGACCCAGAGCAGCCCTAAAACACATTCCCAGTGGGATATTCCCACTGTTCAACCACCACAAACCCCAGAGGGAGCACAGCCAGGTTAATTAAACTCACCCTTCCTCCCAGCTCTGAGCTCCCAAGGACGGAGGAGGCATCAGCAACATCCCCAGGGCTGCTCCACACCCCAGCAGCACCGCCCTGGAGGCCTCACCCACCGGCAGATCTGCTCGAACCATTTCCCATCTCGAGCTGCAGCTGGAGAAAAGGCATTTTCAAACCATTTCTCCCCTTTTGAAGGGGTTGGTCCCTGCGGACCGCTCTGCAGCGAGGGCGTGAGGAGGATCTTGCCTGGCCTGGGTCCCAGTAAATCACAGTTCAGAGACAGCTGAACTCCATTTTATGATTATTAACCCCAGCCCTGCTCATTTGTTTGGCCTGTCTGAGGCTAAATATAGCGAGGGGAGCAGGGGAAGGATTGTGTGCAGCTATTCAACTCAGCCCCCCCACCCTCCCCCAAAAAATTTTTTCTAAAAATTTTTTTAGGGAAAAAAAAAAAATGAAGAGCTAACAAAACAGGAAGGCTATGGTTGGGAAATGAGAAGCAGCTGTGAAGAGGAGGGATGAGATGTCATACAGGGAGGCCTGACTTCAAAACTTGCAGGAAATGTGTGAGAAATTTCCCGGCTGCTTTTGCAATCCATCATTCCCCCTGCTGCGTCCCGCGGTGGCTCTTGGCTCCTGTCACAGCCTGTGAGTGCCAAAGCCAGGAGCATCTCGGGCTGGACTCAGCTGGAACACCTCAAAAGTGGCTTTTGGCTCAGTGTTGCCATCAACAAGGTCCTGCTGTGCCTCGGTGACAGTCCCAAGTCACCACAGATGGATCAGATGTCACCAGCAGGCAGGTGCTGAGCCAGGGGAGCTGCAGAATTTTGACAATGGGAATTAAATCAGCGGTGGTGGAACGTTCTGAACACTGCCATGTGCTAGGGGAGGGCAGGACAGGAACAGGATGGGAAAAGAGAGGTGGGGAAAGGAGATCAGTGAGAATCAAGGAGATTGCTGAGATCTCTTCCTGCCCCTTCCAGCCACAGGGCAGCAGGAGAGTTCTTCCTCGTCGTGGTTCATTTTGGAGCTGCCAAAGAGGGGTAAAAACCAGGCCAGGTTTGGTAAAAACCAGTCCAGGTTTGGTAAAAACCAGCCCCAGATGGGGCTTGGAGCACCTGGTCAGGTGGGAATGTCCCCATCCACAGCAGGGACGTGGAATGAGATGAATTCCCATCCAACCCAAACCATCCCGGGATTCTGTGATTTATTCCACGCGGCTGGAGGAGTTCAGAGGTGGAAGGAGAATTTTGGGGGAGGAAAGGCAGTGTGACTTTCCCTGCAGCCCTGGTGGCAGGCAGAGTGGCCCTGGTGATGCCAAAAATGCTGGTAAAAAATTTGAGATGCAGAAACACAGTATAGGAAAAGGGTTTTACCTTGGTTTAATAGGATCCCAGGTGCACCACGATGACCAAGCACCTGATGATATCTCCTGTATACAATTTATGGACTTCACAGATTAGCATAAATATCTAAAATTCCTCAGTGAGAAGCCTAACAAATGAAGTAATTGCCCCCTTATTCAAGTTGCCTTTCCCCAAAAAGGTTACAACTTAGTTTACAAAAACATGTCCCAGTGATGAGGCTCTTTTCAAGGCTGGTGCCTCATGTTATTGAGATTGTGGAGGTTATTTCATCTTCTCCAAAGAATTCTGAGCAAGGCAAGAGTACAAGGGTTATAAACATGTGGGGCTAGATACAGGGAGCAAAAAGTACAGGAATGGGAAAGGGTAAAAAAGGATATAAAAAGAGTATAAAAGAATAATGAGAAAGGACAAAAAAACCCATCAGGCATCCCTGGCAGGGAGGAGAGCCAGGCTGGCACCAAACTCTTGGCTCCTCAGCAGTGTTCCTGCCAGTTTCTAACGGCAGCTGCTGCACCTGAGCCGCTGCTCTGGCAGGTGTGCAGCAGTTTAACGTTTTGTCTGGAGGCAGAGCTGGGGGAAGGCAATGGCAGTGCCCAGTCCAGGCCCTGCTTTGGGTACAGATGGCAGTGCAGCAGCTGGACGGGTGAACCCGGGTGCCAGCCTGGTGAACCTGTGTGTCAGTCCAGTGAACCCCTGTGCTGACCAGGTAACCCCCTGTGCTGGCTTGGTGACCCCCAGTGCTGACCCAGTGACATCCTATGCTGGCCAGGTGACACCCTGTGCCAGCCTGGTGAACCTGTGTGTCAGACCAGTGACTCCCTGTACTGGTCAGGTGACCCTCTGTGCTGGCTTGGTGACTCCTAGTGTCAGCCCAGTGACCCCCTGTGCCAGCTTGGTGACTCCCTGTGCTGGCCCAGTGACCCCCAGTGCTGACCCAGTGACTCCCTGTGCTGGCCAGGTGAAGCCCTGTGCTGGTTTGGTGACCCCCTGTGCCTGACCAATGACCCCTGTGCCAGCCTTGTGACCCCCACTGTCAGCCCAGTGAACCCCTGTGCTGGCCCCATGACCCCCTGTGCTGGCTTGGTGACCCCCTGTGCTGACCCAGTGACATCCTGTGCTGGCCAGGTGACACCCTGTGCTGGCCCAATGACCCTGTGCCAGCCCAATGACCCCCTCTGCTGGCCTGGTAATCCCCTGTGCCAGCCCAGTGACCCCCAGTGCCAGCCTTGTGACCCCCTGTGCCAGCCTGGTGACCTTCTGTGCTGGCCCAATGACCCCCAGTGCTGACACAGTGACTCCCTGTGCTGGCCCAATGACCCTGTGATGGCTTGGTGACCCCCTGTGCCAGCCCAGTGACCCCCAGTGCTTGACCAATGACCCCCTTCTGCTGGTCCAGTGACCCCCAGTGCCAGCCCAGTGACTGCCTGTGTTAGCCTGGTCACCCCCTGTGCCAGCCTGATGACCTCCTGTGCTGGCCAGGTGACCCCCTGTGCTAGCCCAATGACCCCCTCTGCTGGCCAGGTGACCCCCTGTGGTGGCCCAGTGACCCCCTGTGCTGGCCCAATGACCCTCTCTGCTGGCCCAATGACCCCCTGTGCCAGCTTGGTGACCTCCTGTGCGGGCCCAATGACCCTCTACCAGCACAATGACCCCAGCGCTGGCCCAATGACCCCCTGAGCTGGCCCAATGACCCCCTGAGCTGGCCCAATGACCCTGCACCAGCACAATGACCCCCTGTGCCATCCTAAAAAGCACTCCCAGGTGGATTTGGGCTCCATACCTGGTGTCACCCAAGCCACCCCACACCCTCCCTCACAGCTTCCTGTTTGCCTGGTGACTTCAGGCTGACAACAGCCCAGTTTGGTTTATTTTCCCCCAGCTCAGGCTGCTCTCAGCAGGCACAGGGAGCTTCCCCAGGCTGTGGTTTCGGCAGCTGCCTGCCCCAGGCTCCCCCGCAGTCAGGTGCGCAGCGACCGCACCGCGCCGGGCAGGGCGGCAGCAGCTCACATCAAGGTGCTCATCTGCACAGGAAGGAGCTCCCAACCGAAGCACCGCCGGCGCGGTCGGCTTGCGGCAGCCCAGCCCAGCCCAGCCCTGCCAAACTCAGCCCCACGCTCTGCTGCTGCACCTGCTGCGGCCAAACTCTCCGCCCAGGGAGAGATCCTTGTGCTGCTTGTCAGACAAACACGGGCAGAGCTGTGTGATGGCACCCCCAGGTGACCCCCTGTGCCAGCCTGGTGACCCCCTGTGCTAGCCCAATGACCCTCTGTGCTAGCCAGGTTACACCCTGAGAAGTTTTCCTGTGCTTTCCAAATGACAAACTTTGGATGTTGTGGAACAGTGACCCACTTGGACAGTGCAGGCCTGGCCAATCAGGCCTGGGGGAAGCATCAGCTCACATCAAGGTGCTCATACTCACAGTAATGAAATCAAAACAACAAACTCATCCCCTCTTGCCACTGAGAACTGGTGACTTCATTACTCTGCTAGCAGCCCAACAGCGACAACTCTGTGCCAGCCTGGTCACCCCCTGTGCCAACCCAATGACCGCCAGTGCTGAGCAGTGACCCCCTGTGCTGGCCCAATGACCCTGTGCCAGCCTGGTGACCCCCTGTGCCAGCCCAGTGACCCCCAGTGCCAGCCCAGTGACCCCCTGTGCTGGCCCAGTGACCCCCTGTGCCGGCCAGGTGACCCCCTGTGCCAGCCCAGTGACCCCCAGTGCCTGGGCAGGGCAGCAGCAGCTCACATCAAGGTGCTCATCCTCACAGGAAGGAGCTCCCAACCGAAGCCCAGCCCAGCCCAGCCCAGCTCAGCCCAGCCCAGCCCTGCCAAACTCAGCCCCACGCTCTGCTGCTGCACCTGCTGCGGCCAAACTATCCGCCCAGGGAGAGATCCTTGTGCTGCTTGTCAACCAAACACAGGTAGAGCTCTGCGATGGCACCCCCTGGTCACCCCCTGTGCCAGCCTGGTGACCTCCTGTGCTAGCCCAATGACTCTGTGCTGGCCTGGTGACCTCCTGTGCCGGCCTAATGACCCTGTGCCAGCCTGGTGACCCCCTGTGCTAGTTTGGTGACCCCCAGTGCTGACTCAGTGACTCCCTGTGCTGGCCCAATGACCCTGTGCTGGCCAGGTGACCCCCTGTGCCAGCCCAGTGACCCCCAGTGCCAGCCCAATGACCCTCCCAACCCCCCCCCCACCCCCTCTGCTGGCCCAGTGACCCCCTCTGCCGGCCAGGTGACCCCCTGTGCCAGCCCAGTGACCCCAGTGCCTGGGCAGGGCAGGAGCAGCTCACATCAAGGTGTTCATCCTCACAGGAAGGAGCTCCCAACATGGGCAGAGCTCTGCGATGGCAATGGGAGAACAAATTTTCTCTGTTGGATGTGTCAGTCGTCACTCTTCCAAGGTGGCAATGGGAGACCTAATTCTCTCTGTTGAGTGTCTCAGGCTCACCAGAACTGTCACTCTTCCAGGGTGGCAGGATGGCAATGGGACACCAAATTCTCTGTTGAGTGTGCCTAACATTCACCTAATTGTCACTCTTCCAGGGTGACAGGATGGCAACAGGAGGCCAAATTCTCTCTGTTGAGTGTGTCTCAGATTCACCTCAACTGTCACTCTTCCAGGGTGACAGGGTGGCAGTGGGACACCAAATTGTCTCTGTTGAGCGTCTCAGTCTCACCAGAATTGTCACTCTTCCAGGGTGACAGGAGCTATCAGTGTCCCTCCCTGGGCCCTGGGGAAAGAAAGAGCTCTGGAGTCACAGAATCCCAAAATCCCTGAGGGTAGAAAAGCTTTCCAGGGTCATCGAGTCCAACCTGTGCCCAATCCCCACCTTGTCACCCAAACCAAACAAAAAACAAAATCACTGAGTGATTTTCCTAGAGAGAAAGGAGAGCTGGGACAGTGGCACAGCCCTTGAGAAACTCCAATTCTGCAATTATATCTGAAACCCAGAACTTCTTTCCCATCCCAAATTTGCAGCAGCCTGCAGGGATTTAACCCCTTGTTTCGCTGCTCCATCTCAATCCCTTGAGAAACTCCAGCTCTGCAACTATATTTAAAAAACAACCCAGAATTTCTTTACCATCCCAAATTTGCAGCAGCCTGTTTAACCCCTGATTTAACCCCTTGTTTTGCTGCTCCATCTCAACCCCGAGTGGATTTGTGGAGAGAATGTGGGGAGAGAATCTGATTCACTGCGCAAATCCCCAGCTGGGAGGAGAAGAAGTTTGATTTACTGAGGCCAGAGGTAGTAAAGAGCTTGGACAGGAATTTGCACTAAACCTTTGACACACAAGACATTTCCCTTTCAGGCCAAGACAAACAAAGGAAGGAAGTGTCTGGGACTTTTAAAGCGACCGAGTGGAGACAGGTAAGGGCAGATAAGGGCTGAAGGAAGAGTGGGTTGGGCGAGGGAAGTATCCAGTTTTACAGATTTGCTGGACTTGCTCTGCAAATCAGGCGGAGGGGAGGCGAAGCCGCCTGGGGAAGGGCAGTTTGCAGCGGGAGAAACATCCCCGAAGTGCTGAGCACGGCTTTTCTGCTCACCCCCTGCCTTTTTTTCCACTCAATTTGCAAAGTTCTGGGCAGCTGAGGCTGGAAGGGTTTTGAGGATGGTGAGCTGCTCACCAGGAGGCTTGAAGCACGGAATTGACTCCACAACTCAGATAGTTATGAAGTAGGAATGTGTTTATTCCAGCTGGGGGGCATGGGGGGTAGCCCCTCCAAAGGCATGCACACCTCAGCAGCACTTCACTAGGTTTGTATTAGGTTACAGGTTACATATGCATAAAATTAAACAAAGCTCCTATACATATTCATCATCTGTGGCTAGCACAGGTCTTTCCCATGGGAATTTCTTTTGTGTTTCATAAACAAAGATAAAGTTTGGATGTTATTGAGAACAGTGTCTCGAGATTTGGACAGTTCAGGCCTGGCCAATCAGGCCTAGGGGGAGGATTCTGACTGACCAATCTGGGTGACCTCTGAAAAGTCTATATATATATTGGATTCAAACAATAAAGAGCTTTTTTCTATGCCACGCTGAGAATCTGGGCTTTCCTTCTCTGCTAGCGGCTCAACAGTGACAATTATCTATCCCCCATTCGTATTATAATGAGTTCAAAGTTCATTTAAATATGCTCAGCGCAGTGTCCCAGATTAATTGTGGGCAGGGGTCCCGATGATTAATTATGACATGATCCATACTCTTCCTCACGATGAACTCTTCACCCTGTTCCCTTGCCCATGCTCCCTTGGTTCTTGGTCCAAATCCAAGCCTGAGAACCAACTTGTACCAGTTCAGGGTCCAAGGAGGGGATGTTTGGTTACACTCGGTGGTTTCTCTCAATTATTTGACTCTCCTCTCTCCATCCTCCCCGATACCAGGTAGGCACAAAATCATTAAGGGAATAATAAATGGATTGCAGCAGGCATGTCTTAGTAAATCATTACCCAATCTCCAGCTCTCTAAATCAATTCAAAAATATTATTATTATTACTATTATCCAGCTTCTAGTTCTTTTACATTAATAATTTCTGGTTTACCCTAAATCAGGCTCTGGGATGTTAAACTGGGCTGGGTTTGCTCAGGTGCTGGGCGAGCATGAGGAGATCCTGTGGGATCCACAGAGGGGATGGAGGATCATCAGTGAGATCCCAGGGCCAGGAGGAGCAGGAAGGAGCAGTGTTGTCCCCACAGCAGAGCCACTGACCCCAAATGTTGGGGAAGATGGAATAGGAAAAGCCTTATAAATAGGATTACCTGGCAAAAGATGCTGAGAATGTGGAAAATATAAGTGAGATTGAGATGAAGACAAGCTTTGAGATACCAAACCCCAGTTCCTGAGCAACTAGAAAACAATGGTGCTGATGCCTAAAATGCTGGTAAAAATTGAGATGCAGACACCGCAGTATAGGGAAAAATAGGTAATTTTAGAATATATTCATTTAATTTATATTAATTAATAATAATATATTATTATTAATATATAAAATTTGTTAATATATAATAAGCATAGGGAAAAACCAAGGTAATACCTTGGTTTAATAGGATCCCAGGTGCACCTTTGTCAAAGGTGGAACCACAATGAAAAAGAGAATTCCAGGTACAACACATAAAATTTTATGGACCTCACCAATTAGCATACCTATCCAAAATTCCCCAATAATAAACCTAACAAATGAAGTAATTACCCTCTTATTCTAATTATCTCCTCCCCAAAAAGGCTACAACTTAGTTTACAAACACATGTTTCAGGGATGAGGCTCCTTTCAAGGTTGGTGCCTCATGCTCTTGAGATTGTGGGGATTTTTTTGTCTTCTCCAAAGAATTCTGAACTAGGCTTGAGTACCAGAGTTATAAACATGTGGGGCTGAGATACAGGGAGTGAAAGTACAGGAATAGGAAAGGATGTAAAGTATATAAAAAGGGTATAAAAGTATATAAAAAGGGTATAAAAGTATAATGAAAAAGGGCAAAAACCCATCAGGCATCAGTATGGCCAACTGGAGTTAATCCCCCTCTTGATAAAACAACCCTCTGCCTGCAGGGTCAGAGCAAACTCTGCCAACTTGGGTCCAAAAAGCGGTTTTTAGGGTTTAAAATATAACCCTGTATGGTAATGGGATGATTCTTATAGGTTGTATGTAAATGTTGTAGGATTTGGAGCTTGTTCTAGATTGATTAATGAGAATTAGAATATTTAAAATATAACCCTGTATGGTAATGAGATGATTCTTATAGGTTGTGTGTAAATGTTGTAGGATTTGGAGCTTGTTCTAGATTGGTTAATGAGAATTAGAATATTTAAAATATAACCCTGTATGGTAATGTGATGATTCTTATAGGTTGTGTGTAAATGTTGTAGGATTTGGAGCTTGTTCTAGATTGATTAATGAGAATTAGAATATTTAAAATATAACCCTGTATGGTAATGTGATGATTCTTATAGGTTGTGTGTAAATGTTGTAGGATTTGGAGCTTGTTCTAGATTGGTTAGTGAAAATTAGAATATTTAAAATATAACCCTGTATGGTAATGTGATGATTCTTATAGGTTGTATGTAAATGTTGTAGGGTTTGTAGCTTGTTCTAGATTAATGAGAATTAGAATATTTAAAATATAACCCTGTATGGTAACGTGATTATTCTTATAGGCTGTATGTAAATGTTGTGGGGTTTGTAGCTTGTTCTAGATTAATGAGAATTAGAATATTCAACACAGGAGATAACAGTAACCCTCCCGAGTTATTACTAATCAAAAACCTGCCCAGAAAAACCATCTGTGAGACAATGAAATCCTTTTAAATCCCAGAAAATTGGCTGGAGCACCATCTGGAGGCAACTCCTGGAAGGTGTGGGCAGAGAATCTCCCAAACACCTTTCCCGGGATGGAGGTGTGATGTCCTTCTGTCACCTGTGTCACCTGTGTCACCTCTGCCACCTCTGTCACCTCTGTCTCCTCTCTCCCTGATTGGTTGCAGGAGATGGATGGCTCAGATTAGGTTATAACCTATAATATATAATATATTATATATATAAATATATATAATATATATTATTATATATAATGAAATATATAATATTTTCATTTATCTATATAATATAATATATAATATATTATTCTTGTATATAATTTATATATAGATTATTATTATAGAATAATATTTTATATATAACACATATATTATATATGTAATATATACATTATAATAGTCAAATCATGGTCACCATAATTGCATTTTAGCTATTGGGGTTTTGCAATTATGCATTTATTGTGTTTCTATGTATGTCAATCTGCTCTGAGTTTGTATGTTTGTTATTTTCTGTGTCTAATAAATGCTATTTTTGGACTGTCACCTCTGTCACCTCTGTCACCTGGGACTCTCCGGAGCTCCAGTGCCACCAGGAGCCACCAGGACAAAATGTCACCAAGGTCCCTGAAGAGCAGATCCTTGTCCTGTTCTGTCTCCCTTGGACCAAATCTGTTCCTGGGTATTCTGTCCAGCCTCTGACTCAGGGAGGTGGCCCCAAAATGAGGGTTTTTCACACCAAAATGAGGGTTTTTCATACCAAAATGAGGGGTTTTCACACCGAAGTGAGCATTTTTCATACCAAAATGAGTGTTATTCACGTCAAAATGAAGGGTTTTCACATCAAAATGAACATTTTTCATACCAAAATGAGGGTGTTCCACACCAAAACAAAGGTTTTTTACACTGAAATGAGGTTTTCTATACCAAAATGAGCAGTTTCCACACCAAAATGAGGGTTTTTCATACCAAAATGAAGGTTTTCCACACCAAAATGAGCATTTTTCCTACCAAAATGAGGGGTTTTGACACCAAAATCAAGGTTTTTCCCACTAAAAAGAGGGTTTTTCACATGAAAATGGGCATTTTTCATACCAAAATTAGGGGTTTTCAAACCAAAATGAAGGTTTCCACACCAAAATGAGAGTTTTTCACACCAAAATTAGGGTTTTCACACCAAAATGAGTGTTTTTCATACCAAAACAAAGGGGTTTTACACCAAAATGAGGGTTTTTCACATCAAAATGAGGTTTTTTCACACTGAAATGAAGGTTTTCCACACTGAAATGAAGGTTTTCCCATCAAAATGAGCATTTTTCATACCAAAATGAGCGTTTCACACCGAAATGAAGGTTTTTCACACTGAAATGAGGGTTTTCCACCAAAATGAGGGGTTTTCACACCAAAATGAGCATTTTTCATACCAAAATGAGGGTTTTCCACACTGAAATTAAGGTTTTTCACACTGAAATGAAGGTTTTTCACACTGAAATGAGGGTTTTCACATCAAAATGAGCGTTTTTCCCACAGAAATGAAGGATTATCACGCCCAAATGAGAGTTTTCATACCAAAATGAAGGTTTTTCATACCAAACTGAGGGGTTTTTCGACCAAAATGAGCATTTTTCATACCCAAATGAAGGTTTTTCACACCAAAATGAAGGTTTTCCCATCAAAATAAGCATTTTTCATACCAAAATGAAGGTTTTCCTCACCAAAATGAGGGTTTTTCACATTCAGTCTCTCCTGAAAACCAGGAGGAAGCCTTTGGATCACATTTTTCCCTCCAATCTGTGCATTTATGAACACAGTGTCAATTTTTGCCCACATTTCTCTACTTTCCATTAATTCTCATTGCTGGAGCACAGATGGATCTGCCTGAAATTAGGGAATATTTTCTGGGAATCCTTAGTTTGTTAGTGCTGGGCTTGATTTTTGGATTTTTTTAAAGATTTTTTAAAGATTTTTTTTAAGATTTTTTAAAGATTTTTTTAAGATTTTTTAAAGATTTTTTAAGGTTTTTAAAACATTCTTAAAAGATTTTAAGGTTTTTTAAAGATTTTTTAAAGATTTTTAAAAGATTTCTTAAAGATTTTAAAGATTTTTAAGAGTTTTTGTTAAGGTTTTTAAAATATTTTTTAAGGTTTTTTAAAACATTCTTAAAAGATTTTAAAGATTTTTTAAGATTTTTAAAGATTTTTAAAGATTTTTAAAAAAATTTTTAAAGATTTTTAAAAGATTTTTAAAGATTTTTAAGAGTTTTTGTTAAGGTTTTTAAAATATTTTTTAAGGTTTTTTAAAACATTCTTAAAAGATTTTTTTAAGGTTTTTTAAAAGATTTTTAAAAGGTTTTTAAAAGCTTTTTTAAAGATTTTTTTAAGATTTCTTTAAGGGTTTTTAAGGTTTTTAAAAGATTTTTTAAGGTTTTTTAAAGATTTTTTTGAAAATTTTTAAAGGTTTTTTTAAAGATTTCTTTAAAGGTTTTTTTAAGGTTTTTAAAGTAAAGGTTTTTAAGGTTTTTTAAAGATTTTTTTAAGGCTTTTAAAATATTTTTTAAGGTTTTTTTTGAATTTTAAAAATATTTTTAAGGTTTTTTTAAAGATTTTTTAAAGGTTTTTAAAAGATTTTTAAAAGATTTTTTTAAGATTTATTTAAGGGTTTTTTAAGGTTTTTTAAAGATTTTTTAAAGATTTTTTTCAGGTTTTTTTAAAGATTTAAGGTTTTTTTTAAGGGTTTTTAAATATTTTTAAAGGTTTTTTAAAACATTTTTAAAAGATTTTTTAAAGTTTTTTTAAGATTTTTAAGGTGTTTTTTCAAAGACTTTTTAAAGGTTTTTTTAAAAGTTCATCGATTTTTTAAAAAATTTTTTTAAGATTAAGATTTCCTTTCCAGATCCAATCTGACTGAAGGTATTTTCCGACAGGTTTGACCACAAATTTAAAAAAAAATTCCCCCAAAAAATTCAAAAAAACGGAAAAAAAATTTAAAAATTATTTTAAAAATAAAGAAAAAAATTTTTTAAAAAATTTAAATTAAAAAAGGACTAAAAAACTTTCTAAAAATTAAAAAAAAAATTATATAATTTCCAGAATTAGGGAGCAAGAGTTTGTTTTCTCTTTCCAGGAGACGCTGCATGTTTTCATTATGTTTTTATGATGTTTTTATGATGTTTTTATTTTGTTTTTAAGATGTTTTCACGATGTTTTCATTCTCCCCCTTCTCTCTGTGTGTTCAGATAAAACTCAGGACACAAAGGCTTCGCTGGATCTGCGCCAAGCCAA
The DNA here is from genome assembly GCF_008360975.1 of Lichenostomus cassidix. Classification (NCBI taxonomy): domain Eukaryota; kingdom Metazoa; phylum Chordata; class Aves; order Passeriformes; family Meliphagidae; genus Lichenostomus; species Lichenostomus cassidix. Next base: position 1,477,203 of record NC_139509.1, read on the forward strand.
AGCTAACAAAACAAACTCCAACCTTCCAGGCCGAGAGGAAATCAGGAAAATTCTGCTTTTTTTTTATTTTTTGGGATTTTGGCAAAGGATGAAATCCTTCTCAGCAGGGAAAAATGTCATTTTGGAGAGTGAGTGAAATAATGTTTGAGGGATTTTTTGGGATTTTTGTCTGCGGAAATACAGATTTGCAGCTCTGTCCCAGGTTGGGAGAAAAATTATAGATTTTGTGGTAATTGAAATTAGTTGCCTTTCCAGAATATCCACAGAAATCTCCGTGGATTGAGGTGGGAAGGAAAAATTCTCCTGCTCAGTGCAGGACCTTTGTCACCATTCCTGATCCAAATCTTTAACATCCAAAAATGTATTTTTATATGTTTTATAGATATATATATATAAATATATAATTACATATAATATTATATATATGATGTATTCTCTATCTATTCTCTGTATTCTCTGTTCTCTGTATTCTCTATAATCTCTACTCTATATATTCTCTATATTCTCTATATTCTCTATTCTCTATATTCTCTATTCTCTATATTCTCTATATTCTCTATATTCTCTATTCTATATATTCTCTATATTCTCTATAATCTCTATAATCTCTATAATCTCTATATTCTCTATATTCTCTATATTCTCTATATTCTCTATATTCTCTATATTCTCTATATTCTCTGTTCTCTATATTCTCTACATTCTCTATATTCTCTGTATTCTCTATATTCTATATATTCTCTATATTCTCTATGTTCTATATATTCTATATATTCTCTATTCTATATATTCTCTATATTCTATATATTCTCTGTTCTCTATATTCTCTACATTCTCTATATTCTCTGTTCTCTGTATTCTCTATATTCTGTATTCTATATATATTCTCTATATTCTATATATTCTCTATATTCTATATATTCTCTATATTCTATATATTCTCTATATTCTCTATTCTACATATTCTCTATATTCTATATATTCTCTGTTCTCTGTATTCTCTATATTCTCTATTCTCTATATTATCTATTCTCTATGTTCCCTATATTCTCTATATTCTCTATTCACTGTATTCTCTGTTCTCTATATTCTATATATTTTCTATATTCTTTGTTCTATACATTCTGTATATTCTCTGTTCTATTAATTCTTTATATTCTATACATATATTCTATTCTTTATATTCTCTATATTCTCTATATTCTATTTATTCTCTATATTCTATTTATTCTATTTATTCCATTTATTCTCTATTCTATACAATCTATTTATTCTCTATATTCTCTATATTCTCTATTCTACATCATATAGATAAGTACATAAAAACCCATAAAAATACATATTTTACATCTATTTTATATAACATTTCACTCCTTCACAAGAAAACCACCGACAATCCTCCTCCCTGCAGTGCTTGTCACACTTTGATCCTCTCTGGGGTGATTTCATCTTTCTCACAGACCATGTGGAACATCACCAAAAACCATCAAATTTTATGTATTTACAGCCTCTTTTGGGAGCACAGAGCATCACTCTGGATGTAAATTAGCTAAATTATCTCTGCTTGGGATGGTTGGAATTCGCCCAATTCCTCCTTGCTGCTGACAACAACATTTTCAAAGCTTGTTTCTCGTTTTCCCCAAATCCCAACACCACATAATTCTCTCTGGATCTTCATTCTGTGTTTTAACAGAAAATTTGGCATTTTTCTTGGCTGTTTTCCATCTTCTCTGGGTTAGGGAAAGTTCCTTTCTTGGCTTTTTTTTGGGATTTTTTGAGTGAATTTAATCTTTCCCAAATCACCTGGAAGCACAGAGTGAATTCTAATTCATCTCCACCCTGTTTTGTTCCTCATTAATTTTGAGATTTCTCTCCTCATTATCACCTCTGTTAATTACAATTCTCATCTCCTCCATCACCCTTTGAAATTCTGACACATTTCAGCCTTTTTGGCATTTCCCTCCATCAGCTCCTTGTCTGGAGAAAAATTAAGATCAAATAATTCCTTCCACTTACAGAAATTCCTCCATTAATTACAAAATTAATTACCAGCCAGAAGCACTGCTGCTGCAATCTTATCAAAATCTGATTTTTCATCATTTTTATGCCACAATATTGGGGCATATTGGACCTGCTGGAATCAGAGGATTTGATTTTCCCTCGTGGCTTTTTTTTTTTTAGTTAAAAACACTAAAAATCCATGGGATTTTCAGCACCATTTCCTGGGGGTTTGGTCACCTCTTTATTGGTGAATTTTGGAGAAAATAACAGCAATTTGTGTCAAAAACAGAATTCAGGCATTGCTCGAAGCACAAGGGGTGGGTGGATGAGTAGGAAATGCAGCATTTTACCCAAAAATCCCAAATTATTCTGGTTGGAAAATCCCTTTGAGACCAACCTGTGCCCAAATTGTCACCTTGTCACCCAGCCCAGAGTGCCACATCTGGTCATTCCCTGGACATCGCCAGGGTCAGCTCCTTCCAAAGGCTGACCACCCTTCCCGTGAAGAAATTCCTCCTGAAGTTTTACTGAAATTCCTCCTGAATTTATATTGAAATTCCTCCCGAATTTTGTACTGAAATTCCTCCCCAATTCGTACTGAAATTCCTCCCGAATTTTGTACTGAAATTCCTCCCGAATTTGTACCGAAATTCCTCCTCAATTTGTACCGAAATTCCTCCCGAATTTTGTACTGAAATTCCTCCTCAATTTGTACTGAAATTCCTCCTTAATTTGTACTGAAATTCCTCCTGAATTTTGTACAGAAATTCCTCCTCAATTTGTACCGAAATTCCTCCCGAATTTTGTACTGAAATTCCTCCTCAATTTGTACTGAAATTCCTCCCGAATTTTGTACCGAAATTCCTCCCAAATTTGTATTGAAATTCCTCCTGAATTTGTATTGAAATTCCTCCCGAATTTGTACTGAAATTCCTCCTGAATTTGTACTGAAATTCTTCCTCAATTTTTCCTGAAATTCCTTCTGAATTTTCACTTTTTTTGAACTTTCCTTTTCAGCTTTCCTGAACCTTTGCTGCCTACACCACTCAGCCTCAGGTGGGGTGAAACCTCCAGCCTCTCCCAGGGCAGAAATTGGATGAAAAGTAAGAATTAAAAGTTCTCAACATCTCACTTCTCAGAGCAGCAAAACTCCAAATTTATCATCCCATCAGAGCAGTTGGGAGATAGTTGAGTGTCCATGAATTTTTACTTTTTTTGAACAGTTGGGTGTCCTGAATTTTTACTTTTTTTGAACTTTCCTTTTCAACTTTCCTGAACCTTTGCTGCCTGACCACTCAGGCTCAGATGGGGTGAAACCTCCAGCCTCTCCTGGATCAGGAATTGGATTAAAAGGGAATTAAGAACTCTCAACACCCCAAACCTCTCCATGTTGTGGCTCTCCCATCCCAGAACAACCCCTGGAGTTTCTCAGAGCAGCAAAACTCCGAGTTTATCATCCCATCAGAGCAGTTGGGGACAGTTGGGTGTCCATGTAAAAATTCAGGAAGAATTTTTACTTGTTTTGAACTTTCCTTTTCAGCTTTCCTGAACTTTTGCTGCCTGCACCACTCAGACTCAGGTGGGCTGAAACCTCCAGCCTCTCCCAGGACAGGAATTGGATTAAATGGGAATTAAGAACTCTCAACATCCCAACCTCTCCCCGTGCATTGCTGCTCTCCCACCCCAGAACAGCCCCTGGAGCTTCTCAGAGCAGCAAAAACTCGAGTTTATCATCCCATCAGAGCAGTTGGGGACAGTTGGGTGTCCATGAAGAAATTCCTCCTGAATTTTTACTTTTTTTGAACTTTCCTTTTCAACTTTCTTGAACTTTTGCTGCCTGACCACTCAGCCTCAGATGGGGAGAAACCTCCAGCCTCTCTGGGGGCAGAAACTGAATGAAAAGGGAGAATTAAAAGTTCTCAACATCCCAACCTCTCCACGTTGCTCCTCTCCCACCCCAGAACAGCCCCTTGGAGCTTCTCAGAGCAGCAAAACTCCGAGTTTATCATCCCATCAGAGCAGTTGAGACACAGCTCAGTGTCCATGAATTTTTACTTTTTTTGAACAGTTGGGTGTCCTGAATTTTTACTGCTTTTTAACTTTCCTTTTTGACTTCCCTGAACTTTTTCTGCCTACACCACTCAGCCTCAGGTGGGGTGAAACCTCCAGCCTCTCCTGGGGCAGGAATTGGATTAAAAGGGAATTAAGAACTTTCAACACCCCAACCTCTCTGCTGCTCTCCCTGCCCAGATCAACCCACAGTGCTCTGGAGCTTCTCAGAGCAGCAAAACTCCGAGTTTATCATCCCATCAGAGCAGCTGGGAGACAGTTGAGTGTCCATGAAGAAATTCCTCCTCAATTTTTACTGCTTTTTAACTTTCCTTTTCAACTTTCTTGAACTTTTCCCACCTGACCACTCAGGCTCAGGTGGGGTGAAACCTCCAGCCTCTCCCAGGGCAGAAACTGGATCAAAAGTGAGAATAACTCTCAACACCCCAAACCTCTCCACGTTGCTGCTCTCCCACCCCAGAACAGCCCCTGGAGCTTCTCAGAGCAGCAAAACTCCGAGTTTATCATCCCATCAGACAGATGAGTGTCCATAAAGAAATTTCTCCTGAATTTTTACTGAAATTCATCCTGAATTTTTACTTTTTTTGAGCTTTCCTTTTCAAATTCCCTGAACTTTTGCTGCCTACACCACTCAGCCTCAGGTGGGGTGAAACCTCCAGCCTCTCCCAGGACAGAAACTGCACAAAAAGGGAATTAAGAACTTTCAACATCCCAACCTCTCCACGTGCATTGCTGCTCTCCCACCCCAGAACAGCCCCTGGAGCTTCTCAGAGCAGCAAAACTCCAAGTTTATCATCCCATCAGAGCAGTTGGGGACAGTTGGGTGTCCATGTAAAAATTCAGGAAGAATTTTTACTTTTTTTGAACTTTCCTTTTCAACTTTCCTGAACTTTCCTGCCTACACCACTCAGCCTCAGATGGGGAGAAACCTCCAGCCTCTCCCAGGGCAGAAACTGGATGAAAAGTAAGAATTAAAAGTTCTCAACATCCCAACCTCTCCATGTTGCTCCTCTCCCACCCCAGAACAACCCCTGGAGCTTCTCAGAGCAGCAAAACTCCGAGTTTATCATCCCATCAGAGCAGCTGGGGACAGTTGGGTGTCCATGAAGAAATTCCTCCTGAATTTTTACTGAAATTCCTCCCGAATTTTTACTTTTTTTGAACTTTCCTTTTCAAATTCCCTGAACTTTTGCTGCCTGCACCACTCAGCCTCAGGTGGGGTGAAACCTCCAGCCTCTCCCAGGACAGAAACTGCATGAAAAGTAAGAATTAAAAGTTCTCAACATCCCAACCTCTCCACTTGCATTGCTGCTCTGCCATCCCAGAACAACCCCTGGAGCTTCTCAGAGCAGCAAAACTCCAAATTTATCATCCCATCAGAGCAGCTGGGAGACAGTTGAGTGTCCATGAAGAAATACCTCCTCAATTTTTACTGCTTTTTAACTTTCCTTTTCAACTTTCTTGAACTTTTCCTGCCTGACCACTCAGGCTCAGGTGGGGAGAAACCTCCAGCCTCTCCCAGGACAGAAACTGCACGAAAAGGGAATTAAGAACCCTCAACATCCCAACCTCTCCCCGTGTATTGCTGCTCTCCCTGCCCAGATCAACCTACAGTGCTCTGGAGTTTCTCAGAGCAGCAAAACTCTGAGTTTATCATCCCATCAGAGCAGTTGGGAGACAGTTGAGTGTCCATGAAGAAATTCCTTCTGTATTTTTACTTTTTTTGAACTTTCCTTTTAAACTTTCCTGAACTTTTCCTGCCTACACCACTCAGCCTCAGGTGGGGTGAAACCTCCAGCCTCTCCCAGGACAGAAACTGCATGAAAAGTAAGAATTAAGAACTCTCAACATCCCAACCTCTCCACTTGCATTGCTGCTCTCCCACTCCAGAACAGCCGCTGGAGCTTCTCAGAGCAGCAAAACTCCGAGTTTATCAACCCATCAGAGCAGTTGGGTGTCCTGAATTTTTACTCTTTTTGAACTTTCCTTTTCAACTTCCCTGAATTTTGCTGCCTACACCACTCAGCCTCAGGTGGGGTGAAACCTCCAGCCTCTCCCAGGACAGAAATTGGATGAAAAGTAAGAATTAAAAGTTCTCAACATCTCACAGTGCTCTGGAGCTTCTCAGAGCAGCAAAACTCCAAATTTATCATCCCATCAGAGCAGTTGGGAGACAGTTGAGTGTCCATGAATTTTTACTTTTTTTGAACAGTTGGGTGTCCTGAATTTTTACTTTTTTTGAACTTTCCTTTTCTACTTTCCTGAACTTTTTCTGCCTACACCACTCAGCCTCAGATGGGGTGAAACCTCCAGCCTCTCCTGGGGCAGGAATTGGATTAAAAGGGAATTAAGAACTCTCAACACCCCAACCTCTCTGCTGCTCTCCCTGCCCAGATCAACCCACGGTGCTCTGGAGCTTCTCAGAGCAGCAAAACTCCAAATTTATCATCCCATCAGAGCAGTTGGGGACAGTTGGGTGTCTCTGGGATGCTGATAGCAGGGAGAGCTTTGCTGTCCCAGATAAGCTGCTCTCCCTGAGCAGCCCGTTGGTATCTCGGTGTCTTCCAGCCCCTCCAGCCTCCCCCAGGCCGTGTGGGGATGGTGAGGAACCAGCCTGCAGCTCAGGACAGTTAACCCAACCCTTTGCTATCATCTCCACCCTGGAATTGTTTCCCGCGTGTTGATCAAACCTCCGCGGTGACCTCATCGCCGCGCCGAGCTGTAAACAGGCAGAAAAATGGGAAAAAATATTTACATGGGGAGAAATATGTCAGAGAGGGATTAAATCAGGAGAAAATGGCATTTCAGAAAGTGTTTCAGCCTCGGGTTTTGAAAGGCATGACAGCTCTGTGTTCTGCTTGAGCAGTCCAGACTCGCTGCAGGTTTCAAGGGAATTTTATAGGAATTTCTGGCCGGTTGAGAGGTGAATCAGGAAGGTCTGGAGTGCAGCAATTCTTTCAGCTCCAGAGCTCCCTGCGTCATCCCACGGCAGCAAATCCAGGCTCGGGTGGTTTTGTGTCACCCAGAGCTCGGGAATGAGTGAGGCAGAAAGTCCTGGAGGAATTTGTGGATAATTCTCACTCTCAGGGTGAGGAAGAGCTGTGCTGCTCCCTGCTGTTCAAAGGGTTTGGGAAAAAAAAAAGGAGGATGAATATTGTGGTGAGGCAACACCACACTTTCTGTATAGATTACATTAAAAAATATTTCATTTTTCATTGCAAACGCTGCCCAGTCCCTCACTCAGCCCAGGTGGGAGAAGGATGAACTTCTTCCCCAGGCAGCACAGACTCTCTAAGGCTCTGCTCTGTTTTCACCAGGGAAAAAACTCAAACTATAGGTATTTTTTTCCCCCTCCAACAACTAGAGGTATTTTTTTCCCTCCAACTGGAGGTATTTTTTCCCCCCAACTCGAGGCATTTTTTCCCTCCAACTGGAGGTATATTTTTCCCCCTCCAACTCGGGGTATATTTTTCCCCCCCTCCAACAACAACTGGAGGTATTTTTTTCCCCCTCCAACAACAACTGGAGGTATTTTTTTCCCCCTCCAACAACTCACTGGAGGTATTTTTTTTCCCCCCTCCAACAACAACTGGAGGTATTTTTTTCCCCCTCCAACAACTCACTGGAGGTATTTTTTTCCCCCTCCAACAACTCACTGGAGGTATTTTTTTCCCCCTCCAACAACAACTGGAGGTATTTTTTTCCCCCTCCAACAACAACTGGAGGTATTTTTTTCCCCCTCCAACAACAACTGGAGGTATTTTTTTTTCCCCCTCCAACAACAACTGGAGGTATTTTTTTTTCCCCCTCCAACAACAACTGGAGGTATTTTTTTTTCCCCCTCCAACAACAACTGGAGGTATTTTTTTTTCCCCCTCCAACAACTCACTGGAGGTATTTTTTTTCCCCCCTCCAACAACAACTGGAGGTATTTTTTTCCCCCCTCCAACAACAACTGGAGGTATTTTTTTCCCCCTCCAACAACTCACTGGAGGTATTTTTTTCCCCCTCCAACAACTCACTGGAGGTATTTTTTCCCCCCTCCAACAACAACTGGAGGTATTTTTCCCCCTCCAACAACTCACTGGAGGTATTTTTTCCCCCTCCAACAACTCACTGGAGGTATTTTTTCCCCCTCCAACAACTGGAGGTATTTTTTTCCCCCTCCAACAACAACTGGACGTATTTTTTTCCCCTCCAACTCCAGGTATATTTTTCCCCCCAACTGGAGGTATTTTTTTCCCTCCAACTCCAGGTATTTTTTCCCTCCAACTCCAGGTATTTTTTTTTCCCCCCAACTCCAGGCATTTTTTCCCTCCAACTGGAGGTATTTTTCCCCTCCAACAACTGGAGGTATTTTTTTCCCTCCAACTACAGGTACTTTTCCCCTCCAACTCCAGGTATATTTTTCCCCCCAACTATAGGTATTTTTCCCCTCCAACTATAGGTATTTTTCCCCCCCAACTATAGGTATTTTTCCCTCCAACTGGAGGTATTTTTCCCCTCCAACTGCAGGTATTTTTCCCCCCAACTGGAGGTATTTTTCCCCCCAACTGGAGGTATTTTTCCCCTCCAACTACAGGTATTTTTCACCCAAATAAAGGGGATGGGCTGGGAATATTGCTAAAGAACAATCCAAAAGTGGTGCAAAAGCTTTGCTTTTGTTCACAGGCTGGGGAAGAACAGCACTGCAACACCCCAGAGTGTCATCCGTGGAACGCCTCTGCCATCTGCTGGCACCGAGTCCTGCCAGGGAGCAGGCAGGAGGGAAAAATGGGCTTTTTTAAAGTATAAAAACCCTTTTCTAGGAGAAAAATCAGCTGTTTTAGTCTCATAAAAAATGCTGAGGTGGTAGGATGGTTTGAATGAGAAGGGATTGAAAGAAATCATCCAGTTCCAGTGATGCCTGATGGTTTTTTTGTCCTCTTTATACCCTTTTAATACACTTTTTATATACTTTCTACCCTTTCCCATTACTGTACTTTCACTCCCTGTATCTTAGCCCCACATGTTTATAACTCTTGTACTCTGAGTTCAGAATTCTTTGGGAAAAAAGAAATATCTCCATGATCTCAAAAACCTTGAATGGGGACTCATCTCTGGAAAATGTTTTTGTAAACTAAGTTGTAGCCTTTTTGGGGGGAGATAATTAGGATAAGGGGGTAATTACTTCATTTGTTAGGTTTCTTAGTGGGGAATTTTGGATAGGTATGCTGATTGGTGAGGTCCATAAAATTGTATTTTTTCGTTGTGGTTCCACCTTTGATGAGGGAGCAGCTGGGATCCTATTAAAACAAAGTAAATATCGTTTTTTATATATGTATTTATATATTTTTAATATATTTTTATCTATTTTATGTATTTTATGTATTTTTATTAACATATTTTAAAATATTTTTTAATATATTTTAATATATTTTAATATAGATATTTAGATATTTTTATATATTTTTATATATTTTAAAATATTTTTTAATTTTTCATATCTATTTTTATATATTTTAATATACTTTTTTCACTTCCAGCCAGCTGCTCAGGGTGACCTCTGCCAGGTCACCTCACCTTTATGGTAAAGGATTCTCTCCTTTACTATAAAGTAAAGGATTCTCTATAAAATTATAGTATAAAGTAAAGGATATAGTAAAGGATTCTCTCCTCCACTATAAAGGAAAGGATTCTCTACACAGTTATACTATAAAGTAAAGGATAAAGGATTCTCTCCTCAAGTTTCCAGAGACTTTGGGCCAGAGGTTTGTACAGCAACCAAAGCCACGAATTAAACACCTCTGGGTATCAACAAAGTGGTTAAAATCTGATTTTTTTCCACCTTTTTCCCACCTTTTTTCCCCCCGGAGAGGTTTGCACACCAACCTGCAGAGCTGTGAGGAGCTGGAAAGGTGCAATAGAAACTGTGACATCACCTGGAAAACACCTTTTCATTGCCTCTCTTCTCACTCCTAGAAACCTCACCTGCATTTGAGGTTTGCCAGCAAGGAAGTCACAGACAATTAGCAGAGAAAGAAATTCAGATGTTCAGCCAGGAGTTGAACTTTGTCAGGGAAATTCTGCTGCCACACCTTGAAATATTTTTAGCTCTGGCCTTTGCTGCTCAGATAAAGCTCCTTGAAGCTTCCCAGCCCTGGAGGGAACCATTTCCACAGCAGGTTTTTGTCTTTCCTGCTCACTCTGGAGATTCAGATTCCCCTCGTTGTGGTCCAGAATCACCCAAAGGAATTTCACAACAAACAGGTGGTTTTTTTCTGGGCAAATAAATCAGGATTTCCTTTCAATCAGCTCAGCATTCGATCAGCACTATTTGATGTGACAGAACGTTTTGAAGCCAAGGATTGTTTCCAAACCACCAACAAAAATATTTGTATTTTTTTTCCCCTCTCTGCATCTCATTGCAGCTCTTTTGCTTTTTCCTTCCCACCATTTATCTTCCACAACACCAAGCCTTGCCTGTACTTCCTGTTTGGCTGCTGCTCGGTAGTTTTCTCATTTGCTGTTATTTTTGACTTCCATCCAAGCTTTGTATGATATTAATAGCTTTTGCACAGAACTGTAATCATCCTCAAACCAGCCCTAATATTAGCAGAAGTAGCCAAGAACTGTTGTCAAGGCCAGAGGGATTGGAGCAGCGAAATTTCTCCTCCATCCTGCCAGTTCTGCCCCAAAAAACATCCCCAAAACTCACACAAACCCCATCCTGGCCACCACAGGCAGGAGAGAAGCAGCTCAGTTGAGCCCAAACGCACAGAAAAAAATGCTGAAAAAGAAGATGCTGATGAGAGGATTCGAGAATTAGATGTTATTCGTCGCCTAATTAATGCTTCAGCCTAATCAAGGCAGAGCAATCACTCGTCGTTCATCCAGCAGCGCTAACACTATAGCCAAATTACTCATTTTCTATTAGAGGTTGTCAGGAATAGGAAAAAATAAACACAGAGGGATAAAAGCATCTCTCCTGCTCCTCCAGCAGTAAATTCTCCTCCTCCCTTCGCGCTGCTGCAGTGACTCATCAGCATCCTGAGGGGGAAAGAGTGATAGGATTTTTCTTCTTTGCTGGGAGGGATGTGATTCTAAGGCTGGTGGTTTCTTCCTTCTCTGTTTGGAGTCTACCTGAAGCTAATTTTTTTTTTTTAAATGTGTTTTCTACTACTCTCTCTGCTGGAACCGTTCTTCCCAGGGCTGCAATCCCACTTTACACCCAGATATATATCATTTCTCCTGCATTTTAACTGTATTTTTTCTGTCACTTTAGCTGGGTTTTGTCACCTTCACTGGTTTTTGTCACCTGGCAGAATCTCGAAGGTCAGCTGTGGATTTCTGGGGAGTTTCTGGCACCCCTGGTGTCATCCTGAGCTCAGCACCACGTGTTTCTTAAGATTTATCCCAGGTAGAGCACTGAAACCTCAAAAAACTCTGCAAACACAATCATCATCCCCTTTTTGCTGGGCAGTTTCAACTACAGGCAATAAGAAACTCCAGCAAAGCTGGCAGGGTGGATCCAGAGAGGAGCCCAAGGTCACTGATAACATCACAAACATGTGATGTCACATTTCTGTCCCGCAGCCTGCGATCCTCCATCATCTCTCACCAGATCATTCCTAAAAAAAAAAAATAAAAAGCTGTAACCCCAAAGTCCTTTTCAGCAGGAAAAATGTCTCCAGGGGGGAATTCAAACCCTCCATCTCTGACCACAGAGTTCCTTTTCCTGTCCATCCAGCCCCAGTGCCATTTTATGAAGGAAAGGTAGTAACTTCAAGACAGGAGGAAGATACTTCCTTTTCTCGTTCGAACTCTTATCTTTCAGTTTCGTTTTCTCAAATGGTTTCAAACTCCACCCAGGGGAGATTTTCCCTATTTAAGGCTCAGTCCACATGCCACAGGCTGTCCAGCCCAGGGCCTGCTGCAGTGAGGAAGAGGAGCAGCCAAGCCATTGTCCCTCGACGGTGACACGATGACCGCGGTAAAACTGAGGTGAGTGCACAGCATCTGCTCTTGTCGCAGCTCCCACAATGACAGGATGACATCCTGGCTCAGAATCTCACCTGGTTAAGGTCAGCAAGGTCCTCTGAAGGTCACCTTGACCAAGGGCCACCCCTGACCACATCCAGACAGCTTTGGAGTCTCTCTGAAGATGGAGACTCCACAACTTCCCCAGGAAACCTGTGCAAGGTTGTTCTTCTCCTCAGTTCAGTTTTCTGATGTCCAGATGGAGCTTCCTGAGCTCTGTGCCCTTCTTGCCCACAGGTCATCATTAAAAAAAAACAAAAACTTCTTCACAGCTTCCCCTCAGGTGTTTCTACAGCTCTAGGATCCCTCAGTCTTCTCTCTTCTCTTTTCCCTTCTCTGAAGAGTCTTAGCTCTCTCAGCCTTTCCTCACGGAGGAGATACTCCAATCCCAAATCTTCATGACCTTTTTGGACTCTTTGTTCAGCCATTTCTTCACCTTTCAGCTGAAAAAATGGCTTCAGCTTCCTCCCCAGAGCTGGCCAAGCAGCTTCCATCGTGTGGGTGGGACTGGCTCTACTCTCCCTTTTTGCAGTCCTTCTCAGGGCTTTTGTTTTGGGTAAGAGAGCAGCTCTGGCTCCGGGCATTGGTGATTCCATTCCTGGCTTGCTGTTCTCCAAAGGGAAAACTCAGATCCCTGAAATTCCCTTTTCCCACAGGGAAAACTCAGATCCCTGAAATTCCCTTTTCCCACAGGGAAAACTCAGATCCCTGAAATTCCCTTTTCCCACAGGGAAAACTCAGATCCCTGAAATTCCCTTTTCCCACAGGGAAAACTCAGATCCCTGAAATTCCCTTTTCCCACAGGGAAAACTCAGATCCCTGAAATTCCCTTTTCCCACAGGGAAAACTCAGATCCCTGAAATTCCCTTTTCCCACAGGGAAAACTCAGATCCCTGAAATTCCCTTTTCCCACAGGGAAAACTCAGATCCCTGAAATTCCCTTTTCCCACAGGGAAAACTCAGATCCCTGAAATTCCCTTTTCCCACAGGGAAAACTCAGGGCTGATTGGAACAAAGATTTGCAGGTTCTTCAGTAGCCTGAGAGCAAAGGATGTGTTGAACAACCAGAAAGAGTCTTCTCCTCCACTTCTCCTTCTCCACTCTCCCACCTTTCCATAACCCACAATCTCCTCTTTGCAGCAAAGACCAGCTGAAGGAGAAGTTGGATTCCCTTCAGTGTCACTTCACCTGGAAGTTGGGTGTTGATTCCTTCAGTCCTTCACACCTCCTGCAGAAGTTGGCTGTTGAGATCAACCACACGACCCACCAGAACCAGGTGTGTGAGATTTGATTCCTGTAGGATTTGGTTACGAAGATGAGATGGAGATGAGAGATATCTGAAGTCAGATCTTAGAGCATGGGGTTTATTGTGAAATAAATAAACCTCATGGGTGGGTATAGGAGAGCTGCCAGGGGCTGCCAGACTCAGCCCAAAGCAGGTCAGAGAAGCAAGAGAGACAGAGAATAGGAGTGGAAAAGAGAGAGAGATCCTGGTTGCCTTTATAATACAATAAATCATCTTCTGTGTTGAATATTCTAATTCTCATTAACCAATCTAGAACAAGCTACAAATCCCACAACATTTACACACAACCTGTAAGAATCATCACATTACCATACAGGGTTATATTTTAAACCCTAAAAACTGCTTTTTGGACCCTCTGCCAAGCAGGCAGGGTCTGCTCTGACCCTTGGACCTGTCTGCAAGCAGAGGGGATTGTCTCATCAAGAGGGGGATTACCTCCAGTCGGTTTTCTAGTTGTTCAGTAACTGGGGTTTGGTATCTCAAAGCTTGTCTTCATTTCAATCTCTCTTATACTTTCCATATTCTCAGCATCTTTTGCCAGGTAATCACATTTATAAGGCTTTCTTATTTCATCTTCCCCTACACAGGTGGCCCTGCTGGGGCTCCAGGCTTACCTGCAGCACCTGAACAACCAGAGAACAGAAGCTCTGCAAAGCCTCAGAGCTGCTGAGGAGCACAACGGGCAAGAGGAGCAGCCAGCATCGACTGCCGGCTCTTTGATCATCTACGGCAATTCCGCTTGGATTTACTACCTTCAGGACTCTTATCAGGAGGCTGAAAACTACCTGGAACGAATTCAGCAGCTCTGCCCAACTCCTTGGGATGCTCGGCTTCTCCCACACATCCAGGCCCAGAAAGGTTGGTCCCTCCTGGCTCTCAGAGCCTGGAATGGGGAGAGGGCAAGAGAATGTTTCGACGTGGCCTTGATGTTTGAACCAGAGAACAGATCTTTCCGTACTGGGCTTGGAATGGCTCTTTGTTCCTCCTGGAATTACTTCAGGAATCCTGATCTTGCAAGCGAAGCCACGAGCCAGTTGGAAAGGATTGTCCACGAGCAGCCAAATAACTACAGAGCCAAAATATATTTGGCCGGGCTACTTGTTCAAGTAGACAGGGAAAAATCAATCGGTTTGGTCAATGAATGTGCAGAGAAAAGCTCTGACCCCGAGGTGCTCAAATTAGCAGTTTTTTTCTGGATGTCACGGTCGACAGAGAAAGCTTTTGAGATCCTCCAGCGAGCTCTGCAGCAGGACCCTGGTTACCACCTTCTCTACAGGGCCTTGGCCAAGTGCTACAAAAAACAGTTGAATGCGGCAAAGAAAGCAGACAAAAATAGGATACTGGATGCAGCCATCAGGGACCTCAAGGAAATCATTCAGAATCATCCAGACCTCGATCTGACACTCACCAAGCTGCAGCTGGCGGAGTTCATTGGTGAAAGAGACCCGGCGGGGCAAGAAGAGATCCTCAAGGAGCTGGAGGGGAAAATCGACACCCTGAGCGTCAAATGCCGTCAAGCCCTAAATGTCTCCTGGGGAAAGTTCTTCTTCTTCCGGAAGAAATGCCTGGATAAGGCCAAAGCCAAGTTCATGGAGGGTTACAGCATTTCCACGCAGACGGACCAGGGCAAGGAGTGTGAGCGCAGATTGAGGAGGATGGCTCAGATCTGCCAGTGCAGAGGTGACACCAAGACTGCTAACGACATCTACAGCTTCCTCGAGAAGACTAACCAGTGCCTGTCTGGGGAACTTGCTGCTCTCAGTTTAGAGGATGAGGAGAACCCCAGCCTGCAGAGATGAAGACATGGCTTATCCCAAGGCTAGGAGGCCAAAAGGACTGTCTGTCTGCAGAGCTGAGCATCCCTCACGTGGATATAAAATGGTTCTATCAGCTCCTCGACCATCCCCTGACACCAAAACATCCCGTGACACCAAAACTGCCAATGACATCTACAGCTTCCTCGAGAAGACTAACCAGTGCCTGTCTGGGGAACTTGCTGCTCTCAGTTTAGAGGATGAAGAGAACCCCAGCCTGCAGAGGTGAGGGCATGGCTTATTCCAAGGCTAGGAGGCCCAAATCTGTCTGATTTTATATCCTCACATGGATATAAAATGGTTCTATCAGCTCCTCAGATCATCCCGTTGCTGAGCCATCAAATCTAGGCTCACCCGTGGGGAATCAAGTGCCCAAAATTTACACACAGTGCTGTCCTGCTTCTCCCAGAGGGAAAGAAAACAAGTGAAGAATTTGGATCACAGGGTCTGAGCACAATCTCTGCAGGTGTCTCTCCCCTGGAGCTGCAGGTGATCAGAGCCAAATGCTGATTAGGGCAGTGTGGGAAATCAGCTCGTTAATTATAAGAATTCTATTATTTGCAACAAATCAGGAGGTGGATTCCTCTGTAAGATCATGGAGAAGTCATGATGAGGGTGAAGTCCTTCTGTGCAGGACACAGATGGTCACCGGCCTGTCCAAATGCATTAAATGCTGATTAAGGAGCCCACAGGGGTGATTTTATCTGCACTAATCCTCAGAGGCACACACATGCTTCTGCCTGGACATAAACCAGTTTTCTTGTACTGGTTCCCACCAGGAATAACATTTTCATCTCTGTTTCTGGGGCCACAGTGAGAATATTAATCAATATGCTTTGATTAATAAATATTTCTCTGTGAGATTTCTCCTTGTTGGTGTTTTCTTGTAGCCTGAAGCAACCAGAGCAGGGAATGCCAAAGATCCTCCCTCTCCTCACTGTCCTCACTCTGGCCTTTCCTGTGCCATGTCCTTGTGCCCTTCCCTGCAGGCACAGCTGGCACCTCCCATCCCTGTCATGTCTCCAAACCCTGCCTGTCCCCACAGAGCCAGGGGGACAAGGACAGATGTCCCTCAGCAGGTCCTACAGCCAGTGACCTGGTTTCTGCCCCAATGAGGAACAGGCAAGGACCTAGTTTGGGAGAAGATGCTCCAGGAAAGGATCAAGAGTGCTCAGAAATAGGATCTGGGTAAGGAGAACACACCTTAGCATCCTCCTGAGGCACACCTGGTGGTCTGAAAACCCCCTGGCACCAGGTATGAACATGGTAGGAGAAAACTTCACCCCCTGACCCCAAAATCAAGGGGAAAGAGAAACACTCCAGGCCACCACATCCACATCAGGCTGTTCCACCTCCTGATAAAAGTGGTGAAATTACAAAGCACAAGTTAAAACCACCAGAGCCAGAGAACACACAGAACTGGGGTCATGTAGAACATCAGGATTTACTTCACTGCACAGTCAGGACAGCTTTCCAGAGCTCAATAAAAACAGCAATTTGTAAACTTGTGTGTCTTTGGGCAAGGTCCAAAATTCTGGGAAAGCAGAATTCCCACTCCCATCAAACCACATTCCTTCTCCCCAAGAATTCCTTCAGGCTACCCAGGAATACTTTGGTTTTGCATCAACGTGATCCTCTGCAGAATTCACCTCTTGCAAACAGGAAATGTTTCTGTAGAGGAGCCACAGTCCCTCAGGTGGTTCATTAAAGAGTAAAGAGAGGCTTTTGCCCACCAGCCCAATCCAACACTGCCATCCTCAGGATTCCAGCTGCACCACCAGCCAGGTGGGATTTACAGGCTGTGCGGATGGAAAGCCTGGATTCTGACAAAGCTCAGACACTGCTGTGGACCACAACATCCTAAAGAGTCCTAAAAACTCCAACCAGCCACCCAACAGACTCATTTGGTGATTGCTCTACTTCTCACAGGGAGAAAAAACAGTGAAAATATCAGTTCTCCAGAGTTTTTTTAATGATTAACACTGAAATCCTGCTCGTTACTGTCTTCACCAATACTACGTTCTACACAGCGTTAGATAATAAAAATAAATTGCACTATAAAATCCCATTAAAAATTCTTGGTTAAGCTGAAAAATAAAAACAAAACATCACTTAATATAAGCTGCCAGGGGCCATAGAGACAACCTGTGTTTCTTGTACTTGTGAGCATTGGTGTGCAAATGCCAGGAGAAAAGCAACTCCCAGGTCTTCACTTCAGCATAGGAGAGGCAAAGAAGTTACCCTGATGCCCAAGCTGGGTTGTTGACTTGCTTTTGCTCCCAAATCTAATTCAAGAGAAACATAAAAATAGCAGTTTGGAATCTTAGATACAGAGGTCTAACAATCTCCCTTTGCCAGGGAACGTTCACCCAAATTTCAGCCTCCTCCCAAGCAATGTTCCTCTCCCAAAAAATGTTCCTCTCCCTACCATAAGATGATCTCCCACAGCATAGATTAAGGGAGGGTTGGCTGAGTACTAAGTACAATCTGCCCCCAAAGTCAAATTTTAGTTCTCCTTGACCACCTAATTCCCCTTACAGTCATTCCTAAGGGAGAGTTGGCTGAGTAGTAAGTACAATCTGCCCCCAAAAATCAAATTTTAGCTCTCCTTGACCACCCAAACCCCCTGCAGTCATTCCTAAGGGAGGGTTGGCTGAGTAGTAAGTACAATCTGCCCCCAAAACTCAAAATTTAGTTCTCCTTGACCACCCAACCCCACTGCAGTCATTCTGGCACCTACTTTGGGGTGGTCTTGCTGAAGGTGCAGCGAACCCTCTGGGACAAAGAGCTGGATGATGGTGTCTTGGAGAGCTGCTGCTGCTCCGGGGTGGTGAGAGGTCCCAAAATGCTCACTGCCAAGAGAGCAGCAATGGATTGGGACAGCTGAAGCTTTCACTGCCATGCAGGGAACATCAGACATTCCCTGGCATCTGTCAAAACCACTAGACAAATCTGGTGTTTCCTGGCACATTTTGCTTTTCCCTCTTCCTCCATGAAGCGAGGAGCTGTTGGCTCTGACAGCCTCTCAGGCTGCTTGGATTGAGGATTATTTTTTTATTAACAGAGCAGAAATCCAGATTACCTTGAACCTCAGGTGTCCGTGGAGTGGAATAGGCATTGGTGTTCTCAATGACATGAGCTGGGTCAATGTTCTCCTGCTCCACCATCATCAGCTGGCTCCAGTAGTCCATGGGCAGCAGCAGAAGTCGCTCCACGACCTACAGAGACACCTGTGAGTCACTGATCACAGAATCCTAAAATGGTTTGGGTTGGAAGAGAGGAATTCACCCAGATTTGTTCCTTCCTGCTGAGCTACCTTGGGCTGGCGCTTGGTGTCCTGCAGGAGGGTCATGGGGTCAGGATCTGGTACTGCGTGGGCAACGATTGTGGGGCCAAAGACTTTGGCCAAGTTGGGGATGTCCATTTTAGTGTCTGGGCTCTGAGCCACCCTAGAGGAAAAGAAATTGAGAAAGAATGTAGTTTTTCCCCTTCAATTGTCATGCAATTGTCTCACAGACAGCCTCTGAGTTTGTTCCTGAATGAGGATTTTATGCTCACAAGAAGTAACCAGACCCAAAAATAAAAAGCAGCAGGGGGATAACATTCTCCTTTCATAGCACAAAATGGTTTGGGTTGGGAAGGACCTTTGAGATCATCTGGTTCCAACCCCCCTGTCCATCAGGATGTACCTCTGCAGGTGGACCATGAGGAAAGCCAATGTGTCCCTGTTGGCCTGAGGAAGTTCTCCAACTGCTTGGTACATAGCAGCGATGCTGTTGTCCTCATCTGAGATTTCTAGGGGGGAAAAAATAACATTTAAAGCCGAGAAAATGATGCCAGAAGCTGCAATATTCCCATCACAGCTACCCTGAGAAGCAAGGAAGCCAGAAAGTTCCTGTGCTGTGGTAGCAATCTTGTGTCCTGTCCCACCAGAACTCAGGCACAAGGTCTCCACAGAGCACCAAGGAGAGCTGGAGATGAGCAATTCCTCACCTGCAGCCTCCATGAAAACCTTGTTTAACCGGAAAGTGAGAAGAGGCTCTTTGAGGCTGCGCAGGAAGTCCTTGAGGAGGCCGCAGATGGCGTGGATATCGTCCACTTTGCTGAGCAAAGGGATGTTCTTTGCCCTAAGAAACTTCTCCTTCAGCTCCCTCACAGTCTTGTCGCAGCCAGAGATGCGGTAAAGTCCTGTCTGTTGGCACAAAGCTTTGCTCAGAGGAGGTCCAGTGGTGTTCTTCCATCCCCACCTTCTCTCCACACCTGAGCACTCCCACTGCTCCCTCAGTCACCCACTGAGCAGCACAAAATACACCATAAATAAGAGATATTTGGGTTAACAATGCGCTTCCCCAACACCACAACCCGTTTCATTAGCGCTGTTTCACACCTCATTTTCTTTTTACCTCATGCAGCCCTCGTTGCTCAATCTCATTAACACAGTGCACGATGATGGAAGGGATCATTGGAGGAGTGGAAGGGACAAAATCCATCAAGGTGCCCTAAAAGGCAGAAGGAAAAATAAAAAAAGAGAGAGATTCAGTCACCAAGACATGGAAAATACTCTCTCAGGAATTCGCAGCAAGATCTATGGTTTGGAAATAAGAATTGTTGCTCTTCTCAGGACAGATGAAGAAACATCACATCCATCAGCACGACGCTGCAGCGCCTGCCCGGAGCTGCCACCTTCCCCACTCAACGCCCTCCCACCATCACACCCCTACACCCCCTCCCTGCCTGGGGAATGATGCATTAGCAAGCTCATTTGCATGTCATTATGCAGCTCTGAGCAACAGGAGATTTGCTGGGGGAGAAATCCTTGGAGATGAGCAGGTCCCGAGCTGAGGAGGGCCAGGGTGGGGTGACCCCAAGGAGGGGGCCAGGGTGGGGTGACCCCAAGGAGGGGGCCAGGGTGGGGTGACCCCAAGGAGAGGGCCAGGGTGAGGTGACCCCAAGGAGAGGGCCAGGGTGAGGTGACCCCAAGGAGAGGGCCAGGGTGGGGTGACCCCAAGGCCAGGGCACAAACCCACCTCTCCAATCCTGACTGGAGTCCCTGTCAGCGTGGGGATGCAGGGCAGGGGACAGCGCTCCCGGCACTCGGGGTGAGTGACCACCCTGCAGTCTCTGCACTTCAGAGAGATCTTGCCAAATTTGACTCTCTTTCCACAAGGAACACACGATTCTGGCTTGATAACCTGATGAGCACACGGATGGGAGGGATTAGTGCAGGGTAGGAACTCAGCAGGAATTTAACTGGATGGGAGGAGCTCCGTGATCCTTGCAGGTAACTGGTACAGTTCATATTGACCTGAGGTGTAATCAGAGAATTATGGAATAGCCTGAGATGGAAGAGACCCATGAGGATGATCATTGCAGCTCCTGGCCTTTCACAGACACCCCAACAATCCCAACCTGTGCCTGGGATTGTCCAAACACCCCTGGAGCTTTGGCAGCCTCAGGACTGTCCCCATTCCCTGGGGAGCCTGTTCAGCACCCAACACCCTCCAGGAGAACAACCTCTTCCCAAAATCCAACCTAAACCTCCCTAGACACAGCTTATCACACCCATTTCAAGATGGAAGGAGATTATTTCCCAGCTCCCCCTGCCTGCAGACCCACCGTCTTGGAAACAAAGTCGTGCAGCCTCACTCCCCCGTTGTGCTGTGGGGTGCTGGAGCCATCAGTGTCTGTCTTGGACTCCAGCTGCTTGCTGCCTGTGCTGGACTCGCTGTTCCAAGGCTGCAAAGGACCTGGAAGACACAAGAGAAAGAGGTTGTCTGACTGGAATCATCCTCTGGGCATCATAAACCAGAAGCTTCCAGGTGCTGGAAGGAATAAGAAACATTTCAGAGCAGCCTCCAGCCTGAGTAGCTGTGTCAGGACTAGGGCAGAGATGTGACACCTACCACTCTTCCTCCTGCTCCTGCGAGGAAAAGGCACAGTCTGGATGGTAGAAATGGCTTCAATTGGGCCACCATCGTTGGGGACCATCAGAGTGGTCTTTGCTACTATGGACTCATTGGCCTGAAATGACAAATACACCATTGGTGACATCTGTTCTCTCTTCTGAGAGAATAGGGTGGAAAAAGGCAGGAACTGTGACCATCATACCTGGTCTGCTGTGTTGCTAATGGATCTGGATTTCTTGTGAGGACCTGGGGGGCCTTCAGCAAACTGCCTGGAAGAACGCTGAAAAGAGACAGCACAGTCTTGTCTAGGAAGCAGGAATGCTGTAAATTTGGTATTATACTGGTGTGGGGTAATTAGAAGGACTGAACAATTAATGCATCTGTGGTGTGTGCAGACAGCTCCTTCAGAGGTGCTTGACCTTCGTGGCAATCTTGGAGGTGCCAAGAGGAATTAGGAAACCTCAATATGCTGATTTTTCAAATAGTTTTCCTAGCTAGCTTTATAATTCAGTTCAGAAAAAAAAAAAAAAGAAACCCAGCCTAAGAAGGGAGAACAAAAAAACCCCAAACCCACAAATTATATACACAAAAAAGAGCAACTAAGCAAATCCCAGACTCTTCCCAGCTCCACTAGGTGATGATTTCAGGCTCTTTCCCCCCTGTATCTTCTGCAGAAGAAGCACAAGCTCCTTTACAAAATATTAACTTCCTACACCATTTCCCCCTAATCTGGGAGCTGTTAATCTACAAGCGTTTTCTTACAAATCCCAGGCTGTAACAGCAAAGGATACACATATATTTTCAGTAGACAAACAGTGACATCAGACCCAAATTTCAATCTAAACCCCCACAGCAGCAGCACATCCATGCGAGGTCTGACTGCTCTGTGCCTCAGAGGTCACTACAGGTGGCAGCGAGGTGACAGATGGTGGCATTGTGGCAGCCAGGGAGAACAATGGAAACTGTGACAGGAACAACAGAACAACCTACCCGCTTCTCCCTCCTCTTCAGCCTGACAGCTTTCACCACCGAGGAATCCCAGTCCTGGGGGAAATACACAGCACTGGTTAATGGGAAATACCACACAGCCTCTGGCCAGGGCTTTCATCAAGTTTTAGCCAACAGCACACACGGGAAATGCAAATCAACCCGTTTAAAATCCCAGTAATTTAAACACAAAGGGTCTCTGGAGATCAACCCCCCTCCCCTCAGGCTTCACAGGGGAGGAGAACTTCAGAACGTGGAGTTACATTACCAGTGAGTCATCGGTCTTGTCAAAGCTGATGTCTGACAGAATTGAGCCAGATTCGTCTATTGTAGACAGCCTAAAACACAAAAAAATCAGAAGAAGCTTGTATCAGTTTGGCTTTCAGTCAGTCATGGTTCCAGAACAATCCCACTGACTCAGAAGAGCCGTATTTTAAAGTGGAACAAAAAGGAAAACTGTTGACATGGGTGCAGAACGTGCCACAGAGGCCAACAGCTGGATTGATGGGTGACACTTCGGATAAAAATGCTTTTTCCCTACCTTTTGTTGCCTGTTCCTCCCGCAGAAACCTGTGGCCTGTTCAGGAAGGCC
Organism: Lichenostomus cassidix; assembly: GCF_008360975.1. Lineage (NCBI taxonomy): Eukaryota > Metazoa > Chordata > Aves > Passeriformes > Meliphagidae > Lichenostomus > Lichenostomus cassidix. The sequence goes on from NC_139509.1 coordinate 1,499,898, forward strand.
AGGGCAGACTTCTGCTCCTCGCTGAGCTGGATGCTGCCCGATGCAGATGCATCACACATGAGCAGATCCCGAATCAGCTGGATTTGCCTCTCCTGGGAACACAGATACCATCAGCAGCTGGATAAACTGTGTTTAATTACTGCAAGACCCGACCCGAGTGTTTGAGATGGCAGAGACAAGCTCTCAGAAGTTGTGTCAATGGACTGCTCATGGCTGCAGGCAGGTAATGGCAGCTCAGACAGGTAATGGCAGCTCAGCTCTGCCAGCAGACAGTCTCCTTTCCCAGATCAAAGCAGAAAGCTGCTCCGAGGAGCCGAGCCAATTCCTTGCTTTATTTATTTTTTTTCCCTTCTTCCCACGAGTGCCAGTCCTTATTCGCCACTGATCAATGCGGTTTAATCACCTTGACTCCACACTCTCAAGAGCTAAGGGGTGACACAAGGATTACTCACCAGCTTCTCACAGTCCATTTCGGCTTTTTGCCTCCGTTTGATCTCCACATCCACCTGATTGCGGGCGTGTTTCAGTTTCACATCCAGGGCACTGCGCTCGGCTTCTGTTTTCATGAGGAGATCTTTGCACCTGCCGAGCTCCTGATCCATTTTCTGCAGTTTCCTCCGGCACTCCTCGAAGTTCTTTGCTAGCTGAATGAAGTCTGGGGAGAGAACACTCGAAGATTTAGCAGGGCAAGCAGAGGAGCAGCTGGTAGAAGGTGGCTGTTCACACAGAATCCCAGGATTTTTGAGGTTGGAAAATCCCTCTGAGATCATCGAGCCTAAGCTGAGCCAAACCCCCAGCTTGTCACCCACACCAGAGCACCGAGTGCCACATCCAGTCCTTCCCTGGATGCTCCCAGGAATGGGAACTCCAAACCTCCCTGGGCATCTCCTAATGCCTGACAATTCCCATGAAGGAATTCCTCCCGAAGTGCAATCTGAACTTCCAAACCCTGCTCCCAGCTGAGGTGTGGAGAATCCAGGTTTTGTACAAACCCACCCAAACCAGAGATGTCCATGAGCTCTTCCATCTCTCAGCCCAAGCCCTTCCTGTCAGCACCAACCACAAGAGCTGGAACGTGAAACATCACTTGAAAACAGTTTGTTACAAGCACAACGTGGCCTTGTATAAAAGTTCAGCCAGGACTTCATGTTTCTCAAAAGAAAAACCCAAATCTGGCTGGTTTTAGCAGATTGTTCAGGAAACTCAAAGACAGAACTCACGGTATTCATTTCCCTCGCTCAGGAGTTCAGCCTGGCGCGTCAGCTGATCGAACAGACCCCGCAGGTTCACCACGGCAGTCTCCATCCTCCTGCCAAAAAAAACCACAGCTGAACAACAGCCCCGCCCTGCCCGAGCAGAAACCAGCCCAAAGAAAAGAGAACTAGCATCAGAGTCACCGGTTGGAGTGTTTTCAGGCAAGTTTGAGAGGCTGCACGAGCAAAAATCATGTTTTATGGAGATATGTGCATCTAGTTTTTTTCACTGGGAATGAAAATCCCCAACCCTCCAGAGTTTATGGATAACAGAGGGGTGGAAAGAGGCAGATCTGCCCATTTCAGTCCTTCCAATATCCTCCAGCACAGCACAGAGGCTCAAAACCCAAGGCGAGATGAGGGATCCCAAGCCCTTCCCTTAGGAAAGGATGCAGAACACAACCCGTGCCCTCTCTACAAATAACTCGGGTTTTTTGTACTATATAGGCCACTAAAATCCTGCAAGTTTTCAGCACTTTGTAAGACAAAAATAGGAGCAACATTCCGGGGAATTTTAATACAGTTTTAAATTTAGCTGCGTTTTAACTTACAGCTCCTCCTGCAAATAGCTGTTAAAATTCAACCAGTCAGCACATTTCCCCTCAAACAGCAGCAACAACGGCACAAACAGAGGCAGCGGAGGGGAAAGTCTCCAGCTCAGCAAGACACAAATGAGTTCACTAATGCAGGAGGTGGATGGGGCAAGCAGGGCAGATGGGGCTGGAAGGGTTGGCAGAGGTGCCAGGAGGGAATAAAACACACAGAGAGCTTTAAGGTACCTGAATCACAGGTACAGATTCACAGGGACAGCGAAATCTTGATGCTTTTTGTTTTAGATGGACTGATTAGCCCCTGAATCGAGCCTGGAGACACTTCAGAGACCAAGTCAGAGAAGTGGATATTTGTTTTATTTGATGCACTGGCTGTGGGGGAATTGTTTCCACCAAACACACACCTCAGTATCTCCAAAGACACAGTGTTGTAGGTAAAATTCATGAATATTCATCACATTCTCCAGGATAGGAGTGGCTATACAAATTACTTCTCACAAGTCATTAATATTATTAGCGATTTCTCGTGCTCAATGGCAAAAGGATTCCTTCTGCCCCTTTTTATCTTGATAAGATTAATGGAATCCACAAGGCCACAACTGTTATCTGCCTTCAGCCCTGGACGGGCGCCGTGCTGGTAGAAAGGGGCAAAAGCTTAAAGAAATAAGGATGGTTGAAGTGCAAATAGATTTGGGTTTTCTGTTTGACCACTCCTTTCTCAGGACTATGAGGTGTGGAAGAGCTTTGCCCTTCCAGGGCGAACTCACAGCACTGGGCACGCCTTAATTAAGGCCCGTGCCTTAATTACAGCACCAACATCGCCATCCCCGCCAGCCCTGAGGCTGCAGGACTCAGCCCGGCCCGAACAGAGCCCACCGAGCAGGGGAATGGGGCTGGAATGGTTCCGCTCAGCCCTGCCGATCCGCCGCACTCACCTGAGCCACCGCTTCCCCTCTGCTCCCCTCCAAACGACCTCCTGTCCCCCTCAAGGGAGACCTCAGCGCCACCCTGAGCACCCCAAGGTTCCTTCAAGGTCCCCTCAGTGTCTCCCTGAGTCCCCCGAGGTCCCCTCAGGCCCTCTCCGGTCACTCACCTGGGCCTCAGCTCCAGTCCCGGCCCTCCAAACGACCTCCTGTCCCCCTCAAGGGAGCCCTCAGCGCTTTCCTGAGCCCCCCAAAGCTCCCACAAGGTCCCCTCAGCGCCTCCCTGAGCCCCCCGACGTCCCCTCAGGCCCTCTCCGGTCACTCATCTGGGCCGCAGCTCCAGCCCCGGCCCTTCAAACGACCTCCTCTCCCTGTCAAGGTCCCCTCAGCACCTCCTTAAGCCCCCCAAGATCCCCTCAAGGTCCCCCCAAGGTCCGCTCAGCCCCTCTCGGTCACTCACCCGGGTCGCAGCTCCAGCCCCGGCCCTCCAAACGACCTCCTGTCCCCCTCAAGGACCTCCTGTCCCCCTCAGCGCCTCCTTACGCCCCCCGAGATCCCCTCAAGGTCCCCTCAGCCCCTCTCGGTCACTCACCCGGGCCGCAGCTCCAGCCCCGGCCGCGCGCAGCCCCAACTGCCCCGCGCTCCGGTTTGAATCCGCGCCGCCAGCCAATCCCCGCGCGCCCCCTCTCCCTCCGCGGCCTCTCATTGGCTGCCCTCACCGCTCTCCTGAAGCCAGCCCGCCGCCATGTCTGCTGAGGGCGTGGCCTGCCCGCTGCGCGTCCCTAGCGCGGGGGCGGCAGTGGGGCGTGGTTTCCCGCGCTCTGAAGCCGCCGGGCGCCATCTTTACTGCTGGTTGATGGCGCCGGCTGGCGTTGCTTAGCAACGGGGACGCCAAAGCGGGGTCAGGACCCCCCGAGCCGGGCTGCTCCTTCCCCAGCGCGGAAAATCCGATTTTCGGGGGGAAAACGCCCTTCTCAGGCCGAGATTTCCTTGTTATTTCAAGCAAAGCCATTGGCACAGGGCGCTGGTGGGCCTGAGCCTCCCGCACTGGTGCTCCAGGGCACCAAAAGGGACTGGGTGCAGGCGGTGCGCGTTGAAATTCACTGTTTATTGAGTGTTTTCTCTCGAGAAATACTGTGCCTCGCCAGGTTTTTGTCTCCAAACGCTGATTTGAGTAACAGCCGGCGAGTTGTGCCAACGGCGAAACCCATTTCGAGCCGCAATCGAGTCTTCCCTTTGCAGGCGTTTTAATATGCAAACGGATAAAACCCAAACGCAACAATTACACGAAGGGAATTCGCATAATCATAAAATAACGACGCGCTTTAATCTTTTGGAGATCTGAAACGAAAACAGCGGGTAATTGAAGGAGGGATATTAGCAATTAGAAAGCGGAACTAAATGCTAAAAACGGGATGGTGGAGAAAGGGAGTTCATAAAGCAGATTGCTCCCATCATCCAGCTGCTTTGTTGGAGCTGCTTTATTCGGGGGGTGTAGTTTGCTTCGACGTAATAATAATTAATTCATAATAGACGGTAAAAAGCCTGGAGATCTTGGAGGAGTAAACATTAATGAGGTTTCTTGGGGAAGAGAGGGAAAATTATCTATATTTTGTAGGGGAACTGAGGTCTAGAAGAGATAAAATTCATCCTCCAAGCCAATGGCTGAGCAAGGGAAAGGTGCTGACCTTGGCATATGACCTCATGTTAAAATCACCCAAAAAACCCACTTTTCCCCCTGTCTGTGAGACTGTAAAAAGCCTGGAGATCCTTGAGGAGTAAACATTAATGAGGCTTCCTTGGGGAAGAGAGGCAAAATTATCTATATTTTGTAGGGGAAATGAGGTCTAGAAGAGATAAAATTCATCCTCCAAGCCAATGGCCAAGCAAGAGAACAGTGCTGACCTTGGCATATGACCTCATGTTAAAATCACCCAAAAACCCACTTTTCCCCTTGTCTGTGAGACTGTAAAAAGCCTGGAGATCTTCGAGGAGTAAACATTAATGAGGTTTCCTTGGGGAAGAGAGGCAAAATTATCTATATTTTGTAGGGCAACTGAGGTCTAGAGGAGATAAAATTCATCCTCCAAGCCAATGACCAAGCAACAGAAAGGTTGCATATGACCTCATGTTAAAATCACCCAAAACCCCACTTTTCCCCCTGTCTGTGAGACTGTAAAAAGCCTGGAGATCTTCGAGGTTTCCTTGGGAAGAGAGGCAAAATTATCTATATTTTGTAGGGGAATTGAGGTCTAGAAGAGATAAAATTCATCCTCCAAGCCAATGGCCAAGCAACAGAAAGGTTGCATATGACCTCATGTTAAAATCACCCAAAAACCTGATTTTCCCCCTGTCTGTGAGATGGTAAAAAGCCTTGAGATCTTCGAGGAGTAAACATTAATGAGGCTTCCTTGGGGAAGAGAGGCAAAATTATCTTTATTTTGTAGGGGAAGTGAGGTCTGGAAGAGATAAAATTCATCCTTCAAGCCAGTGGCCAAGCAACAGAAAGGTTGCATATGACCTCATGTTAAAATCACCCAAAAACCTGATTTTCCCCCTGTCTGTGAGACTGTAAAAAGCCTGGAGATCTTCGAGGTTTCCTTGGGAAAGAAAGGCAAAATTATCTACATTTTATAGGGGAAATGAAGACTAGAGGAGATAAAATTCACCCTCCAAGCCAATGGCTAAGCAACAGAAAGGTTGCATATGACCTCATGTTAAAATCACCCAAAAACCCACTTTTCCCCCTGTAAAAAAAACACTTTTTCACTGTAAAAACACTTTTTCACTGTAAAAAAGGGGGAAGTGAGATCTAGAAGAGATAAAATTCATCCTCCAAGCCAATGGCAGAGCAAGAGAACAGTGCTGACCTTGGCGTATGACCTCATGTTAAAATCACCCAAAAACCCAATTTGTGAAGAATTTGGAGGTTAAGGGACACACCTGAATTTCGTGCAGGTATATCCCAAATTTGTGATGATGCTCTGCAGCTTTGTCATCATCCCAGGGCCTCCTGCAGCTCCTGCCTGTAATTAAATCCTCACAGCTAAGATGTCTCTATTGGCAGATCGTATTTATAGGCAGGCGAGTTGTTTTAGTGTCGTTCTGAAGAGTTGAGGAGGCTTTTGCTCGTGAATAAAATTCTGTTCCCTTTTCAAATTGTCATCCGCAGCCTCGTGCCAATAAAAAAGCACATTATTTTAGATGGTTGCCCCCGCGGTGCTTGTAGGGAGTGACTGCAGGAGGTGCTGGGCTTGTGTTGCACAAATTGCATTTTTTTCCACGTGTGTTCACCCATTGTCCTCCCAAATCCTCCCAAATTTGGAAATCAGCATGACCTGAGCGCCCCAAAAATCTCCTCAGAACCTCCAAAAAGTGTTCCAAAAAGTGTTCTAAAAAGCTTCCCATTGCAGATATAATGTGGAGCTGGCAAATGGGATTCCTGATCAATCCCAGACCCCAAAACCTTCACAAAATCTCCTTCCTGAACTCAGCCCCAGACCCCAAAACCTCCTTCCTCCTCCTCCTAAATGTGATTCCTGCTCAGCCCCAGACCCCAAAACTAAATGGGATTCCTGCTCAGGCCCAGACCCCAAAACCTTCACACAACCTCCTTCCTCCTCCTAAATGGGATTCCTGCTCAGTCCCAGACCCCAAAACCTTCACAAAACCTCCACAAAACCTCCTTCCTCCTCCTCTTAAATGGGATTTCTGCTCAGTCCCAGACCCCAAAACCTTCACAAAATCTCCTCCTAAATGGGATTCCTGCTCAGCCCCAGACCCCAAAACAAAATCTCGTTCTCCTCCTCCTAAATGGGATTCCTGTTCAGTCCCAGACCCCAAAACCTTCACAAAACCTCCTTCCTCCTTCCTCCTCCTCCTCCTGCTGGGCTGATGCATGATGAGAGCCCAGAGGTCAGAAACACCTTTCATTTGGAGCTTTATTCCCAGCGAGAAGAAAGGCAGAAGGACCGAGGGTCCTTTTTCAGGAGCCGCTTTGTGGCAAAGTAATTATATTCCCTTTTGTTTGTGTCAGGAAGGGAGGGGGGAGAAGCCTTGAAATGTCTCATCTGGGAAACCGTTAATAGAATTTATGCTAATTTGATGATTCCGGCGATTACTGGCGGAAGCACTTCACATTCTCAGGCAGCAGAAATTCTCCTCCTGCAGCCTCGCTGGGTTGATCTTCAGCCCCGTTTGGCTCCTCCAGCCACCGGATTCTTCACTGGGCAGCACTGGCTGATCTCAGTGAATATTTTGACCCCAAAAATGTGAGATTTCGGCGCTGATGCTGATGGGATCCATGGTGATGCCACACCTCGATATTTTGGGGCAGGATGGAAAGAAATCTGTGCCCCAATGTGAGCAAAAAGCCAAACCTCTCCCTGCCAGCCTCATCCCGTGGTGAAGCTTTGGAAAAACTGATGGCTCTGCCCAGCTCCTGTAATTAACTCTGCGATTGCAAAAACCCATTTGTGCAGCTTTGTGCTCGGGGGGAAAACCTTTATTAAGTTGCTTTTAATCCAAAAAGCAGTTAGAGCACGATGGTCTTCATAAACAGACATTAAAAAAAAAATAAATAAATAAAAAGAAGAAGAAGAGGGGGGAAAGCGAGTGGAATTAGAAACTTTGAGACAGCAACCTTTCTCCAGGGGGAAAAAAAGGAGAAAAAAACTAACTTAGGTGCATTTCTCTCGATGCATTAATACAGCAGGAGTGTTAAAAGGGAATTATTCAGCAGTGTGAGGAAAAAATCCATCAGGCTGAGCAGGGAGGGTGGAAGGTGTTCAGCCAGAGGAAGAGAGAGGGACATTTTAGGGGAATTAATTTCCCATTTCTCCCGGCTGCCCCAAGCCAGAGGCCGGCAGATGGCATCAGGCTCATGTGCTGGGTGGGAGCTAAGGGCCTCGGCAGGGCCAAATGTGGCCAGAGCATCGTCCAGGGGGGAAAGAGGAGGGGAAACAGCCCACTGGGGTGTGAGGAAGAGGAGGAGGATGAAGAACCCACAGGGGCTGTGAGGAGGAGGAGGATGAAGAGCCCATGGGGTCTGTGAGGAGGAGGAGGATGAAGAACCCATAGGATGTGAGGAAGAGGAGGATGAAGAACCCACAGAGGCTGCGAGGAAGGGGAGGAGGATGAAGAACCCATGGAGGCTGTGAGGAGGAGGAGGATGAAGAACCCACAGGGGCTGTGAGGAAGAGGAGGATGAAGAGCCCATGGGGGCTGTGAGGAGGAGGAAGATGAAGAACCCACAGGGTCTGTGAGGAGGAGGAGGATGAAGAACCCAAGAGGTCTGTGAGGAAGAGGAGGATGAAGAACCCAAGAGGTCTGTGAGGAAGAGGAGGATGAAGAACCCAAGAGGTCTGTGAGGAAGAGGAGGATGAAGAAACCACAGGGGTCTGTGAGGAAGAGGAGGATGAAGAACCCATGGGATCTGTGAGGAAGAGGAGGATGAAGAACCCACAGGGGCTGCGAGGAAGAGGAGGATGAAGAACCCTTGGAGGCTGTGAGGAAGAGGAGGAAGAAGAACCCACTGGGGTGTGAGGAAGAGGAAGAAGAAGAACCCATGGGGTCTGCGAGGAGGAGGAGGATGAAGAGCCCACAGGGGATGAAGAACCCACAGGGGCTGTGAGGAGGAGGATGAAGAGCCCATGGGGTCTGTGAGAAGGAGGAGGATGAAGAACCCACAGAGGCTGTGAGGAAGAGGAGGATGAAGAACCCATGGGGGCTGTGAGGAGGAGGATGAAGAACCCATGGAGGCTGTGAGAAGGAGGAGGATGAAAAACCCACAGGGGCTGTGAGGAAGAGGAGGATGAAGAACCCATGCGATCTGGGAGGAGGAGGAAGATGAAGAACCCATGGGGTCTGTGAGGAAGAGGAGGATGAAGAACTCATGGGGGCTGTGAGCAAGAGGAGGATGAAGAACCCATGGGGGCTGTGAGGAAGAGGAGGATGAAGAACCCAAGAGGTCTGTGAGGAGGAAGCCAAAGGGCTGATGTTTAGTTGCTGCTGGCAATAATCTGAAATAATGTCCCTTTTTATTGGCACAAGAGTGCAGATGAAGATTTGAAAGAGAATTTGCTTGTGAGCAAAAACCTCCTTAACTCTTCAGAACGACAATAAAACAACAACAGAATTTGCTTATGAGCAAAAACCTCCTTAAGTCTTCAAAACAACACTAAAACCACAAGAGTCCAAGTCCAACAACAAACCAGATTTATCTGTGATTTATCAGTGATTTATCAGTGATTTATCAGTGAATTATCTGTGATTTATCAGTGATTTCTCTGTGATTTATCAGTGATTTATCATTGATTTATCTGTGATTTATCAGTCATTTATCTGTGATTTCTCAATGATTTATCTGTGATTTCTCAGTGATTTCTCAGTGAATTATCTGTGATTTATCAGTGATTTATCTCAAATTTATCTGTGATTTATCAGTGATTTATCTCTGATTTCTCAGTGATTTATCAGTGATTTCCCACCTTGCTGAATCCGTGATTTTTCCTCCAGCACTGATCATCCTCGGGGTGAAGAGCCCTTGAACGGACAAGCCAAAACCACTGTCCACCCTCTCTGTCCCTGCAGTGAAACTGTCACTTAATGTCACCAGAGGAGCCACAGCCTCGTCCCGGACTCCTCAAAAAACAAAGGGAGTCTCTCTCGCCTTCATCTGGCTTTTAATGAATGACCTCTTGTCACCGGGAGCTGCGTGTGGGTGACAAAGGACCTTTGTGGGTTGATATTTATGATTTCATTTGAGGCACGGAGTGAGCTGAGAGGGAGAGGGCTGGGAAATAAAAACCGAGCTGACGGTTCTGGCTGGAAACTCAAGGGATCTTTATCGAGGTTTTTTTTGTGTTAATACAGTTGTCATCTCTTAAATATTTGAGCGATTCGCAGCATTGAACGCTCGAGAATGATTTTAGTTTTCCCAAATCCACACCCTCCTCTGGACCCAAATTCCGGGGGAAATTTTCCGTTTTTCAAGCTTTTCCCACCCGTGAATCCTGCTGTGAGAACCCAAAAAACGCTCCAACACCCCTCCTCACACCAGCGACTCGCCAACACTGATAAATTTTTGCCTTTTTTCTCCAAGCAGGATTAAACAGCTGGGAGCCGGGAGTGAGAGCGTGTCCCCTCTCCCTTTGCCATGCAAACAGAGAAAATTAATCTCCCGGCTTCCTCTGATATTTGGGCTGAATTACAAGCTGGGAGAGGAGATAAAGCTCGGGAGGAGGAAGGCGCAGGTAGAGCGGAGCTGGGCTGCTGGCACAGCCCTTTGTCCGTGCAGATAACGCTGCTCTCCTCCCGGAGTCATGTATAATTCACCACTCTGCCTCTCCTGGTCAGCCCTGCCTCTGCTTTCTGTGTTTTCCTCCTGGAGAAGCTGGAAACTCCGTGTGTGGGTGAGCAAAACACGGCTGCGACCTGCAAACCTTAGTGACAGCTCAGATTTTGGGGGCAAAGCTAAGGGGGTCTTGTCCCCTCGTTGCCTTTTTGGCTGGTAGAAATATCAAGCAGGTGTTGAATTAAAGGGAGAAAGGGTATTTTTAAAAATTAAAACCAAAAAATTAAAAATTTAAATTTAAATTAAAAAAAAATTAAATTAAAACCAATTTTCCTATTGGTTTTAATAGGGTGCACAGCTTGTCAAAGGTGAAAACACGCTGAGAACACACACTGTACAACACTTTTACAATTTTACAGAGTTCACAAATTAGTATATTTACCTAAAATCTCCCTCTACCTGGAGGCTGATGGAGCAGAGGGATAACACCACACAGCCTGGGCTGGGAAAGTCTACCTGTTTCCTGGACACACCTGAAATTCCAACCTCCAACCTACAATTCCCACCTCCAACCTACAATTCCCACCTCCAACCTGCAATTCCCACCTCCAACCCAACCAAACCAAGCAGCACATCAGCTCCTGCCAGGCCTGTGTTTGGCATTCCCATCAGAAATATCCAGCAGACACTGAATTAAAGGGAAAAAGGGTATTTAACTCAGTTTTAGCACAGGATGCACAGCTTGGCAAAGGTGAAAATACGCTGAGAACACACAATGTACTACGTGTTTACAACTTTATAGACTTCACAAATTAGTATATTTTTCAAAAATCAGCCTCTACCTGGAGGCTGATGGAGCAGAGGGATAAAACCACACAGCCTGGGCTGGGAAAGTCTACCTGTGTCCTGGACACACCTGCAATTCCCACCTCCAAACCAAGCAGCACATCTGCTCCTGCCAGACCTGTGTTTGGCATTCCCATCAGAAATATCCAGCAGACACTGAATTAAAGGGAAAAAGGGTATTTAACTCAGTTTTAGCACAGGATGTACAGCTTGTCAAAGGTGAAAATACGCTGAGAACACACAATGTACTACGTGTTTACAACTTTATAGACTTCACAAATTAGTATATTTTTCAAAAATCAGCCTCTGCCTGGAGGCTGATGGAGCAGAGGGATAAAACCACACAGCCTGGACTGGGAAAGTCTACCTGTGTCCTGCACACACCTGAAATTCCCACCTCCAACCTGCAATTCCCACCTCCAATCCAACCAAAACCAAGCAGCACATCTGCTCCTGCCAGGCCTGTGTTTGCCATTCCCTTTAGAAATATCCAGCAGACACTGAATTAAAGGGAAAAAGGTTATTTAACTCAGTTTTAGTAGTATGTACAGCTTGTCAAAGGTGAAAATACACTGAGAACACACACTGTACTACGTGTTTACAACTTTATAGACTTCAAAAATTAGTATATTTTTCAAAAATCAGCCTCTACCTGGAGGCTGATGGAGCAAAGGGATAACACCTCACAGCCTGGGCTGGGAAAGTCTACCTGTGTCCTGGACACACCTGCAATTCCCACCTCCAACCCAACCAAACCAAGCAGCACACCTGCTCCTGCCAGACCTGTGTTTGCCATTCCCATCAGAAATATCCAGCAGACACTGAATTAAAGGGAAAAAGGCTCTCTGCAAGGCCTGGGCTGTGTTTGGCATTCCCATCACATCCCAGCTCCTCTCACCACGCTATCTCCCGAAATCCCTCCGTGTTTCACTCGGATGGAGGTTACATCCTCGGGGAGACCAACATTAAAACACACCAACTGCATTTTATTTGGTCCATCATCCGGAGGCTCCTTTGCACCCTTCTTGACAGAACTGTGCCACACAGAGAGGGAAAACCGTGGAGTTTTTCCACAGCCACCGAGGAGTTCCTTTCCCCAGAACAAAGCAAAAAAAACCAACCCCGGTCACTCCCAGCCAAACACACACCTGCTTAATGATTTTTCTGCTTTGTAAACGAAAGCGGTGCCATGAGTTTAATAACCACTGCTCGGGAGTAATTGGGGCGATCATTGTACGGCCCAGGGGGAAAATTGCAGCTTGTTATCTCCAGGGAGGAGCATTAGGATCCAGCAGATAATCAGGCCGTTATTTGTTGCACTTCGGATGACATTTCGTAGGGATTTGGAGGCGATAGTGATCAAAGCGTGCTGTCAGAGCCACTGCCAGAGAGTCCAGAGACCTGGGAGCTAAATAGCACCTGAAGCTGCCTGGGATAGCAGATTTTCCAGCAGGAATATCAGGCAGAAGTGCCACATCGAGCTCAAAGATGTCCAGAGCTGAGCAACACTCATTTCCTTTTTAATTTGATCTTCTTGATGCCTGAAACAGGCTACCTGAAATAGAGGCCAGAATGAGTTAGGAGAATAAAAGTGGACAAATTTATTAAAGGACACATTTATTAAGGGACATTCAGGGCAAAGGAAGTCCCCTCATGACATCCAAAAATGGGTGCAGGGTCAGGAGCTCCTCACCTTTTATAAGTTATGGAAAATTAGCAAATTGGGCCTTAATTCTTCAATCACACCCTCGGGTAATGATGTTAACCACCCCAAACCTGCTCCCCCCCAATTCACTACAGTTTACATATTTTCTACATATTATATGTCCTCAGATTTCCATTCAGAGAAATCGTTTTGGCTAAAGAGAGAACGGAGGTTTTGGCATTTTATACAACACCAAAGCTGACAGCTACACGAAGAATAAAAACTAGAAATCCTTAAGGCATCATTCTCCTGAGAGAGAAAACACTCAGGATGAGGATGCAAAGAGGAATTATCAGCTCCAACACGCCACCAACCAGATCTATACTCGTCCCCAGCGATTAGGTTTCTCGAGACCTTCCCTCCTGTTTCTCCCTCCCCACCCGAATCGATGGCCTCTGCCTGTCCTCTCGCCTCCAGCAGCTCTGAAATTTGAGGCTTGGGCAGGAGCTGCAGCAGCAGGGATGTTTTCTGCGTGGTCCTGCAGAGATGTCAGTGCTGGGCATCCTCCCTGTGCCACGGTTTGTCCTCATCCCACCCCCTGAGCAGCTCTGATAAGATGTTTCTTCAGCCCCTCGAGGGTTTCCGAGCTAGGGGAGGCAATTCCAGCAAATCCAGATGTGGTGGGTGGGTGAGACAGTTCAGGGGACACAACCCCAACCCCAACCCCACACTGCTCACCCAGCAGGTTTTTAGCAAAGCTAAACCCATCCAGAACCCCCGGCACGCTGCGTTTTGTAGGTTTTCTGCACAGGAACATCCCCAAATCCCGGTTTGGGCTCTGCTGCCAGGCTGGGCTCACCGACGAGCATCCTGCCAGGCTGGAGAGCTCCGAGCCAAGGCAGCTCGGCTATCGATCCCCGATCAATGACAGCTCAAGGCCTGGAAATGACAGCGCCTTTCCCCAGCCCGCAGCTCCCAGCCCGGGCTGGAGGCTCACGCAGAGATTTAGCAATAATCCCAGGCAGAAGCGGCGATGGGAAGAGCCTCTTGCAGCAGGTGGGTTGTTGAACAAATTGGACACATAACGAGACAAAAAGCAAGGAGGAGGAAGGAGATCTGGTGGGACTGGACCTTTATCTCCGGCACGCTGGCCGCCGAATCTTTGTGCAATATTTATCAAGGGTGAGCGGACAGGAGAATTGGCAGTCGGTGCATAAGTGAGGAATTAAAGCCACTGCCATCCTTATCTCCCCGGCAGGGAGGCGAGGGGAGGGGTGGGCAGGAGCTGCGAGCCAGCCCAGGGCAATCGACTTGGAAACCATTTGTGGATTTAACGAATCCCAACTTTATTAGCTCAGCTGATGGGGGAGCAGAGCAGAAGCACCGAGAGGGCAAACCTGCACTTCCACCTCCTCCGGCTGCCTCCAGGCAGGCATTTCCCCTGGAAAGTCTCTGATCAGATATTTCACACCGCAGAGCTGCCCAAAGGCTCCAGGTAAGGGGTCTGTGGTCTTTAAAGCTGAGTTAAAATTCACTTTTAAACAGAGGAGTTCAGGAGCTGCTGCGCTCTTTCTCTCTCTCCTAGTTTTTCTCAGCAGTGAGGCAAAAAAAAGTGAGGCAAAGATGATGCTCTGCCCTCGGGATGGTTGAGTTTTCCAGAGTCAGAGGCAGAGCAGACACTGCTCAGCACTTCCAGCCACCCCACAGCCAGGAAAACCCCAGGGAAGGGATGGGGTGACCCCAAACCCACAGAGCTCCAAGCCAGTCCTCCATGGGGACTGGGGAGGTTGGATGTCCAAGCCCCTCTGGCTGCTCCACCACCAGCATCCCCCGGGAATCCCCAGCGATCACAGAACATCTGTAATTAACTCGATTATTGGCTTTTCTTCTGCTGAGACTGCACGTTCAAGATGGGCTCCATCTGCTCCCTGCCTGGGCCTGGCTGTCACTGGAGGGGACAAAACCCCTCCTTCGGGAGAAATGTGGCATTTCTGCCAGTGAGGGACAAGGACAAGGCCATTCTGGGGGGCAGCAGCAGCCCCTGGACAGTGGCCGTGGGTCAAATCCCCCAAAACTCTCCCCACACCCCAACCTGCACCCACCAGCCCCAGAGCATCAACTTCATTACATCATTTAAGGGAATTTGCATCTCTCCGTTTCATTTCTCTTCAAGGCAAACAGGAACCCAGGGAGCCAAGTGGGAGATGCTGGACTGGAGATGTCAGGAGGCTGCTGGGAAGGAGGAGACGAGCTGATCTCTGCGCCTGGAGCGCTCAGTGCCACATCCCCTCCCCGCGCCACCCAATCCCTCCCGCAGAAATGGGACACGAGCAGCAGCACCACGGTAATTCCCAGCCACAGCTCTTTCCCAGCCAGGCTCCCCCCTTCGGCTGCCATAAATCCTCCCCAGGTTATCCGGGCCGCTGTCACGGAGCTGTGGCAGCAAATGTGAGCCGAGCTGGGAGCGGCGCACGTGGCGTCCCCCAGCACCCATCTGCGCCGCCTTTGTCTCCGCAGCCTCCCGGCAGCTCCTCTCCTCCTCTCTGCTGCAAAGAAACGCGCTCGTTGCAACATTGCTTTAATTTGTTCGCCAGCTTTCGGCGGTGGAGAGGCTCCTGCTCCCCTCGGTGCCGTTTGAGGATGCCGGCAGCATCCTTAACCCTTCGGCTGCCGCGCCCTGGAGCTGCGGGAGGGGGTTTTGAAAACCCAAAAATGAGAGTTTCCTCCTCCATGCCTGCTCCTCAGCCGAGCTGGCACTTCCCAGATGGAAAGATCCATTTCCCCTTCCAGCTACCCTCAGCATTTCCGTAATGAGATGGGTTCTGTTGTGACCACAGCCAGTGTCAGAGGGAATAAAAGGCAAAGCGATCCGGATGGGCTGTGCGGCGGTGACAAGGACACGAGGACAAAAAGCCACCGGCAAAGCCGGGCCAGCGCGGGTGGAGAAATGGTGTGGGACAAGCTGGGCAGCACAGGGGACAGGCTGGGGATTCCTGGTGTCCTGTGGCACATCCCGGGATCTCTCATGCAATGCCAGGAGCTGCTTGTGGCCTGGGGCTGCAGCAAGGTGGCTTTTGGACATCTCTGGGAGCATTAGTGTGACCCCACAGGAACATTTGTGCTCAGGTGGCTCCAAACCAGCTCCTGGTGTTGATATCAAGGAGCCAGGAGGGGTGGCAGCACTGTCACCAAAATTCGGGAAGGAAATAAAAACCCTCTAACGCTGTGTTTGAAGTGATAGAAAACTGCAACCACACAGATCCCTTGCTGACCCAGCACCCTGTGGGATGAGTCTGTTTGCTCTCTGTCCCACATTCCCATCCCACCTGAGCATCTTCAGCCCCTTCAGCCCAGGGCAGCAGCCCCAGGGCCCTGTGAGTCCCAGAGATGCTTTCTCTGGGTGAAACAAATCCAGATTTCCCATTTCTCTGGGATGGGAAGAGCCAGCCGAGGTGGAATCGGCGCCCAGAGGAAATGTTTCAGGACAGTGGTCGAGCAGGAACCAGTGGCGGTGCATCGCCTCGTGCTAATTGCTCGAGCTAATGAAGCCACACACCCATCTCGGTGATTTTCCACCGGGTTTCCATCCGCCTTCGGCTTTCAGGGTGCTGCCCGCAATTCCGCTGATTGATCACAAGATTCCGGGGTGGGGAAAAAGAGCGGAAACAACCCTGAATGGGCTGCAAAAAACCCAGCAGGTGAGGAACGCCCAGATCCAAGGGTGAGGAGCAGCAGCAGGAGGAATTCCCAGCTATCCAGCCGCAGCATTTCCATGTTGGTGCAACACAGACGCAGCTTCGCGGCTCTTCCCGAGGCTGCTGGCGAGGAGGTGTTCCTGCCCTCCCACAGGATACCATCCCCGGGGAGTTTTGCTGCCTGCCTCCGGCTGCCAAAACCCCAGGAGATCCCAAACCACCTTCCCCCGTGGCTCCGTGCCTCCAGGTCCCCCAGCGTGGCAAGGTGCACGGTTGTTAAGCAGTTCAACCTCCTTTTCATCCCGAGCGCGGCTCTGAAGGTTTAAATAGAAAGATATCAAAATAAAAGATAATTGTTGAGAGAGATGAATAGGGGGGAGAGAAAAAAAAAAAAAAAACCATCAGCACGGAGGAACTCTTGTCTAATTTCTCACCCACGCAGAGCACAGCGATATTAGTGCCTTCAACTCTGGTTCGTAAAAGCTTTCATGGCTTTATTACCAGCTCCCCGAACAGCTTGTCCTTTTAATAAGCCAAGGCCTCCAGACAGCAGATCTGCCCATGGGAGATCCCGTCAGGATGTGGTTCATCCAGGCAAAAAATAGCACGGAGCATCACCGCACTCACCTGCCTGAGGAAGCCCTCGCCTGAGGCAGGAAAAGGTTAAAAACCACCCCAAAAATTCAGAGGGAGGGAGAGCTGAACCTCCTCCGCGGTGAGTTAAGCGGTGCTGCTGGGTGTCCTCGCCTTGCCCATCAGCCCTGCTCTCCACAGCCCCTGGCACTGGCGGTGGAGGCCTTTAATTATCCAAACTGCTGCCCCTCGGAAAATTAAATGCTGCTGAGGATGACTCAGTGTTTAATGGACTGGCTGCTCCTCGCGCCGGGAGAGCCAAGCGGGTGCAAGCGAGAGCACGACGCGGTGTAAATCACACGGAGGCACTGCTCACGGGGCCGGTGACCCAGCGGCTCTGAGCAGCCACTGCTGGCTTTGAACAGTGATGTTTCCACTCGGGATAACCCCGTGGGCAACTCCCGAGGGCAGCAGCTCCGGGTGAAGCAGCTCGACCCTCCAGCCAGGCTGGTTGTGACTCTGCATGCTGAGGATGCACTGAATTTAAAAATCCCACAGATTCACCAAGCTGGGGATGCTCTGGATTTAAAAATCCCACAGATTCACCAAGCTGGGGATGCTCTGGATTTAAAAATCCCACAGATTCACCAAGCTGGGGATGCTCTGGATTTAAAAATCCCACAGATTCACCAATCTGGGGATGCATTGATTTAAAAATCCCACAGATTCACCAAGCTGTGAGTTCTCTGCTCTCAGGATTTCCTTCAGAAAGGTCTCAGTGATGGTCAGATGTGGTTCAAAAGGCAAATATGAGCCAGAGGATGTGATGCAAGGCTTGTTTCAGCCTTTGCTCACCCAGCCCAAGCTGGGGATGCTCTGGATTTAAAAATCCCACAGATTCACCAAGCTGGGGATGCACTGGATTTAAAAATCTCACAGATTCACCAATCTGGGGATGTATTGATTTAAAAATCCCACAAATTCACCAAGCTGGGGATGCACTGGATTTAAAAATCCCACAGATTCACCAAGCTGGGGATGCATTGATTTAAAAATCCCACAGATTCACCAAGCTGTGGGTTCTCTGCTCTCAGGATTTCCTTTGGAAAGGTCTCGGCGATGGTCAGATGTGGTTCAAAAGGCAAATATGTGCCAGAGGATGTGATGCAAAGCTCATCTCAGCCTTTGCTCACCATGCTCCAGGCCAGCCCAAGCTGGGGATGCACTGGATTTAAAAATCCCACAGATTCACCAAGCTAGGGATGCTCTGGATTTAAAAATCCCACAGATTCACCAAGCTGGGGATGCTCTGGATTTAAAAATCTCACAGATTCACCAATCTGGGGATGCACTGGATTTAAAAATCCCACAGATTCACCAAGCTGTGGGTTCTCTCCTCTCAGCATTTCCTTTGGAAAGGTCTCAGCGATGGTCAGATGTGGTTCAAAAGGCAAATATGTGCCAGAGGATGTGATGCAAAGCTCATCTCAGCCTTTGCTCACAGCACTCCAGGCCAGTCCAAGCTGGGGATGCTCTGGATTTAAAAATCCCACAGATTCACCAAGCTAGGGATGCACTGATTTAAAAATCTTACAGATTCACCAAGCTGTGGGTTCTCTGCTCTCAGGATTTCCTTTGGAAAGGTTTCAGTGATGGTCAGATGTGGTTCAAAAGGCAAATATGTGCCAGAGGATGTGATGCAAAGCTCATCTCAGCCTTTGCTCGCCGTGCTCACCCAGCCCAAGCCAGCATGGCAAGGAGCAGCTCTGTTAATAGCCTCGTTAGTCTCACCAAGACGCCGAGGCTTTGGCTTCCAGCGGATAATTAACGATGTGCTCATGAATTAGGAAACCCTGGACCTCGACCAGGATCTGTGTGGAGGCAAAAATCTGCTTTGGGTTCAGAGCTGGAGCAAAGCGATGCCTCGAGGAGCAGCTCAAAGCAATGGGAATGGGAGAAGCTTTCTCTTCTTTTCTCATCCTGTCTTTTAAGGGTGAGTTGCTCTCCAGGTACCCAATGCCTGGGGCTGGAAAATGGCAAAAATTTCTCCATGGAAAACGTTGTCAAGCCCTGGCACGGGCTGGCCAGGGCAGTGGTGGACATTTCATTCCTGGAGGGATTTAAAAGACTTGAGGACATGGCTAGTGGTGGCCTTGGCAGTGCTGGGGGAGAAGCTGGAAGATGATCTTGGAGGTCTTTTGCAACCTAAAGGACTCTGTGTGGTTGCAAGAATCCCCTAATTCCCCACCAGCGAGAAAGGCACATGCAAAAAATCCTAATAAAGCCCCACGGTGCCTCATTTGAATACAATTTACTGTCGCTAATGATGCTGATGGTTGTTTCCCCAAGCTAGGAAGTGTTTGGCCCCAAAATGGGTTCCTGGAAGCAATTTCAGACCGGCAATCTGTAATGCTGGAGCTGATGGAAGCAATTTGCAACCCATTAGCAGAGATCGGCTGTGAAGATATTTTACACATCACTCAGTCCAGGTTTGAGGGGGGATGATGGAATTTTTCCCCCCCTTCTCCTTTGGGATTTTTGTCCTGGATGGGATCTGGTGGCCCATGCAGCCCCAACAGCTTTGGCACAGCGGTGACTTCTTAATTAAATCTCTTAATTACACAAATTCAGTCCTAGATTTCGGGGCTGGGCGCCCCGAGCATCCAGGGATGGGACAGAGCAGTGCCGAGCACCTCCAGCACCCACAGGACTAATTGACCATTAATTATTAAATTGCCTCCTGGGCACCAGAGGGTGCAGATCAAAAAGCGATTTTCAAGCCAGGCCTGTCTCCACGGAGGGAGCGATTGCAGGGCACAACCCCAAAAAAATGGTGGAAAAGCATCACTTACCCATCCTTGCAAACCCCTCCTTGCCCTGGGGATGCTCTTCCAAGAATCTGGATGGGAGTTGGTTTCCATAATTGGGTGGAGCAGGGAAAAACACTGCTGGGAAGGTGAGGAAAGCTCCCCAGGATTTGAGTTTTTCCCTTACTTGGCCCAAATTCCCGAGGTGTTCCCAGGACACAGCGATGTCTGCCGGAGCCTGCGCTGGGAGCCTCAGCTCCGCAGCACCTTCCCTTAATTACTTTTTTTTTTCGCGTTAATTAGATCTGAGGGGAGCCCTGCGAACTGAATCGGCGCTCTGAGCGCACGTTTGGAGCAGGAGGATCCCTCCAGAGCCACCCACGCCCCGCACCCCTCGCCATCCCACCCCTCGGCCACCCCGCTTTGAGCCTCGGTGTCTTGCAGTTGTCACCTGGGGCTGTTAGTCGTCACCCATCCCACAGCCCTCCGCTGGCTCTGCTGTCTCTCCCAGCAGGAATTAACACAACCCTCACGTGGCTTCCCCAAAAAATAACACGGAAACGCTCCCGGTCCCCACGCTCCACTCGATTCCAAGGATGCAGCTGCATTCTCCCTGGACGAGGGCCAGCGGCAAGGAAGTTTCCTCTGGCCGCTCTCCTCCTCCTCCTCCCTGGCTGCTGTGGGAAAGGGTTCTGGGGTGTTTGGGACCCCAACAGCTCCAGGAAGCCCCCGAGAAAGGTGTTGTCCGTCCAGGAAACCAGCAAACCCTCTTCCTTGGGGTTTTTTGTGGATCCAGAATTCCCAAGAATGCAGGATTCTCAAGAACATCCACACGCTCACCTTCTCCAGCCTGAAACCTCGTCCCTCCCTGCCCAGACCGCTCTGCAGGGGGATTTAGTGTCGATAAAACCACTGCGGAGAGTGAATTCTCATCTGGAAGGGAGGAAAGAAGGAGAGGGGGGGACAGCCACTTTCTAAATGTCCTTGTCCCTTATCCCAGCGGCACATCCTCCTCCGGGCTCCCATCAGGAGCCGCTAATGGAGGGACAGCTATCAGCAGGCAGCTGTCCCTCTCCGGCTGCAGAACGGAGCAGGAAGGGAAAAAGGCAGAGCTGGTGCCAACTGGAGATGCTAATGCTGCTCTCACGGCCTCGCAGCCACGTCCCCAAGCAGTGGCAGGGTTGTCCCCGAGCCTGGCAAGGGGGACACTGGCTCAGGGGATGTCCCTGTGCCACACCTCTTTGCTCCCAGGAGTTTTCACTGCAAACCCGGAGCTCCTTCTCGGGCAGGGGAGAGGATGCTCCAGAAAAGGGCCAAACCAAGTGTGTCCAAGCCATGGGATTTGGGGACAGCCTCAGCGTGCCGTGTCCCAAGCTGCCCACGCGGTTCAGGTGGGGACAGCGCGCTGGGAAGGCACCTCCGGGCAGGGACAGCTCGTGGTGACCACCCTGGGGTCTGGCTGTCCCTTTGCGACATCACACTTGTAAAGGACGTTGAAACATCCTTTTCCATTTGGCTGCAGCCACCTTACTGGGAGCGGTGGGCGGGCTCCTGCCGCAGCCTCCGCTCGCCGCGGGGGCTCAGCTCGGGTGACGAGGCCACCTCGCTGTGCGGGGCACTCGCCGGAGGCGGTGGGAGATGTGCTGGCGCTGGGGGAAGCTGGGCAGAGCTGTTCGACCCCCCCGCTCTGCCCTGGGGAGGAGCAGAGCGCTCAGCACTCATCGCCTCCTGCCCCGGGAGCAACCCGGGGAACAGCGGCAGGGGGACAGTGGGCAAGGGGCAGCGTGTCCCGAGCGAGCCAGGAGCCCAGCGCCTCGGGAGGGTCATCGTGACAAGCGTGACACTGCCCAGCCGCGGGCAGCAGAGCGGGGCAGCGCGGGGTGAGCCCGGGCTGGACACTCGAGGCCACGCCGTGTGGCCAGAAGGGGCGCGAAGGCCATCGGTGCCCCCCGAAAGGACCAAGGCGGGGGTGTCCGAGCACCCAGCCCGGTGCTGGAGGGTGAAGCCTGAAGGGCCGTGGCGGCGGAGGGATGGGTGAGGGCTGAGTGGGGGGCTCGGGGGGGCTCGGGCCGAGCGGGGAGCGGAGCATCCCTGGAAGGCGCTGGGGGATGGGAGGCACACGCACACGCACACACACATTACCCACATGCACACGGCAGCAGCACCAACAGCCCCTGCCAGCGCCTGCAATCGCTGGAGCGCCGCTCCTGCGCCTCTCCCTCCTCCTCCTCTTCCTCCTCCTCCTCCTCCTTCTCCTCCTCCTCCTCCTCCCTGCTGCCCACCGGCCTGCGGCACCCCTCACCCCTCCGCGGCCTCCGGCCCCACCAGCGCTCAGACAATGACTTCATGCGGATTATGCATCTGAAGAAACCACCAGCTCCCAGATAGCCACAGGGGGAGGTATCCATGTGTTTGGCAGGGAAGCAGCCTCCTGCTCGCCTTCCTTCTCCTCCTCTCATCTCCCCGCACACGGCAGCTGCCTCCTCTCCAGCGATGGTCGCCTGCGGTCCCCCCGCGCGGCGCTGAGCGAGGCCCCGGCGCATCCCCGCTCCCACGCTTGCACCAAGGTACCACCGAGGCTATTTTTATTCCCCCCCTTCTTTTCCGGTTCACCCGCCGCTGCCGGGCTCGGTGCCTCAGCAGCCCCGGTGGCCGCACGTTTCCCGCTGCCGTGCTCCCTTCCCAGCCGGCGGCCAGCGGCTCATCCAGCCCCGGAGCCCGCGACGCAGCGGCGGCAGCAGCAGCCCGGCTCCAGCCACGGCCGCCGGCCCTGATTCCAGGTTTGCATCCCCGATTTCCTCCGGGCGTTTGGCGATGCGACGGTGCCATTAGTGGGAGGTGGAGGGGGAGCGGGGGCAGGTGGGAGGGGAGGGGAGGGGATGGGGGGGAGGAGGTGGGGGGGAGGGCACAGCACCCCGGTCCTGCCGTGGGATGGGGAGGGCAGCGAGGAGGTGGGAGAGGAGGAAATGCGAGAGGCTGCATCCAAATATATGCATATTTTATACATATATACATATTGATGTATAGCTATATGTCTCTGTGTGTATATATATATATGTACATGTGTATATATATGTATATGTACATGTATATATACATATATACAAATATAGATAGATACAGATATAGATTATATAGATTATATAGATTATATAGATTATATAGATTATATAGATTATATAGATTGTATAGATTATATAGATATGGATAGAGATTAGATATAGATAGAGATTAGATATAGATATAGATAGATATAGGTATTGATACAGATAGAGATTAGATATAGATATAGATATAGATGAGATCTAGATATAGATATAGATATAGATACAGATGATATAGATATAGATGTAGCTGTAGGCTTGGGGGCAAGAGCAGGGCACAGCAAAGCATCTGCCCCTCCCTGGCACTGCCAGCCACATCCCCACCCGGGGCTCCCGTGGGCTGAACCCCCACAGCACCCACGAGGCACCCACAGCCTCCCTCCCTAGCAGAGTGGCCACCCCGGCGTGCCGGCACCGACCATGATGGACCTCAAAGTGGACGAGGAGGAGGTGGACAGCGGGCAGCCGGTGAGCATCCAGGCCTTCGCCAGCAGCTCCACCCTGCACGGGCTCTCGCACATCTTCTCGTACGAGCGGCTGTCGCTGAAGCGCGTGGTCTGGGCGCTGTGCTTCCTGGGCTCGCTGGCGCTGCTCGCCCTCGTCTGCACCAACCGCATCCAGTACTACTTCCTGTACCCCCACGTCACCAAGCTGGACGAGGTGGCAGCCACCAGGCTCACCTTCCCCGCCGTCACCTTCTGCAATCTCAACGAGTTCCGCTTCAGCCGCGTGACCAAGAATGACCTGTACCATGCTGGGGAGCTGCTGGCCTTGCTCAATAACAGGTGGGTGGCTTGAGGTGGCCACAGGTGACATCTGGGTTAGTCCAGCTCTGTGGCTGGGTGGAGCTAAGAGCCACCAGGTTTTGCTGATGGTTGTGGGCATGTGGCTCCCATGTTGGGCTGTCCCAGCTCAGATGGCTCCTGTCCCCAGTGTGAGGCACATGCAGCAATGCCAGGGCTACCCTGGGCTCCTGTGGGGCTGATCCAGCATGCCTGGCTCTGGAGACTTGTCTGGTGCCATCACACCTGGCTCCAGTGCCATCACACCTGGCTCCAGTGCCATATCTGGGTGCCACCACACCTGGCTCCAGTGCCATATCTGGGTGCCATCACACCTGGCTCCAGTGCCATCACACCTAGCTCCAGTGCCATATCTGGTTGCTGTCACCCCTGGCTCCAGTGCCATCACACCTAGCTCCAGTGCCATGTCCTGGGTGACATCACACCTGGCTCCAGTGCCATGTCTGGTGCCATCACACCTAGCTCCAGTGCCATCACACCTAGCTCCAGTGCCAGGCCTGGTGCCATCCCATGCAGCAAGGCCAGGGGTGCCATCAGATGAAGCCACCCAGACCCCAGGATGGTGCCATTCCTTGGGCTGTGACAACTGCTCACCCATGGCTGGTGGCCCCTTGGTGGCCTCCCTGCCTGTGCCAATGCCAGGGGGCTTCACGCTGCCCCCACCCCTGCCCAGGGAGGGTTTTGCAGCTGTGACAGCAGAGGTGACACCAAACCCACTCAGCCCACCTCCTGGCAATGTCACCACCTCCCCGTGATGCCACCAAAGGCACAGCACAGGTGGCTGGGATGCCTCAACCAGGGCTGGACCAGCAGTGGGGCAAGTAGGACAGGTTTGGGACATCCAGCTTCTCCTCATCCATCCTTCTGCCACCTCTCGTGTACCTCTGAGCCACTTTGTGCTGTTGGATGCTCTGGAAACTCCCCGTGCAAAGTGAGATTGTGCTGATCCACGCCATGCCAGGGCAGACAAACCTCCTGGCAGCCCCAAATGACCTTTTCCCGTGCCACAGCCAGGCCTGAGCCTCTCCCTGCTCTTTCCCCCAAGATACGAGATCCCAGACACCCAGACGGCCGACGAGAAGCAGCTGGAAATCCTGCAGGACAAGGCCAACTTCCGAAACTTCAAACCCAAACCTTTCAACATGCTGGAGTTTTACGACCGCGCTGGCCACGACATCCGGGAGATGCTGCTGTCCTGCTTCTTCCGCGGCGAGCAGTGCACCCCAGAAGACTTCAAAGTGGTGAGTGACCCACGGGCCCTGCCCAGTGCCACCTCTGTGCCACTCCTCGAGGGTGTTTGTCCACCTGTAGCTCCTTCCAGCTCGGAAAGGACCGGCAGCGCCGTTACTAAGGGGACACCGCCGGGTTTTGGAGGTGCTGGTTGTCCCCAGGAGCACGTGAGGCTCCACGCAGCTCCGTGGGCTGCTCTGCCACGTGGGCAGAGCTCGCTGGGATCATCTGGGCTCTGCAAAGCAGGGCTGTGCACGCCGGGCTGGGAATTTCCCGTGGAAAAGCAGGGAGAGCGCGGCTGGCCGAACCCCCTGGGGAATTCAGCTTGCCGTGGCTCAGCACTGAGCCCCGCCATGGAGGTTGTTCTCTCGCTGGTGGATCCAGCGCACAATAAACCCTTTATCCCCGCGGCTGCCCGGCCCCATCCAGCTGGGAATGAAACAGTGCTGGCTATTCGGGGGCTTCCTCGCCAATTCGGCTCTTCCCGTGGAGCCTCTGTCCCCTGCGCCGTTCGGGGTCCCCATCCTCGTCACCGGCTCGGGGATGTCCCCCTCGTGTCCCACCCTGAGGAGCTGCCACCTCAAACCGGCTGAGGAAAACCGCCCAGCGAAATTCGGGTGGTTTTAGTCATCGGCGTTAAATTCCCGCGACGGGCTCTTTCCGCGAGCAGGTGTCTGTTGTCAGCCATGAGGCGTTTTATTTGTTAAATGGAGGCACGTTGCAGCCTGGAGGGGGCTGGATCCCCTCCAGCAGGGCCAGCTCCAGCCTGCTTCTGATGGTTCTGGCACTTCCCGGGGCACGGTCGCTTTTTCTGCACCAAACCATCCTCAGGGATCTCCATCCCACCTCCCTCCCTTCGTCCGTTGGGTTCCAAATCCCTGTTTTCCACATCCCCTTCAACCAGCAAAAAGCCAAACAGACTCGCAGCTGGCTTGTTATTCCTGCCTGGATTATTCCTTGCGAGCAGGTTGGGATGATTTAATGGATTTGATTAGAGGATGCTGGCTCTGTGCTACGTCTCTGTTGCTCTGTGGAGTCCCCTGGCAGCCTGGCAGGGCTGGTTGGGGCTGAGGTGGTGCTGGGATGAGCTCCTGGTGGTTGCAGAAGCTTTTAGGGGATTGTTTTTCTGGTTAATTCCTGCTGCTTTGCTGCTCCCTCCGTGTCCCCCTGAGCTGAGCCAGGCTGGGTGCTGCTCTGGGCCTGGTGGCCCTGGCCAGGCTGGGGGTGCTGGGGGTTGGACATCAGCCCTGGTGGGGCTCCATGTCCTCCCAAAAGTCCCCTCTGCACGTCAGGAAGTCCCTTCAGTGTCCAGGGATGTTTTCACAGTCGGTGCTGATCACCAATCCAGAGGGGACAGAGAGGGAGCTTGCCAGGGAGAGCTCGGGGGTTGCCCAGAGCCCACAGGCTGGGCCTGATGGGGACAGGCAGGGGGTCGATGGGGACAGCCAGGGGGTCGATGGGGACAGCCAGGCAACTCACAGGGACAGCCTGGGGTGGGTGACGGCAACCCAGGGCAGATGGGGACAAGCAGGGGGTCAGTGGGGACAGTCCATGGGTCAGTAGGGACAGCCTGGAGTCAATGGGGACAGCCTGGAAGTTAATGGGGACAGCCTGGAGGTCAGTAGGGACAAGCAGGGGGTCAGTGGGGACAGTCCATGGGTCAGTAGGGACAGCCTGGAGGTCAGTAGGGACAGCCTGGAGGTCAGTGGGGACAGTCCATGGGTCAGTAGGGACAGCCTGGGTGTCAGTAGGGACAGCCTGGGGGTCAATCAAGACAGCCTGGAGGTCAGTGGGGACAGCCTGGAGGTCAGTGGGGACAGTCAGGGGGTCAATGGGGACAGCCTGGGGGTCAGTGGGGACAGCCTGGAGGTCAGTGGGGACAGTCCATGGGTCAGTAGGGACAGCCTGGGTCAGTGGGGACAAGCAGGGGGTCAGTGGGGACAGCCTGGGGGTCAGTGGGCTGGCTGGGAGTCCATGGAGGTGGCCAGGGCTGGCCGGGGGGCACATGGCCACCAGGTGATGCTGCTGGCCAGCACAGGAGGCGATGGCAGAGCCACAGCTCTGGTGGCAGAGCCACAGCTCTGGTGGCAGCGCCAGGGCCTGACACGCCGCGGTGCCACCTTATCTGTCCCCAGCAGAAGGGAGGACTCAGGGCAGTGCAGGGAATGCAAACAAGGGACTGGCAGAGCCCAAATATCTGAGGTGACAATTTGGCAGAGGAGGAGTCACCTCCTGCCCAGGTCCCCCCTTGCCCTGCCAGGGTTGGAGAGCAGCAGCACCAGAGCAGGGACCCCCGTGCTGGGGACACCGCCTGTGTGTCCCCAAAGCAGCCTGGGGGGCTCTGGGCTGGTCTGAGCACCCCAGGTCAGCTCCCAGCGTCACCTGCAGCCAGGACAGGGTGCCCAGGCACACAGACCTCGTGCCAGCTGCTGTGGGGAAGCCAAACCTGGGATGGGACGAGATCTTCCCACCTCCCTTTCATCCTACATCGTCACCAGCCACATCGGGGGTCCTGGCATTGCTCAGCCCCTCCATGTCCCCCCCTGGGCGGTGTCCCCAGGATGGAGGGACACCCCGGTGGAGGTCACACTCATCCCATGGGCTGAACCCTCTAAAAAGATCCAGGGGGGAGCATTGGCCCACCATGGCTCTTCACAGCCCCTTCAGCACCAGGACAGTGTTTGGTGTCCCCAAAGCTCCCCCAGTGCAGGGACAAGGACAGGACAAGGGTGCACAGGGAGGTGCAGTGATCTCCTCACCACAATCCCAAAATCCCAGCATGACCTTAAAGCCTGGAGAGGCAAATGCAAGGCTGAGAGGCAAATCTTGACTCCCATCAGGATGTGGCCCTGAGGGACAAGGGCTGAGATGTCCCCAGAGCGTCACACAGGGATGGGACAGGCAGGGGACAGACACATCCCCGTCCCCCAGAGCAGGACAAGGATGCACAGGGAGGTGCAGTGATCTCCTCACCTCAATCCCAAAATCCCAGCGTGACCTTAAAGCCTGGAGAGGCAAACGCAAGGCTGAGAGGCAAATCTTGCTGGCCGCTGAGGGACAAGGGCTGAGATGTCCCCAAAGCATGACACAGGGATGGGACAGGCAGGGGACAGACACATCCCCCAGAGCAGGACAAGGGTGCACAGGGAGGTGCAGTGATCTCCTCACCACAATCCCAAAATCCCAGCATGACCTTAAAGCCTGGAAAGGCAAATGCAAGGCTGAGAGGCAAATCTTGATGACCACTGAGGGACAAGGGCTGAGATGTCCCCAGAGCGTCACACAGGGATGGGACAGGCAGGGGACAGACCAGACACATCCCCCAGAGCAGGATCACCCCTGTTTCGGGGCTCTGACACCTTCATTAGCAGCACAGATCAATGTTTCACACTTCCTATTTCATTATTTATGAGTTGGAATCCTTGCTCCACTGCAGGAACGTGCAGCCCTGCCAGCTCCTTCCTCCTCTTCCTCCCCACACCCTGGGGCTCCCCTGGATCCCCAACATCCCCAGGGATCTGTGCCTTGTTCCCAGCGAGGGAAAGACCCATCAGTCCTGTCTCTGGCCTCTGAACCCCAGGAGTTTTCTCATTATATCAGGGAAAAAGGAGAAATGCAGAGGAATGAGCTTCCTCTCCACACCTGAGAATGGGAATCCACACCTCGGGAAGGTGCTCTGTGCTCGGGAAACTCCTTCTGGGGAGTCGGTGCAGCCAGGCAGGACAGGAACAGCTCTGCCTGAGGCAGCACAGTGTGCATTTCCAGCTTTTCCTTCTCCCACCCCGTGAATCCATCCCAGGCAGAGCTCCATCCTGATGTCCCTGTCACCTCCCTGCTCCGGGGCACGGTGACAGAGCCTGGAGCCCCACAGCGAGCACGGGACATGAGCTGGAGAGGATTAAGACCTCTGGACTGTTTCCATGAGGCTCCAGGGCTGAGCTGGCACTGGGGAGAATCGAGTTTGACGTGGAGATCATGCTGCTGCCTTTTGCATTGGGTTCTGCATGCCCTGGGAACTCCGAGGCAGGGAGGGAGGGGAAGGGTCTGCAGGAATCCTGGCGAACCCCAACCACACTCCTCCTCTCCTTCCTCCCATCCCCAGAGCAGTGCAGGAGCTCCTGTGATGGAGAGCAGGTCGTGTTCCCCACAGCACCCCACTGCTGTCTGCTGGGCCTCCCTCTGATGCCACCGCAGTGTGGTGAACCCCACTGGACACCCCCAGATCCTGCTGGGCCCCCTAGACCCTGCTAAACCCCCTTCTGCACCCCAAAAACCTCTCTGCACCCCAAAAACCTCTCTGCACCCACTGCTCAGCCCACAGCCTGCTTCAGTCCAGCCGGGGGGTGTTTGAGCTCTGCTCCTGACACCCTGGGAACACTGAACTTCTCCCCCTGATAAAAAAAATCAATTTTTGGGGTTCAACCCTGCCCCGTTGGTGGGTGCTGGGGTGTCCTGCAGCACCCCTGGCAGCTCGGGCAGGGAGGGACAGAGGCTGATGGTCCCAGCGTGCTGCTGCTCCCCTGCTCTCCCTGACCCTCAGACCCACAGGATCCAGACCCCAACCCTTTCCAGGGGACCCCAAACCCAGCCTGCATCCCCCCGCGGCCCCAGCGAGCCCCGCGGCAGTCACAAGCCCCGGAGCCCCGTGGCGAGCGGAGCAGCCCCGTGGCGAGCGGAGCTCCCCCGCGGCGCAGCGTTAGTGGATAATCACGGAGCCGGAGTGAGAAGCATCTCCAACACAGCTGGAGAGAGCGGGCGCGGGAATTACTGATACCCAGACATTTCCTGGAGCTTTTGACAGTTAATAAACAAACCGCATGGGTCCATCTGGCTCTGCAAAAACAACTCGGGGACGGCGTGTGGGCACCGCCGGCCCGTGATAGTCCCGTCCTGGTTTGGGGCTGCTTCCCAGCAGCATCCCGACCCCGGCAGTTCCCTCCGCAGCCCCCGACGGCACCGGTGAATTTACAAATTCTGTAAGGCGAGCGATTTATGCAAATCACCTTTTAAAGCGGCGCGGAGGCTCCTAAATAACTTATAAGCGTTGGAAACCTCTCGGATGTATCCTCCGTTTCCGAGCAGTGATTCACCTCGGGCATCCCGGCAGTGCTCCTGGCTGAGCATCCTCACCTGGATCACCGGGAAAACTCCGGCCAGCCTCATCCCCCCTCATCATCCTCCCTCCGTGGCTGAGCAGCAGCGCTTTGACCCCAGAGGTTGCCCCGTTTTCCAGCCGAACGGAGCAAGCCCGGCGGGATGTTGGCTGCCTGGCGCGAGATAATCGGAGGCGATGGAGCAGAGGAGCAGCCGTGCACGGGACTGCAGCTTGCTGGTGGTGGCTCGGCTCTCCCAGGAAGTGCAGGAGGTTGTTGTCTGCTCGGCAGCTCGGAGACTTGCGGGTATCGCTGCGTTTTGCACGAAGCAAATCATGCAGAAAGCGGCCGTGAGCTGTTTTGCCCTCGGGCATGGAGTGGAGATACTCAGGCGATGCTCCTCGGCTGAATCCTCGCCCCAGCTGCACCCAGGCGTGCCCAGGCAGGAGGATTTGGGATTCCTCAGCCCCTCGTGGCTTTGCTCACCCAACACTGATGGGAACGTGGATGGGAATTCTGGTGGGAAATGCACTTCACACTCTCCACGGCAGGACAGCGATGCTGCTGCTGTGCAGGACCAGCAGCACGGAGCCCAGCGCCGCTGATTGTAGCCAAAATGGGGCAGGAAAGGGTCAGGGACAACGGGGACGAGGACACAGTGAGAGGCCACCGCCTGCCTGCACCTCGTGGCCACTTCCTTGGGGCTGTAAATGGTGCAGGTGGATCATCCTGAACCTGAACCTCAGAGCTCTGGATGGCAGTGGGGTTAGAGGAGAAGGATTTGTGGGATAAGGATCAGTGTCACTTGGTCCCTGGCTCTGCTCAGGGGTCACGGCCAGTGCAGCAGCTGCCCTGGCACACCCACAGGGGTCACAGCCCAAAGATCTGTGCACACCCAGAGGTGTCACACTCACCCCTGGAGTGATCCCACACACCCAGAGGTGTCACACTCACCCCCAAAGCACATTGCACACCCAGAGATGTCACACTCACAAAGCTCTGTGCACACCCAGAGGCGTCACACACACAAAAAGCACATTGCACACCCAGAGATGTCACACCCCAAAGCTCTGTGCACACCCAGAGGCGTCACACTCACCCCCAAAGCACATTGCACACCTAGGAGTGTCACACCCACAAAGCTCTGTGCACACCTAGAGGTGTCACACACACCCCAAAGCACTCCTGGAGTGATCCTGCACACCCAGAAGTGTCACACTCACCCCCAAAGCACATTGCACACCCACAGGGGTCACATCCCAAAGCTCTGTGCACACGTAGAGGTGTCACACACACCCCAAAGCACTCCTGGAGTGATCCTGCACACCCAGAAGTGTCACACTCACCCCCAAAGCACACTGCACACCCAGAGGGGTCACATCCCAAAGCTCTGTGCACGTCCAGGTGTCACACACACAAAAAGCACATTGCACAAAAAACACCCAGAGGTGTCACACCCCAAAGCTATGTGCACACCCAGAAATGTCACCTGGAGTGATCCCACACACCCAGAGGTGTCACACACACGCCTGGAGTGATCCCACACACCCAGAGGTGTCACACACACCCCAAAGCACTCCCAGAGCCATCCTGCACACCCAGAGGTGTCACACACCAAGAACTCGGAGCATCTCAGCTTCACCTCTGGCCATCCCCGTTCCTCTTGCCATGCCTTTGCACATAAAGGCTCATTACCAAATGAATTATTGATGATTATTAATAAGCTGTAATGGCATCTGTGGCTGCTGGAAGAGATGAGGAGGCTTTCGAGTGCTACCCGACCGCAGTGGAGGTGAGGATGTCACAGCTGAGGACAGAGCACCCTGGGCATGTGTGTCCCAAGGGATCCACAGGTTGGAAGCACAGCCCTGGAGTTCCAAATTTCTCCCCTCAGCCTCCCTTCGGTGTTTTTCACAGCCCCAGGCAAGGAGCTCTCTGAGGATTCCACAGGATCTGCCCAGGAACCTCCTGGTGCCACTTTCCCTCTGTCCCTGAGCTCAAGTGGGGAGAAGCCAGGGTGGAGGGGACAGATCCCCCGAGCCTCTGGAGCCACAGATCTCCACCAGGAAATTCACTGTCTCATGGCCTTTTGCCTCAGTTTAATTTCTCTGGCTGCTCAGAGCCGCCTGTGTTTTATCTCCCGTGGAGCTTGGCGCTGCAATTCCTGCTCCAGCCAGGGCTCAAGGAGCTCCTCACCAGCTCTTATTTATTTACCCAGCCCTGACAATTGGATATTATAACCGGTTATTTATTTTCGGAGGGTTTTTCCTGTGTGGAGGGTTTGGTGTGTTTGCAGGCAGGCTCTCACCCCAAGGACGGAGCTGGGGCAGGGTGTTCCCACCCACCGCCTGATTTATCCGAGATTTTAAAGAGATTTTCAAGGGACACCCAGAGCAGTGTGACTGCTCTGCTTGGATTAGATTAGATCTGAAAAGCGTGATGCGTGCAGAGCCGGAGAGAGCGAGCACAGCGAGGAAACCAGACCGGAACACCGTGGGGTTTTCCTCCACTCCAATAAAACTCCAAAAAAAAAAAAAAAAATTAAAATTCACCGGCTCGGATCTGCCTGCATGAACCGCCTGAGAAGGATGTCGGAAAAAATCGCAACCTGCTTTTTACGGGTGATTCCCGATCGGCACAAAACCCGGGAAAGCGTCGGGATAAGAGTCCAAAGGAATAATTCCGGATGCGCGGGAATCAGCGACACCTCGGCGGCATCCTCCACCTCCTGGCGGAGTCCCGGTGACCCCGGCGCGACACAAAGGGACACCGCCGGCGGCTAAATCGCCGGGAAGCTCTCAGCGGTACAAACTGGCTCAATTATAGGAGCGTAAACAGATCACGGCGAGGAGGATGCGGCGGCTGCGGGGATGTCACGGCGGATCACAGCTCTTGGGGACACTGACACTGCTCGTGGGGCTGCAGGGGGGTCCTGGCTGAGCCCCCCAAACCCTGCGTGGCTGCAGGTGGCCTCAGTGCCCTGGGGCAGCAGCAGCAGCAACACCCAGCAGGGCTGGCTGGGAAGAACTCACCCAGGAAAGCTTTGAAAGATTAATAGAGTTTAAATGGAAGCGTTTGGAGAGGAGATAAGGCTCATCTGATATGAAATCATATGGAACAACGGGATCCAGGGATGCCCTGGCTCCATAATGAAGTCCACTTAGCACATTACTCACCGTAATGTGCTTTTTATTAAAGTCCTGGGCTGCAGGTGCTGAGTCTGCAGCCGGGAACACGGGGCTGGAATGGCACAGGGCTGGACCATTCTGCCACCAGAATGCAGCGTGGAAAAGCAGTTTTGGCTTCCTGCTCCCCACCTCCTGTTTGATCCAGGGGTGTGACTCTGGTGGCATCACCGTCCCCACGGCTGGGGCTGGTGGGCCTGCAGGGACGGGGTGGAGAGGAGGCGGAGGTGGCGAATAATACCGCCGAGAAACTCCTTTTTAATCGTCAATTTTTCTGCATTAGGATGTGACATGCTAATCCGCTGTGAAGCGTCTAATCTGGGGGATAAAGGGCCGGATAACACCGGCTGCGCCCGGCTTGGCTGGCGGAGCGAGCTGAGGCAAGGTGGCAGCATCTGATAAGGGGCTGCGGGATTAGTCCCGGAGCACATCCCGGGCAATCCCACCTTGCTTGGCTGCCCCTGCTCTGTCTCTCGCCAGGGTCAGGGAGGGATTGCAGCCCTGGAGGTGTCCCGGAGCGGCTCATCCCGCGCCGCCGGTGCTCCATTACCACCCTGGCAGCTCTGCGAGCTCCAAACCACATCCCTGAGGCGAGACACGTGGGAAACCTCGCTTTTCTCCCTCGCGATTCGCACACCCGGGTGGGAGCGGGACAGCCCGGCTGTGGGGTCTGCCTCTGCCCCAAATATCCACCTCCACGTGCTGCTGGGGCTTCAGCTCGTCGCATCCCTTCCCAGCAGCTTGCTGCGACCTCCGGGCACCCCAGGGATGATGCGGACAGCTCTTCGCGGTGACTGGCAGTGCTCACCACAAAACCGAGCCGGTCCAGCTCCCCGGGCGCTTTCTGCGACATCCTCCCCGGGGCTCGGAGACCTGGGATAACAGAGCTCGCAATGTTGTTTTCTCCTCGCCTCCTCGGGGATTGGTTTATCTCTATGAATAACTCCATCCCGGCTTTGATCTCCTCTGCCATTAAAGCGTGACAGGCTGTGAAATGTGCTGTTGCTGCCGTCAAATCCCGCTCCCGCTCCCCCCCCCGCCGCCTCCGTGCTCCCCCGCTCCGGGAAACCTCCTTTCGCGGGGCCGGGAGGAGCTGCAGAGCAGCGAGCGGGGCGAAGCGCCCCGGGACAGCCGGGATGGTGGCCAAACGCGGTGCTGGAGGCAGGAAAAATCCATCTCCTCCTCCCTTCCCTGCTGCGGAGGGGAGGAGGGCACGGAGCATCCCCGGTCCCAGCCGGGTCGGGCGTGGCGACATCATCCCCGCACCCGCCACGGGGGTTGGTGTCACGGCTAATTATAGCATCCCCCGTCCCTCGCCCCCGCCGAAGCTTTACCTGAGAGAGGGTAAAAATAACTCCCGGCGAGGGAGGAGCTGGAACGAGCCCAAGGACTCCTCCAGCATCTCCAAAACTTGCACAAAACCAGGGCGGCACCCCCCTGCCTGTACCGCGCGGGTTGTCCCCAGTCTGGGGGTCAGGACGCGCTCCCCTCGGTGCCACCCGGCTGTGGCTGGCCCGGTCACCTTCAGCCCGGCTCGAGTGTCGCCGCTGGGACAGGTGGTGTAACCGGAGCCACGCCGTGCTCGCCCTGCTGGGAAGCAGCCCGGCGCTCCCCGCGAGCTGTTTAAGCCGAGCGAGGCAGGTTAATGGCCCCAGCCGATGATGGAATGTTTTCATTACAGCATCTCTCCTCTCTCTCTCCCTGCTGCAATTGCTCCCAGGAAGATACATTAAACCTCCCCGAGCTGAGGGAGTGGATCCAGCCAGGGACTGCCTGGTGGTCAAGGCAGTGCTGGTCAGCTGTCCGAGCCCTGCCAGGGCTGGACAATTCCCTCAATCTGCAATTCAGCAATTCCATTTCCCCTCTCCTCTCCCCCTACAGCCATGGCAGGGAAAGTCAGAGCTGGAAACACCAAAAATCCCAACCTCAGATGGCACAGAAAGTCAGAGCTGGGAGCAGCAGAAATCCCAACCTCAGATAGCTCAGAAATTCAGAGCTGGGAGCAGCAGAAATCCCAACCTCAGATCCAGGGAAAGTCAGAGCTGGGAGCAGCAGAAATCCCAACCTCAGATCCAGGGAAACTCAGAGCTGGGAGCAGCAGAAATCCCAACCTCAGATCCAGGGAAACTCAGAGCTGGGAGCAGCAGAAATCCCAACCTCAGATCCAGGGAAAGTCAGAGCTGGGAGCAGCAGAAATCCCAACCTCAGATCCACAGAAAGTCAGAGCTGGGAGCAGCAGAAATCCCAACCTCAGATAGCATGGAAACTCAGAGCTGGGAGCAGCAGAAATCCCAACCTCAGATCCACAGAAACTCAGAGCTGGGAGCAGCAGAAATCCCAGATAACACCTGCCTGCTCCTCCCTGTCAGAGCATCCCCCGGCGCCAGTCTGTGTGGGATCAGCCCAGTGTGTCCCCAATCTGCTCCCACAGGGCTGAACCAGCCCAACTCTCCCCAAAAAACCCACCAGCAGCATCCCTGATGCCGTTCCAGCCCAGCCCTGCCTGCAGCCGCAGCTCATCCCCATCAGATGCACAGGGCACCTGTGACTTTGTCCCCACGTCCTCCTGGTGACCTCCAGCCACCCAATCCATCCTCCTGCCCCTCTTGCTCGGAGGAGATTTCATCTCACACTCTCTGGGATGCTCCCAAAAGGTGTGACCTTGCTCTTGGCTCGGTGAAATTCCATCCCGCGGCTCTGGCGCTCGTCCCCAAGGTCAGCCAGCCTTCCTCCCAGGTCCCCAGGTGGCATCTGCCAGTGTCCCTCTCACACAAGGGCCACACTGAAGGGAGCTTGGGGAGCCCCAGGATGGGACAACACGCTGTCACATCACGGATTGTTACCCCTGGCAGGGATGCCCAGCGCCTGTTCCACCACTGACAACTGTGCTGCTATCACATCAGATTTGTACTCATTTCCTGGCTGATTTTTTCTCTCAGTTTGCGGTGTCCATCTGTGCTGGGATGTGCTCGGGGACTGAAAACCCCGCGGGGTGTGAGGGAAGGAGGCACAGCAGCCAAACCGAGGGGTTGGGGTGATTTTCTCCCACCCAGGCACAGACCCAAACCTCCCATCCTGCACATCCAGATTTAGATTCTCCCCCCAGGCTGGCAGCGCCGGGATGGGGCTGGAGATTGCTCTGTGGTCTCTGGATGCTTTCACAAAGTGCTGAGTGCAGGAAAACAGCAAACCACGAGAAGGGGTTGAGCTGCTGCAGGGAGGAGACGCCTGTGCTCCGGGCTGCCGCTGGCTCCATCACACCGTACTGCACCAGAGCTGCTCCCTGGGACCCCCAGCCTGCTCTGTGGGACCTTCATCTCCTCTGTGGGACCTTCATCTGCTTCCTGGGACCCCCAGCCTGCTCTGTGGGACCCCCAGCCTGCTCCCCAGGACCCCTATCTGCTCTCTGGGACCCCCATCTGCTCTCTGGGACCTCCATCCTGCTTTCTGGGACCTCCAACCTGCTCTCTGGGACCCCCAGCCTGCTCTCTGGGACCCCCAGCCTGCTCTCTGGGACCCCCATCTGCTCTCTGGGACCCTCAGCCTGCTCCCCAGGACCCCCATCTGCTCTCTGGGACCCCCAGCCTGCTCTCTGGGACCCCCATATGCTCTCTGGGACCTTCATCTGCTCCCTGGACCCCCATCCTGCTCTCTGGGACCCCCAGCCTGATCTCTGAGACCCTCAGCCTGCTCTTTGGGACCCCCATCTGCTCTCTGGGACCCACATCTGCTCTCTGGGACCTCCAACCTGCTCTCTGGGACCTCCAGCCTGCTCCCCAGGATCCCCATCTGCTCTCTGGGACCCCCATCTGCTCCCCGGGACCCCCATCTGCTCTCTGGGACCCCCATCTGCTCTCTGGGACCTCCATCCTGCTCTCTGGGACCCCCAGCCTGCTCTCTGGGACCCCCAGCATTGGCTGGTTCAGCAGCACAAGACCTGCACGCCGTTCCCTGAGGGAAGAATTTGCTCCCTGTGCCCCACTGGGATCCGAAGGTGACACTCCCAGCATTGGCTGGGCTCTGCAGAAGGACTCATCACCCGGAGAGCACCCAAATCCTGCCAAGATCAGCCCTGTTTGGAGTGAGACAAACCTCACAGCACTCGGAATGATGGATTTGCCAGATTTTAATGTGCACACACCAGTGCCCTGCGGAGATGGGCATTGCCAGGGCAGGGAGAGCACTGCAGGAGCCTGAGGACACCACAGCATCCTTCCACCCACCTGCACCAGCACGGATCCAGGACAGCCTCAGGAGCATTTTGGGAAAACCTCTGGCTCCAGCTGCCCCTGAGGATGAGCGCAGAGAGCTCAGCATATGGCGGCTCTGGAGACAGCCGGGCAGCCAGCGGGGAGGGCCTGGCTGGAGTAGCCGTTTGGACAAGCCTGCCAGGACCAGGACGTGCCAGGATGGAGGGCACGGAGTGGGGTGGCAGCGTGTGGCACCTGCACACACCCACGCACACCGTGTGCCCCCAGCCCGGCAGCCCCTCGAGCCCCCCGGGCAGCACCGGGAGCTCCCACGGCGCCTCTGGATGTCTCTGCTCCGTCCTGGCAGCCGCAGCCAGCAGGTCCCGGGGGACCTGGGGAGCCCGAGGAACCGCCTCTGGCTCCTCCTCCCCTCCTCCTGCTCCTCATATACCCTCCGAGCATCCCTCTGCTCCCTCCTCACTCCCGCTCGCCTCACTCCTTTTCCCCCTCTCTCTTTCTCTCTGAACTCACCCTTTCCTCCTCCCTTTCCTCCTCCCCTGCTCTGCCTCAGCCCCTCTCCCCCGAGGGATTGACTGAAGACCCCCAGGCTGTGGCAGGGTGGACCTCTACACCACAGCCAGGACCTCCACGCCGCAGCTGGGACCCCCAGGCCGGACAATGCCTCTGCAGATATTCTGCACCATCTCCTTCTCCAGCGAGGAAGGACCGGAAGATTCTGCGGACGCTGGGAAGGGAGAAGATGGAGCGGACGAGTTCCTGTATGGGCAGGAGGAGGATGAAGAGGAGGAAGAGGACACAGGGGCAACCACAGACTTCGTGGCCTTCGCCAGCAGCTGCACCCTGCACGGGCTGAGCCACATCTTCGTGGAGGGCAGCCTGGGCGCCCGGCAGGCGCTGTGGGCGCTGGCCTTCCTCCTCTCCCTCTCCGTCTTCCTCTACCAGGTGGCCGACCGCATCGCCTACTACCTGGAGTACCACCACGTCACGCTGCTCAGCGAGGAGGACAGCCCCGAGATGACCTTCCCCGCCGTCACCTTCTGCAACGTCAACCGCGTGCGGCTCTCGCAGCTCAGCCACGAGGACCTGCTCTACCTGGCCCCGCTGCTCGACTACGAGCCCGGCATGGAGCTGGGCTTCACCCCGGCCCAGCCCGGCCCCTGGGAGGAGGACGAACCCCTAAATCTGTACGGGTTTTTTAACCGCACTTGCCACCAGCTGGAGGACATGCTGCTGAGCTGCAGCTACCGCGGGCAGCACTGCGGCCCCGGGGACTTTGCTCCGGTGAGTAGCCCCGGGGTGGCCTGGCACGGGGAGCAGCTCTGGAGGTGATCCGTGTTGGATCGGGTGATGCTGTCCTTGGAGATCACTCAGGGATATTTCAGCTGATGTTTCAGCCCCGTCAGCCGGAGCTGGGGATGGCACCGGCTGTGGAGACAGGCTGGCGGGGCATGGAGAGCAACCCCGCGGCTGTGCTTGCAGAGAAGGTGGCTGGCAGCTCTGTCGTGGTGGCATCGGGGCTTGTGGGGCACGGTGTGGCCTGAGCCCACTGCTCTCACATGCCCCTTGCCAGGGCTGGCAGCAGCTCCGTGGCTTTGGGGCTGTGCCAGCGGCCAGGGGAGAGCTGGAACGGCTGAGGGATGAAGGGTCCAGGATACCATCCAGCCCCGTGCCCTGCAGGGATGGAGGAAGGCTTGGAGGAGGTGCCAGGCTGAGTGCCACCACCTCAGGGAGCCACAACTTCCGTGGGCTCTGTGGGGCCAAGGTGCTGCAAATCTGCAAATCTGCAAATCTGCAATGTCTCTCCTGAATCCATCAATGTGAGAACATCTCCTCCTCCACCAGGGCCAAGATGGGAATTTCCAACCCTGAGAGACCCCAGGAGCCTGGGTTGGACCCATGCCCAGGCTGGGCTGGCTGAATTTTGGGGCTGGGGATGCTCTGCTGGCTCCACGCTGTGGCTCCATGCAGAGGGACCTCAGCCTCAGCCCCGTGTCCTCTCCTGCAGGTCTTCACCCGATATGGGAAGTGCTACACCTTCAACGCGGGGCAGGACGGCAAGCCCAGGCTCATCACCATGAAGGGAGGCACTGGAAACGGCCTGGAGATCATGCTGGACATCCAGCAGGACGAATACCTGCCGGTGTGGGGGGAAACAGGTAACTCACTGCCCCAGCAGGTCCACTCGGTCACCTCGGTCACTGCCCCAGCAGGTCCACTCGGGCAGCTCCTGGGGTGCTTCCCAGCCCCTTCCCACCTCCCCAGCCCCTTCCCACACCCCTGAGGCTCCTTTCTCTCCCCTCCTTCCATTCCTCATCACTTCTGGTCTTTTCTTTCCCTTTTCCTCCCTGTCTTTGCTCCTCGCCATGGCAACTCCCCATGGTTTAGACACGCAGCCATCACTTGTTTATAAATAGAGGCAAAACGCTTTCCCTGCCACACTGCCGGGCATGGAGCAGGAGGGTCGGGGTGGAGGGGACAAGGACAGATGGCTGGATGGACACGAGGATGAATGGACTGACCCAGGGGGAGTGTGGGAGGCAGAAGTTGTGGTCAGTCTCACAACAGGGGTCACCCCGTGCTCATCCCAATTCTCTCTGCCGCAGATGAGACCTCGTTCGAAGCCGGGATCAAGGTGCAGATCCACAGTCAGGATGAACCTCCTCTGATCGACCAGCTGGGCTTCGGGGTGGCTCCTGGCTTCCAGACCTTCGTGTCCTGCCAGGAGCAGCGGGTAGGAACCGGGCAGGTCTGGGATGTTCCTGAGCTGCTCCTCGCCGTGCCTCTGTCCCCACGACGGACGGAGAGGTGGACACAGCCCTGGGGACTGATGCCACGAGGGTGGCTGTCCCCTGCCACGCTGGGGGGCTTCTCTCCTCACTCCTGGCTTCTCTCCCCTTCCAGCTCATCTACCTGCCACCTCCCTGGGGCGACTGCAAGGCCGTGGCGGGCGACTCGGAGTTCTACGACACCTACAGCATCACGGCGTGTCGGATCGACTGCGAGACGCGCTACCTGGTGGAGAACTGCAACTGCCGCATGGTGCACATGCCAGGTGAGCCCCGAGCCCTGCCCGGCCCAGCCCTCAGGTGTGCTCACACCTGGAAAACCTGCTCTGTGTTGTAGGATTAGAGCCTGTAGGATTTGAGGGTCTGTTTGTTGGTTTTGGATGGTTGGGACAGAGATTATTGTGAAATAAATAAACCCCATGGGTGGGTGTAGGAGAGCTGCCAGGGGCTGCCAGATGAGCCCAAAGCAGGTCAGAGAAGCAAGAGAGAGAGAGAGTAGAAGAGGAGGAGAAAAGAGAGAGAGATCCTGGTTGCCATTTACAATACAATAAATCATCTTCTGTGTTGAATATTCTAATTCTCATTAACCAATCTAGAACAAGCTACAAACCCTACAACATTTACACACAACCTATAGGAATCATCACTTTACCATACAGGGTTCTATTTTGAATATTCTAATTCTCTTTAACCAATCTAGAACAAGCTACAAATCCTACAACATTTACATACAACCTGTAAGAATCATCTCATTACCATACAGGGTTATATTTTAAACCCTAAAAACTGCTTTTTGGACCCTCTGCCAAGTGGGCAGGGTCTGCTCTGACCTTTGGACCTGTCTGCAAGCAGAGGGAATTGTTTCATCAAGAGGGGGATTACCTCCAGTTGGCTGTACCACTGTTTTCTAGTTGTTCAGTAACTGGGGTTTGGTATCTCAAAGCTTGTCTTCATTTCATTTCAATCTCCATATTCTCAGCATCTTTTGCCAGGTAATCCTATTTATAAAGCTTTCCTATTTCATCTCCCCCAACTCTGTGTCTCCCCAGGCGATGCCCCTTACTGCACCCCGGAGCAGTACAAGGAGTGTGCGGATCCGGCCCTAGGTGAGGCTGCCCTTCCCCGTGGGATGGAGCTGCAGGTTTTGGGTTTCTCCACCTCTCTGTTAGCGTGGATAACACATAATCACGAAGGTTATGTGCAGGTGCTTTTATTTGAGCTCGGGAAGATGGGTGAGGTACCCAAATCTGCCTTCCATTGATCTGAAGGGAATATATTTTATATCTTTCCCTTACATAACAGTGGTATGATCGTGTGGCAAGCACAGACTTTCCCACGGGAATTTTTCACTTCTTCTTCCCGTTTTCTATAAACAAAGATAAAGTTTGGGTGTTATTGAAACGGTCTCTGGAAAGATAGGCAGTTCAAGCCTGGCCAATCAGCCTAGGGGGAGGTTTTGAACTGACCCAATCCGGATGATCTTTGAAAGTCTACATAAGTTTTAGAATTAATTAATAAAATCAGAAATTCGCCACATTCGACACGGCTTGGTTGTTGCACTCTGCTAGCAGTTCAACATATGATGATCATATGTTAATCATCAGCTTAATATTGTTCCATAGTTTTCCCCTAAGCATGACTTTAAGCCCCCCTTCTTCCACAATATTTCTGATTTATTTCCCAGGCGCAAATCCACATGATTTCACTGAAACAACCCCTGATATTTTCTAAACAATCTTCGTGATCATGTCACCCTGAGCCTGCACATGCAGCTCTTACCTATCCCCATCCCCAAAGCCTATTTTTAATTAACATTTTAACCCTATGTTAACACCCCCATCTGTGGCGAGCACAGACCTTTCCCGTGAGAAATTTTTCTCTCTTCTTCCTGTGTTTTATAAACAAAGATAAAGTTTGGATGTCGTTAAAATGGTATCTCGAGATATGGATGATTCAAGCCTGGCCAATCGGCCTGGAGGGGAGGTTTTAAATTGGCCCAACCCAAGTGATCATTGAAAGTCTATATAAGTCGGAATTAATAAATTTAGAACTTTTTGCCACATTTGGAGCCTCAGTCCTTCTCTCTGCTAGCGGTTCAGCAGCGACATCCATCCCCCTCTCTCCCTGCACAGATTTCCTGGTGGAGAAGGACAACGAGTACTGCATCTGCGAGATGCCCTGCAACATGACCCGCTACGGCAAAGAGCTCTCCATGGTCAAGATCCCCAGCAAGGCTTCGGCCAAATACCTGGCCAAGAAGTACAACAAGTCGGAGCAGTACATCGGGTAAGGTTTTTGGGTTGGTCCGAAATGGTTCTGTCCCTCCGTCCCAAACCTCGGCGTGACGCCGCCTCTGCCCCGCGCAGGGAGAACATCCTGGTGCTGGATATCTTCTTCGAAGCGCTGAACTACGAGACGATCGAGCAGAAGAAGGCGTACGAGGTGGCTGGTTTGCTGGGTGAGTGTTGGTGGCTGTCCTGGGACTGTCCCAAGCCAGGGTCATCCCTGTAGGATTGGATCCTGTAGGATTTGAGGGTTTGTTTGTTGGTTTGGGATGGTCGGGATAGAGACGAGAGATCCCTGAGGTCAGGTCTTAGAGCATGGGGTTTATTGTGAAATAAATACAATATTTATTGTATTTATTTCACCCATGGGTGGGTGTAGGAGAGCTGCCAGGGGCTGCCAGACACAGCCCAGAGCAGGTCAGAGAAGCAAGAGAGAGAGAGAGAGTAGAAGAGGAACAGAAAAGAGAGAGAAATCCTGGTTGCCTTTATAATACAATAAATCATCTTCTGTGTTGAATATTCTAATTCTCATTAACCAATCTAGAACAAGCTCCAAACCCTACAACATTTACACACAACCTGTAAGAATCATCACATTACCATAGAGGGTTGTATTTTAAATATTCTAATTCTCATTAACCAATCCAGAACAAGCTGCAAACCCTACAACATTTACACACAACCTATAGGAATCATCACATTACCATACAGGGTTATATTTTAAACCCTAAAAACTGATTTTTGGGCCCAAGTTGGCAGGGTTTGCTCTGACCCTTTGACCTGTCTGCTGGCAGAGGGGATTGTCTCATCAAGAGGGGGATTACCTCCAGTCGGTTTTCTAGTTGTTCAGTAACTGGGGTTTGGTATCTCAAAGCTTGTCTTCATTTCAATCTCTCTTATAGTTTCCATATTCTCAGCATCTTTTGCCAGGTAATAATATTTATAAGGCTTTCCTATTTCATCTTCCCCAGCAGTCCCCCAGCTAGGTGGGCTCATGGTGGTCCTGTCACCATGGCTCTGTTCTCGTGATGCCTAAAACATCATCAAACAGAGGCCAAGACAGAGTTAGGAGAATAAAAAGCAGACAAATTTATTAAATATTACTATTAAGTCATTCAGGGCAAACAAAGCCCCCTCATGACACCCAAAAATGGACAGCAGGTCAGGAGCTCTTCACCTTTTATAAGTTCTGTCTTATTAGCATATTGGGCCTTAATTCTCCAATCACAGCCTTAGGTGATGATGTCAAACACCCCAGGCCACTCCTCCCAATTCACTTTAATATGTTTATATAAAAGTGAATAATAATAATAATTTTTATATGTTTACATATATAATTTTTTAACATATATAATTTTTATATGTTTACATATATGTTTACATAGGAATATGTTTACATATAAAAATGCTTATATATTTTCGGGCTCTCGGACAATGAATTGAATTTCCATTCAGAGAAATCGTTGGATTTCCATCCAGAGGAATTTTTTTTTGGCTAAAAGTGCTGGGAACAGGGGTTTTGACATTTTATATGAAGCCCAGAACTACACACCAAACCCGCAGAAAAACAGAAGCTAGAAATTCTTCCACGAAAAACAGCAGCCAGAAATTCCTCAGGCATCGCCAGATGTGCTGGCAGTGCAGATGTGGAGCACCAGTCACATCTGTGACGAGTTCTGCCCCTTTCTCTGGTCTCTCTGCCGCCCAGCTCTGGGCTGAGGCCACCCTGGTGGCTTTGCTGTCCCCTGCAGGTGACATTGGAGGGCAGATGGGGCTGTTCATTGGCGCCAGCATCCTCACGGTCCTGGAGCTGTTCGACTACGCCTACGAGGTGAGTGTCTGCTGCACCCCGTTGTTTTGCTCAGTTTTGGGGTTCCTGTTTCCTGGCTGGCCGAGAACTGATGCCTTATCAAGCTAAATTTATTTATTCAAGGTAAAAATTTGAAGCAGACAGAGCAGTATTGGGAAAAAAGGGATTATTTTGGTTTTAATAGGATCATGCTCGTCAAAGGTGGAAACACCGAGAAGAACCCTTGTGTACAATGCATATATAAATTGATGGACCTTATAAATTAGCATATCTACCTAAAATCCCCCAATAAGAATGTTAACAAATGAAGTAATTGCCCCCCTGTTCTAATTATCCTACCCCCAAGGGAGACTACAGCCTAGTTTACAAAAACTTGTACTCCATCCAACGTTGGAGCCTCAAGTTTTGAGATAATTATGGATGTTTCGTCTTCCCAACCCTGCAAAACCCCCAAACTAAGCTAAATATCAAACTACAGACTTACCAACATGTGGGGATGAGGCACAAGGAGTGTTTGTGAAGGGTACGAGGAAAGGGAAAAGGTATAAAAATTGTATAAAAATCTATAAAAAGGGTACAAAAAGGACAAAAAGCCATCAGTGTGGGACAGGGGAAGTGCCACCCCCGAGCCCCACGGGGCTGAAAGGTGGCTCTGGCAGGTGATCAAGCACCGGCTGTGCCGGCGGGGAAAATGCCGCAAGAACCACAAGAGGAACAACACGGACAAGGGCGTGGCGCTGAGCATGGACGACGTGAAGCGCCACGTGAGTGCTGGACATGGCGTTGTCCCCTCCTGCCTGTCCCCTGCCCGGCTCAGGGGAGGTGCTGGGGGTGGGCAGGGCTTGGGAAAGGGCAGAGGTGACATCGGTGGGCAGTGCTTAGGAAGAGGGCAGAGGTGC
The DNA here is from genome assembly GCF_008360975.1 of Lichenostomus cassidix. Classification (NCBI taxonomy): domain Eukaryota; kingdom Metazoa; phylum Chordata; class Aves; order Passeriformes; family Meliphagidae; genus Lichenostomus; species Lichenostomus cassidix. Next base: position 1,544,891 of record NC_139509.1, read on the forward strand.
TATGGGATGGGCAGTGCTTGGGAAAAGGGCAGTTTCCATGGGGTGGGCAGTGCTTGGGAAAGGGGCAGAGGTGGTGTGGGGTGGGCAGTGCTTGGGAAAAGGGCAGAGGTGCTGTGGGGTGGGCAGTGCTTGGGAAAGGGGCAGAGGTGACATAGGGTGGGCAGTGCTTGGGAAAAGGGCAGAGGTGCCATGGATGGACAGTGCTTGGGAAAGGGCAGAGGTGACAGAGGGTGGGCAGCGCTTAGGAAAGGGGCAGAGGTGGGGTGGGGTGGGCAGTGCCTGGGAAAGGGGCAGTTTCCGTGGGGTGGGCAGTGCTTGGGAAAGGGGCAGAGGTGACATAGGGTGGGCAGTACTTGGGAAAGGAGCAGAGGTGCTATGGGGTGGCCAGTGCTTGGGAAAAGGGCAGAGGTGACACAGGGTGGGCAGTGCCTGGGAAAGGGGCAGAGGTGCTATGGGGTGGGCAGTGCCTGGGAAAAGGGCAGTTTCCATGGGGTGGGCAGTGCCAGGGAAAGGGCAGAGGTGACATAGGGTGGGCAGTGCTTGGGAAAGGGGCAGAGATGCTGTGGGGTGAAAGGGGCAGAGGTGACATAGGGTGGGCAGTGCTTGGGAAAGGGGCAGAGGGATGGCGCTGGGTGGGCAGTGCTTGGGAAAGGGGCAGAGGTGACATAAGGTGGGCAGTGCTTGGGAAAGGGGCAGAGGTTCCATGGGGTGGGCAGTGCCTGGGAAAGGAGCAGAGGTGCTATGGGGTGGGCAGTGCTTGGGAAAGGGGCAGAGGGATGGCGCTGGGTGGGCAGTGCTTGGGAAAAGTGCAGAGGCGACAGAGGCTGGGCAGTGCTTGGGAAAGGGGTAGAGGTGACATAGGGTGGGCAGTGCTTGGGAAAGGGACAGTTTCCATGGGGTGGGCAGGGCTTGGGAAAGGGGCAGAGGTGACACAGGGTGGGCAGTGCTTGGGAAAGGGGCAGAGGTGCTGTGGGGTGAAAGGGGCAGAGGTGCTATGGGGTGGGCAATGCTTGGGAAAGGGGCAGAGGGATGGCACTGGGTGGACAGTGCTTGGGAAAGGGGCAGAGGGATGACACTGGGTGGTCAGTGCTTGGGAAAGGGGCAGAGGGATGACACTGGCTGGGCAGTGCCTGGGAAAGGGCAGAGGGATGGCGCTGGGTCCCTGCAGGGACCTGGATACAACCAGTGACCCCACCACGCCGTTCATCCCGCAGAACCCCTGCGAAAGCATACGGGGACACCCGGCAGGCATGACGTACGCAGCCAACATCCTACCTCACCACCCGGCCCGGGGCACCTTCGAGGACTTCACCTGCTAACCGACGTCTGGATGTACAACCTGAGCTACCAAAGCCCTGCGAGAGCTGCCCTTCTCCCCAGCGGAGAGACACATCTAGGGGACCTTTGCTCCTCGGCACGGTGGGACACGGACCAGAGCGACGGTTTCGGGGCGGGCAGCGGGGTCGGGCAACGCCGGCCGCTCTGCGCCTGCCCTGCTCCTCCAGAGACTCCAGGACGCTCCAGCCCAGCCGTCCCGCGGAGCGGGAGTGACACGCACAGCGGGCCAGGGCACGGCCTGCCCCGGCTCCCCCTCGGCTCCCCTCGGCCTTTTTAACAAAACCCAGAAGCCAAGAAGAAGCAGCCGTCCGGCCGCAGTCTCCATCCATCCATCCATCCATCCACAGCCCTGTCCGTCTGTTGTCTCCATGCTCATCCCGCCCCGACGCCTCGGCCAGCGCTTGCCGGGCGCCCCGTGCCTGATGGGGACTGTCGAGGAGCCCCTGGCACGCCTGGCAGCAGGCTGGGGGTCCCCAGAGCCCCTCGGCAGCCCAGCCTCACCTGGGGCGTGAAGACACAGCACCTCCACCTGTCCAGAAGGTCTTCCTCAGCCTCTGTCCCGGGATCGGCCACGGGGTTCAGCTGCGAGGTGCCACCTCAGCTCTGAGGACACCAGGCACTGTCCCTCCCCGGGCACTGTCCCTCCCCGGGCACTGTCCCTCCCTGGGCACTGTCCCTCCCCGGGCACTGTCCCTCCCTGTCACCCCTGCCGGGCTCTGGGCAGCCTGGCCAGCTCCAGCACTGCCCCGCAGCCCCTGCTGCCCCCAGGGAACCCCAAACTCGGCCATGCTTGGGGGAAAAGGCAGAAGGAACCCCCAAAAGGCCCTGTTTGGCTGCAGCCCCCAGCCCGGGACACCCCCTTGGCACTGACACCCCCACTTGGGGTGGGCGCCGGACCCCAACCCCCCCGGGGCTCTCAGGGGGCTCTGGGGCTCTCCAGCCCCGCTGAGCCCCCCACAGCCACTGCCCTGGGGGGTTTGGGGTGTCTGTGGGATCCCAGGGGGTTTGGGGTGTCTGTGGGATCCCAGGGGGGTTTTTGGGGTGTCTGTGGGTTCCCAGGGGGGTTTGGGGTGTCTGTGGGTTCCCAGGGGTTTTTTTGGGGTGTCTGTGGGATCCCAGAGGGGTTTGGGGTGTCTGTGGGATCCCAGGGGGGTTTTTGGGGTGTCTGTGGGACCCCAGGGGGGTTTGGGGTGTCTGTGGGTTCCCAGGGCTGCCAACGCCCCTCGCTGGCACAGCCCTGCCCTGGCCGGGGGTCTGTGGCCACCGAGTCGCTGTCCCCTGGGCCACCCAGTCCCCTCCAGGACCCCCGTCTGGCCCCCCAGCCCCTCTCCCTGCCCCTCTCCCAGCCCCCAGGCCAGAGCCCTCCCCGGGCCCAAGTGCTACTTACCTTTAAGAGCTTTTGCAATAAGTCTTTTGAGTGATTTTTTTGTTTCTAAAACTGCATTTTCGGTTCTTATTCTTGTCATTTTTTTATTCTTATGATTTGCTTCCTGACCAAAATTAGGAACTGGGGGGGTCAGTCCTTTGTGTCCAGCGATCACCCAAAGACGACGGATCGGCCACATCCATAAATTTTCTTATGGATTTCTCCTAATGTTTCACCTCCTAAATGTTTCATTTATTTATTTCCTTTCTTTCTTTCTTTTCTCTCTCTTTCCCATTCAAGCTTTTAAAGATGGGGCTGGGATTTGACCTTGAGGCTCGCCTGTTGAACAAAAACGCTTTTTTTTTGTTATTATGTCATTGGCATTTTATATTTCTTATATATAATATATATGACTATATATATGTGTACATATATATATATATATCTATATGCATCATGCCAGTGTAGATACCCATCCGGTAGCATTTAGGCCTTGTTCTTGTGCCATTTTTATTTTTAATTTTAATTTTTTTTTTTTTTTCTGTTACTGATCTCTGAATGCCTTCAAGTGTATAAAGTGTGGAATTCTCTCCGGTATCTGTACTATGTACACACATTTTCATAGGAAGCACAATAAGATGACAGATGCATTGTACATCAATACCTGCTACTCTTAACGATGATATAAAGAATGATATAAATGATAAAACTCCCCCACGCCGAGATTTTTTTTTTTCCCTCTTGCTGAGCTGCTGGAGGTGATTCCCCGGGGAGGAAGGTGGGGATTGGGTTTTGGGATGTTTGTGGAGATGGAAAGGAAAGAAAGAGGAGAAAAAAGGAAAGGAAAGGAGAAGGGAAAGGGAAAGGGAAAAGGGAAAGGGAAAAGGGAAGGGAAAGGGAAAAGGAAAGGGAAAAGGGAAACAGAGGAAAGGGAAAGGGAAAAGGGAAAGGGAAAAGGGAAAGGGAAAAGGGAAAGGGAAAAGGAAAAGGGAAAGGGAAAGGGGAAAGGGAAAAGGGAAAGGGAAAAGGGAAAAGGGAAAGGGAAAAGGGAAAGGGAAAAGGGAAAGGGAAAAGGGAAAGGGAAACGGAGGAAAGGGAAAAGGGAAAAGGGAAAAGGGAAAAGGGAAAAGGGAAAAGGGAAAAGGAAAAGGGAAAAGGGAAAGGGAAAAGGAAAAGGGAAAAGGAAAAGGGAAAAGGGAAACGGAGGAAAGGGAAAAGGGAAAAGGGAAGGAAAGGGAAGGAAAGGGAAAAGGGAAGGGGAAAGAAGGGAAAGGGAAGGGGAAAGGGAAAAAGGGAAGGGAAAGGGAAAAGGGAAGGGAAAAGGAAAGGAAAATGGAAAAGGGAAAGGAAAGGAAAAAGGAAAAGGGAAAAAGGAAAGGAAAAGGGAAAAGGGAAAGGGAAAAGGGAAAGGGAAAAGGGAAAGGGAAAAGGGAAAGGGAAAAGGGAAAGGGAAAAGGGAAACAGAGGAAAGGGAAAGGGAAAAGGGAAACAGAGGAAAGGAAAGGGAAAAGGGAAAAGAATAAACGCTTTGGGCCAGAATTCAGTGCTGCCTGGGATGTCCAGAACATCCCCTGAGCTTCCCTTTCCTCACTGCCTTGCCTTGGGAATTCATCCAGGGCTGGAGTGAGCTGACTTTTGCTCCCAAATGGAGAGAAAAATTAACTCACGCAGAGCTGGTAATCCCTGACCACTCCAACACCCTCAATCCCACCCCTCTAGCTCCCTTTTCTCAAATTCCCTTTCCCTTTCCTCCACTCCCACATCCTCACGGTGTCCATTCCTTCCCCTGATCCCCCAGAACCCCAAAATCCCAATCCCACCCCTGAAGCTCCCTGTTCCCATCCCGAATCCCCCTTCCCACACTCCCAACCCCTCAATTCCAACCCCAAATCCTTCCCTCCGTGGTTTGGGATGCAGCTGGAGTCACCGGCTGGAATTTCACCTCGTTTTTTAACCCCAGAAGGGCACAACCCATATAAAACACAGTTTTTATCCTACAAATCCCCACCTACAAAGAGCAAAAGTAACCACGGAGCAGATCCAACTCTGGGCATCCCAAAAAAATCCCTCCGGGCTCCATGGAGACTGAATAATAGGGAGTGGGCAGGGAATAGTGAAATGCCAAACCCCCCCCGGGTCCCTTGGCTCCCGACGATGTCCCCGCGGCTCCTGGAAATGACAGAGGAGTGATTTGCATCTCAACTAGGACAGCCTCAGCCTGTTCCTGTCCTTCCTGGCCAGGGCTGGAGCTGGAAAGGGCAATGGGGTGGGATTGATTTGGAGGGTGGGGTTTGAAATCTTGGGACTTGAGGGGTGGGATTTGGAGGGTGGGATTTCAGGGGTGGGATTTAAAAGATTGGGATTTGAAGGGTGGGATTGGAAAGGTGGGATTTGCAGGGTGGGATTTGAAACGTGGGATTTCAAGGGTTGGGATTTGAAAGGTGGGATTTGAGGGTGGGATTTGAAGGGTGGGATTTAAAGGGTGGGATTTAAAAGATTGGGATTTGAAGGGTGGGATTGGAAAGGTGGGATTTGAAAGGTGGGGTTTGCAGGGTGGGGTTTGAAGGGTGGGATTTGAAGGTTGGGATTTGAAGGGTGGGATTTGAAGGGTGGGATTATTTGAAGGGTGGGACTTGAAAAGTTGGGATTTGAAAGGTGGGATTCGAAGGGTGGGATGTGAATGGTGGGCTTTGAAGGTTGGGCTTTGAAGGGTGGGGTTTCAAGGGTGGGATTTGGAAGGTGGGGTTTGAAAGGTTGGGATTTGAAGGGTGGGGTTTGAAGGGTGGGATGTGAAAGGTGGGTTTGAAGGGTGGGGTTTGCAGGGTGGGATTTGCAAGGTGGGATTTGAGGGTGGGATTTGAAGGGTGGGATTTGAAGGCTGGGGCTTAAGGGTGGGATTGAAAGGTGGGATTGAAAGGTGGGATTTGAAGGTGGGATTTGAAAGGTGGGTTTGAAGGGTAAAAAAAAAAAAAAAAAAATGGGGTTTGAAGGGTGGGATTTGAAGGGTGGGAGTTGGGGGGGATTTTTGAAGGGTGAGATTTTTGAAGGTTGGGGTTTGAAGGGTGGGATTTGAAGCGTGGGATTTGAGGTGTGGGATTTGAAGAGTGGGATTGGAAGGGTGGGATTTGAGAGGTGGGATTTGAAAGGTGGGGTTTGAGGGTGGAGTTTGAAAGGTGGGATTTGAAAGGTGGGATTAGAAGGGTGGGATTTGAAAGGTGAGATTTGAGGGGTGAGATTTGAAGGGTGGGATTTGAAAGGTTGGGCTTTGAAGGGTGGGGTTTGAAGGGTGGGATTATTTGAAGGGTGAGACTATTTGAAGGGTGGGATTTGAAGGTGGGGTTAAAGGTGGGATTTGAAAGGTGGGGTTTGAAAGGTGGGATTTGAAGGGTGGATTGAAGATGGGATTGAGGGTGGATTTGAGGGTGGGATTTGAAAGTGGGGTTTGAAGGGTGGGATTGAGGTGGGATTTAAAAATTGGGATTTGAAGGGTGGGATTAAAAAAAAAAAAAAAAAAAAAAAAAAGGTGGGATTTGAAAGGCGGGATGTGGATGGTGGGATTGGAAAGGTGGGATTTGAGGGTGGAATTTTTGAAGGGTGGGGTTTAAAGGGTGGGATGTGAACGGTGGATTTAAAAGGTGGGGTTTGAAGGGTGGAGTTTGAAAGGTCGGGTTTGAAGGGTGGGATTTAAAAGATTGGGAGCTGAAGGGTGGGATTTGCAGAGCAGGATTTGAAAGGTGGGAATTGAAAGGTTGGGATTTGAAGGGTGGGGTTTGAAAGGTGGGATTTGAAAGGTGGGATTTGAAGGGTGGGATTTGAAAGTTGGGATTTGAAAGGTTGGGATTTGAAGGGTGGGATTTGGAAGGGTGGGATCTGAAGGGTGGGATTTGAAGGATAGGATCTGAAGGGTGGGATTTGAAAGGTGGGATTTGAAGGGTGGGATTTTAAAGGGTGGGATTTGAAGGGTGGGATCGGAAAGGTGGGATTTGAAGGGTGGGATTTGAAGGGTGGGATATGAATGGTGGGATTGGAAGGTTGGGATTTGAAAGGTGGGATTTGAAAAGTGGGATTTGAAAGGTGGGGTTTGAAAGGTTGGGATTTAAAAGGTTCGATTTGTAGGGTGGGATTTGAGGGGTGGGATTTGAAGGATGAGATTTCAAAGGTGGGATTTGAAAGGTTGGGATTTGAAAGGTGGGATTTGCAGGGTGGGATTGGAAGGGTGGGGTTTGAAACGTGGGATTTGAAAGGTGGGGTTCGAAGGGCAGGATTTGAAAGGTTGGGATCTGAAGGATGGGATCTGAAAGGTGGGATCTGAAGGGCGCTAACGAACCCGATTAACCACGGCCGGAGCTGCCCACCGCCCCTCCCTCCCCACGGCATTCCCGGAGCTCTAATCCCTTCCCGGGAGCTGCTGGCCGCGCTGGGAGCAGGTCACCCTGTCCATCTGTCACCTCCCTGCCCGGCGCAGCTCTCCCGGTGTCACCGAATCTGCGGGAAACACAAAAACCCTCCAACAACATTTTTAATGTCAGAGAGTCAAGGCGTTGCTTTATTATCTGGTCAGGATGTTGTTCTGTGCCACAGAAATCATCTCATCCACACTCAGCCCGGCTGTGCAGAGAGAATCATTCCAGGATAGATGATTTTACTCGATTTTTTAGATATTTTATACAGTAAAAATACATAGGAAATATGTATACATATACTTTGGGTCAGTGTTCATTGGTCTAAAGTTGAGCAAATCCTCAATATTCAGTTCCTCATTGGATCTGAATTTCCTAACCTCTGATGTTAATTAGGTTTTTCATTCTTCAGTTGTTCTTATCAGTCTTTTCTGGGCCAGGATGTCTTCAGCCCTGCTGGAGGTGATCTGGGGTGGATGTTTGTGATAGTCACTGATGTCCTGTGGATGTTCTGTTAACATCCTTTATCTTTCTGGTTCATTTTCCTTTATTTTTTCTATATTTCTTTATCTTTCTGGTTCATTTTCCTTTATTTTTTCTATAGTTCTTTATCTTTCTGGTTAATTTTCCTTTATTTTTTCTGTATTTCTTCATCTTTCTGGTTCATTTTCCTTTATTTTTTCTATATTTCTTCATCTCTCTGGTTCATTTTCCTTTATTTTTTCTATATTTCTTTATCTTTCTGGTTCATTTTCCTTTATTTTTTCTATATTTCTTTATCTCTCTGGCTATCTCCGGGGTCACTCCCAATCTGTTGACACGCTGAGTCCACCAGACCTCACCTGGCAGAACAACACCCTGAAAGAAACCTAAAATTCCTTTTTTTGGGATAAAGACAAACAAAACCTTTGACTAAAGTTATAAAAATTTTTAACCTGGTCTATTTTCCAGCACCAGGAGGACTCAGAGGAGGTGTTTGAGCTCTGGAATTGCAGGACAGGTACCACAGGGAGCAGCTTGTGGATGGAATGTGGAAAAAAATTGCATTTTTCAAGTCTCCAGTGTGTTGGAGCACGGTGAGAACATCATCCTGAGCTTTCAGACTGTTCAGCATCCAAAAACTCTCAGCTTGCTGAGGATTGATTCAATCCCAGTCGAGCCTGGAGACACTTCAGAGACCAACTCAGAGCAGTGGGTATTTGCTTTATGTGTATTTATTTATATGTATAAATTTGCTATATATATTTGCTTTAGATATATATATTTACACCAGGTGTGTGGGGAATTCTCTCCACCAAACACACACCTCAGTCCCCCCAAAGACACAGTGTTACAGGTAAAATTCATGAATATTCATCACATTCTCCAGGATAGGAGTGGCTATACAAATTACTTCTCGTAAGTCATTAATATTATTAGCGATTTCTTGTGCTCAATAGCAAAAGGATTCCTTTTTTCCCCTTTTATCTTGATAAGATTAATGGAATCCACAAGACCAGAAATATCTGCCTTCAGCCTCCTTTTCCTTTTTCCTATTTCTTTTCCTTTTTCCTATTTCTTTTTCTTTTTCCTATTTCTTTCCCTATTTCTTTTCCTTTTTCCTTTTTCCTTTTTCCCCTTTCCTTTCCCTTTCCTTTCCTTTTTCCTTTCCTTTCCCCTTTCCTTTCCCTTTTCCTTTCCCTTTTCCTTTCCCTTTCCCTTTCCCTTTCCCTTTCCCTTTCCCTTTTCCCTTTCCTTTCCTTTCCTTTCCTTTCCTTTCCTTTCCTTTCCTTTCCTTTCCTTTCCTTTCCTTTCCTTTCCTTTCCTTTCCTTTCCTTTCCTTTCCTTTCCTTTCCTTTCCTTTCCTTTCCTTTCCTTTCCTTTCCTTTCCTTTTTCCTATTTATTTTTCTTTTTCTTTCCTATTTCTTTTCCTTTTTCCTTTTCTTTCTTTTTTTTCCTTTCCTTTCCTTTTTTTTCCTTCTCTTCCTTTCCTTCACCCACCATGGTGTGACTGCACACTTGGCTTTTTCCACTGATTAATTCCGACTGGATTTGTGTCCCTTTTTTGCTCTAAACTGCTTCAGGGAAAAGAAATTTAATGTTAATATTTGCAGAAATTGGCCTTTAACTCCAACCTCCTGCTCTTTTTGGGACCCCAGGGGAGATGGGAATCCTTTTCCTGGTGCACAAACCGGACCCCTTCGTGGCCATTTGTTTTCCCCGTAGGTTTCGTCCCTAAAATCCCTAAAATCCCAAAATCCCTGAGGTTGGAAAAGCTTTTTAAGATTGTCAAGTCCAACCTGTGAGTGATGCCCAGCAGAGCAGTGAGTGTCACCCCCAGTCCCACATCCTCAGGGTCCCCATTCCTTCCCCAAATCCCCCAGAACCCCAAAATCCCAATTTCAACAGCCCTGAAGGTCCCTGTTCTCAAATTCCCTTTCCACACCCCCAGTCCCACATCCTCACGGTGTCCATTCCTTCCCCAGATCCCCCAGAACCCCAAAATCCCAATCACAGCCCTGAAGGTCCCTGTTCCCATCCCCGATCCACCTTCCCACACTCCCAACCCCTAACAACCCCAAATTCCGACCCCAGCTCTGACCCCAATTCCGACCCCAATTCCGACCCCAAATTCTGACCTAATTCTGACCCCAACTCTGACCCCAAATTCCAATCCCAACTCTGACCCCATATTCCGACCCCATATTCCAGCCCCAAATTCCGACCCCAAATTCTGACCCCAATTCCAATCCCAATTCCAACTCCATATTCTGACCCTAATTCCAACCCCAACTCTAACCCCAATTCCAACTCCAATTCCAACCCCAATTCCGACCCCAAATTCTGACCCCAGTCCCAACCCCAATTCCAACCCCAACTCGAACCCCAATTCCAACCCTAATTCCGACCCTCATTCCGACCCCTAATGACCCCAATTCCAACCCCAATTCCCAACCCCAAATTCCCACCCCAATCTGAACCCCAATTCCGATCCAAATTGACCCCAACTCCGACCCCAATTCCCACCCCAACTCTGACCCCAATTCTGACCCCAAATTCCATCCCCAATTCCAACCCCTTATTCCGACTCCAAATTCCGACCCCAAATTCTGACCCCAATTCCAATCCGAGTTCCAACCCCAATTCCAACTCCATATTCCGACCCCAATTCTGACTTCAAATCCCGACCCCAACTCCAACCCCTAATGACCCCAATTCCGACCCCAATTCTGACCCCAACTTTGACCCCAATTCCAACCTCCAATGACCCCAATTCCGACCCCAAGAGCCCAAATCCCAACCCCAATCCCAACCCCAATCCCAACCCCACTCGCCCCATACTCGCACCGCGGTCCTCCCGCCCGCAGGGGGGCGCTGTTGCCGGCGGGCACCGTCAGCCCCTCCCCGGCCCTCCTCGCGCCCCGCCGGGCCGTTTCCGGTTCCGCTCCCTTTGTGCGGGACAAGATGGCGGCGCGGGCCGGGTTCCAGTCGGGGCCTGCGAGCGGCGGCGGCGCCGGAGCCGCTCCGGGAGCCGCGCTGGGCCCGGGAACGCCGGCCGGGGCGGTGCGCATGGGCCCGGCGCCGGGGCAGGGGCTGTACCGCTCGCCGCTGCCCGGAGCCGCCTACCCGGTGAGGCGGGGCCGTGTGGGGCGGCGCGGGGCGGGGCGCGGCGGCGGGCGCGGCGGGAGCTGACCGGCTCTGTTCTCTCCGCAGCGCCCCGGGATGCTGCCGGGCGGCCGGCTGGCGCCGCAGGGCCCGGCCATGGGCCCGCCCGGGTACGGGGGCAGCCCCGCGGTGCGGCCCGCGCTGGCGCAGGCCGGGCTGGACCAGGCTCGGAAGAGACCCGCGCCGCAGCAGCTCCAGCAGGTGCAGCCGCAGGCCGTGCCCAACCGCAACCACAAGTGAGAGACGGGCCGAGGGAGCGTCCCGGGGCTGACGGGGGCATCCCGGGGCTAACGGGGGCATCCCCGGCTACTGGGGACATCCCGGGGCTAACGGGGGTAACGGGACATCCCCGGATATTGGGGACATCAGGGAGCATCCCGGGGCTATTGGGAACATCCCCAGCTATTGGGAACATCCCCAGCTATTGGGGGCATCGTGGAGCACCCTAGGGCTAACGGGGACATCTCCGGCTGTTGGGAGCATCCCCGGCCACTGGGGACATCCCGGGGCTATTGGGGACATCCTGGAGCACCCCGGAGCTAACGGGGACATCTCCAGCTATTGGGGACATCCCAGGGCATCCCCAGACAAAGGAAGCATCTCCGGGCATCAGCAACATCCCTGGGCAGAGGGAGCATCCCGGAGCTAACGGGGACATCCCGGGTTGCTGGGGACATCCTGGGGCTATTGGGGACATCCCGGAGCATCCTGGGGCTAACAGGGACATCCCAGGCTACTGGGGACATCCCGGGCTACTGGGGACATCCTGGAGCATCCTGGGGCTAAGGGGGACATCCCGGGTTACTGGGGACATCCCGGGGCTATTGGGGACATCCTGGAGCATCCAGGGGCTAATGGAGACATCCCGGGCTGTTGGGGACATCCCGGCTATTGGGGACATCTCCCGCTCTTGGGGACATCCCCGGCTACTGGGGACATCCCGGGGCTAACGGGGACATCCTGGAGCATCCCGGGTCTAGCGGGGGCATCGCAGGCTATTGGGGACATCTCCAGCTATTGGGGACATCCCCATCTCTTGGGGACATCCCAGGGCATCCCCAGCCATCTCCGGGCATCAGCACTATCCCTGGGCAGAGGGGACATCCCTGGGCTATTGGGGACATCCCAGAGCATCCTGGGGCTATTGGGGACATCCCTGGCTGTTGGGGACATCCTGGAGCATCCCGGGGCTACTGGGGACATGTCCAGCTCTTGGGGACATCCCAGAGCATCCTGGGGCTATTGGGGACATCACCAGCTACTGGGGACATCCCCAGCTCTTGGGGACATCCCAGGACATCCCCAGCCATCTCTGGGCATCAGCACCATCCCTGGGCAGAGGGGACATCCCTGGGCTACTGGGGACATCCCAGAGCTTCCTGGGGCTACTGGGGACATCCCTGGCTGTTGGGGACATCCCGGAGCATCCCGCGGCTATTGGGGACATCCCCAGCTCTTGGGGACATCCTGGGACATCCTCAGCCCTCTCCAGCCATCAGCACCATCCCTGGGCAGAGGGGACATCCCTGGGCTATTGGGGACATCCCAGAGCATCCTGGGGCTATTGGGGACATCCCAGAGCATCCTGGGGCTACTGGGGACATCCCAGCTATTGGGGACATCCCAGGGCTATTGGGAACATCCCAGGGCTATTGGGGACATCCCGGCTATTGGGGACATCCCGGCTATTGGGGACATCCCGGCTATTGGGGACATCCCAGGGCTATTGGGGACATCCGGGAGCATCCTGGGACTACTGGGGACATCCCCAGCTACTGGGGACATCCTGGGGCTATTGGGGACATCCCTGGGCAGAGGGGACATCTGCTGGGTTATTTTGGGATCCAGGAGGAATTTCTTCATGGAAATCATCATTAGAAAAGCTTAAAAAGGCATTAGAAGGAGCTGCCCAGGCAGGTTTGGGGTTCCCATCCCTGGAGGCATCCAGGGAAGGACTGGATGTGTCACTCAGAGCTCTGGGCTGGTGACAAGGTGGACATGTGGTGACACAGGTTGGACTCGATTTTGGGGGTTTTATCCAGCCTCAGGGATTGTGGAGTTTTTGGCAATCCTGCAGCACTCAGGGGGCTGAAAGGTCCTGTCAGATCCCTGAGAATCCCCCCAGGAGGACTCTCAGATCCTTGTGAATCCCCCCAGGGCTGGAGGACTCTCAGCTCCCCAGGGACAACCCAAGGATGTGAGTTTGTCACATCCCTGTGTCCTGATGGTGACAGTGGCATTCATCCTGGATTTAAAATCAGCTGGAAAAGCCAATCAACCCGAAGCTGATTGGGGCTGGGGAGTCACTTGGGGTGGGTTTGGTGTCAGATCCACCTCCTCCAGGGGTGCAGCTCCTTCCCAACCTGCTTTTCAGGGGATGTAACTCACTGAGTGCTCAGGGGATGGGAAAGGTTGAGATAACCAGTTAGTCATGGCCCAGGTAGCTGGGGAGTCACTGGGCAGTCAGTGCAGCTTTGAATTCCCATTTTCACTCTTGTTTTGTGAATTCCCATTTCCCATTCACTTTGAGAATTCCCATTTCCCATTCACTTTGAGAATTCCCATTTCCCATTCCCTTTGAGAATTCCCATTTCCCAGTCCCTTTGTAAATTCCCATTTCCCATTCACTTTCTGAATTCCCATTCACTTTGTGAGTTCCCATTTCCCGTTCCCTTTGAGAATTCCCATTTTCACTCCTGTTCTGTGAATTCCCATTTCCCATTCACTTTGAGAATTCCCATTTTCACTCCTGTTTTGGGAATTCCCATTTCCCATTCACTTTGTGAATTCCCCTTTCCCATTCACTTTGGGAATTCCCATTTTCACTCCTGTTTTGTGAATTCCCATTTCCCATTCGCTTTATGAATTCCCAGTTCCCATTCCCTTTGAGAATTCCCATTTTCACTCCTGTTTTGTGAATTCCCATTTCCCATTCGCTTTATGAATTCCCAGTTCCCATTCCCTTTGAGAATTCCCATTTTCACTCCTATGTTGTGAATCCCCATTTCCCATTCACTTTGAGAATTTCCATTTTCACTCCTGTCTTGTGAATTCCCATTCACTTTCTAAATTCCCATTTTCACTCCCATTTTGTGAATTCCCATTTTCACTCCTGTTCTGTGAATTCCCATTGCCCATTCACCTTCTGAATCCCCATTTCCCATTCGCTTTGTGAATTCCCATTTCCCATTCCCTTTGAGAATTCCCATTTTCACTCCTGTTCTGTGAATTCCCATTTCCCATTCACTTTGTGAATTCCCGTTTCCCATTCCCTTTCTAAATTCCCATTTTCCCTCCTGTTTTGTGAATTCCCATTTCCCATTCCCTTTGTGAATTCCCATTTCCCATTCCCTTTCTAAATTCCCATTTTCACTCCTGTCTTGTGAATTCCCATTTCCCATTCCCTTTGAGAATTCCCATTTCCCATTCCCTTTGTAAATTCCCATTTCCCATTCCCTTTGTGAATTCCCATTTTCACTCCCGTTTTGCCTTTTGCCTCTTCAGCGCCAAGAAGAAGAAGATGGCAGACAAAATCCTCCCGCAGAGGGTGAGTGGACACAGGGTTTGGGGGAAACTGAGGCAGCCTGGGGCACTCTGGGGAGCTCATGGGCATCTCCATCCTTGCCTGGCACAGATCAGGGAGCTCGTGCCTGAGTCCCAGGCCTACATGGACCTGCTGGCCTTCGAGAGGAAGCTGGACCAGACCATCATGAGGAAACGCCTGGATATCCAGGAGGCTCTCAAACGCCCCATCAAGGTAGGGGAATCCATGGGTTTGGCCAGGTTTGGAGGCTCCTGAGCTCAGGAGGGCACTGGGGTGTGGCGTGTCAGAGATCCCAGTGCTTTTATCCAGGTTTGGAAGTTCCTGAGCTCAGGAGGATTCTGAAAGTTCACGTCCTGTGGGTATGGAATGTCAGAGATCCCAGTGCTTTTATCCAGGTTTGGAAGTTCCTGAGCTCAGGAGGACTCTAAAAGTTCACGTCCTGTGGGTATGGATTGTCAGAGATCCCAATGCTTTTATCCAGATTTGGAAGTTCCTGAGCTCAGGCGGACTCTGAAAGGTGACATCCTGTGGGTGTGACATATCAGAGATCTCAGTGCTTTTATCCAGGTTTGGAAGTTCCTGAGCTCAGGAGGACCCTGAAAGGTGACATCCTATGGGTGTGGAATGTCAGAGATCCCAATGTTTTTATCCAGATTTGGAAGTTCCTGAGCTCAGGAAGACCCTGAAAGGTCACATCCTATGGGTGTGGAATGTCAGAGATCCCAATGTTTTTATCCAGATTGGAAGTTCCTGAGCTCAGGAGGACTCTGAAAGGTCACATCCTGTGGGTGTGGCATGTCAGAGATCCCAGTGCTTTTATCCAGGTTTGGAAGCTCTTGAGCTCAGGCAGCAGGAGGGCACTGAAAAATCATGTCCTGTTGGTGTGGAATGTCAGAGATCCCAGTGCTTTTATCCAGATTTGGAAGCTCCTGAGCTCAGGAGGACTCTGAAAGGTCCTGTCCTGAGTATGACATGTCAGAGATCCCAGTGCTCTGGACACAGCCAAGGTCTGGGACCAGCAACACCTCTGTCCTTGCTGTCTGCCCCAGGAGAGGGGAATGTGGGGCTGAAATTCAGCTCGGTTTTACCTCTCAAACACCCCATCAAGGTAGGGGAATCCATGGTTTTATCCAGGTTTGGAAGTTCTTGAGCTCAGGAGGACTCCGAAAAGTCATGTTCTGTGGGTGTGACATAGAGATCCCAGTGCTTTTATCCAGATTTGGAAGTTCCTGAGCTCAGGAGGACTCTGAAAGGTCATGTCCTGTGGGTGTGGCATGTCAGAGATCCCAGTGCTTTTATCCAGGTTTGGAAGTTCCTGAGCTCAGGCAGCAGGAGGACACTGAAAAATCATGTCCTGTTGGTCTGGAATGTCAGAGATCCCAATGTTTTTATCCAGATTTGGAGGCTCTTGAGGTCAGGAGGACTCTGAAAGGTGACATCCTGTGGGTGTGGCATGTCAGAGATCCCAATGTTTTTATCCAGATTTGGAAGCTCCTGAGCTCAGGAGGACACTGAAAGGTCATGTTTGGAAGTTCCTGAGCTCAGGAGGACTCTGAAAATCATGTCCTGTGGGTGTGGCATGTCAGAGATCCCAGTGCTCTGGACACAGCCAAGGACTGGGACCAGCAACACCTCTGTCCTTGCTGTCTGCCCCAGGAGAGGGAAAACATGAAGCAGCTAAAATTCAGCTCAGTTTTATCCAAGCCTATGCAGGACAGTCAGCCCTTTCCATGACATTTCACCCTGAGCTGATGCTTTTCCTCGTAGCAAAAATGAAAGTCCTTTACACAATTAACCCTGAGCTGATGCTTTTTCTTGTGGCAAAAATGAAAGTCCTTTACACAACAATTAACCCTGAGCTGATGCTTTTCCTCATAGCAAAAATGAAAGTCCTTTACACAACAATTAACCCTGAGCTGATGCTTTTCCTCATAGCAAAAATAAAAGTCCTTTACACGACAATTAACCCTGAGCTGATGCTTTTCCTCGTGGCAAAAATGAAAGTCCTTTACACAACAATTAACCCTGAGCTGATGCTTTTCCTCATAGCAAAAATAAAAGTCCTTTACACAACAATTAACCCTGAGCTGATGCTTTTTCTTATAGCAAAAATGAAAGTCCTTTGCACAACAATTAACCCTGAGCTGATGCTTTTCCTCGTAGCAAAAATAAAAGTCCTTTACACAACAATTAACCCTGAGCTGATGCTTTTCCTCATAGCAAAAATGAAAGTCCTTTACACAACAATTAACCCTGAGCTGATGCTTTTCCTCATAGCAAAAATGAAAGTCCTTTACACAACAATTAACCCTGAGCTGATGCTTTTCCTCATAGCAAAAATAAAAGTCCTTTACACAATTAACCCTGAGCTGATGCTTTTTCTTGTGGCAAAAATGAAAGTCCTTTACACAACAATTAACCCTGAGCTGATGCTTTTCCTCATGGCAAAAATGAAAGTCCTTTACACAACAATTAACCCTGAGCTGATGCTTTTTCTTGTGGCAAAAATGAAAGTCCTTTACACGACAACTAACCCTGAGCTGATGCTTTTTCTTGTGGCAAAAATGAAAGTCCTTTACACGACAATTAACCCTGAGCTGATGCTTTTCCTCGTAGCAAAAATGAAAGTCCTTTACATGACAATTAACCCTGAGCTGATGCTTTTCCTCGCAGCAAAAGAGAAAGCTGAGGATTTTCATCTCCAACACCTTCAACCCAGCCAAGTCGGACGCCGAGGACGGCGAAGGAACCGTCGCCTCCTGGGAGCTGCGCGTGGAAGGACGGCTGCTGGAGGATGTAAGTGACAAACACCCAGCCTCAGAGGACACTCTGCATCTGGAATTGGCAGTAAAACCAGTTTTTTAGTGTCTGGAGAGCACAGCTGGGGCTTGATATCCTCCTCCATCTCTGTTTCCCAAGGAGTCTGATGGTGCCGAGACCGAGAGCCCCGGCTTGGAGACCGATGGGTATCCCCATGAGTTTGTCCAAAGTTCTTAGAGCTGTGAGAATCCTTGGTGACAGCAGCTCAGTGGCACTCGTGTCCCAAACTCTGAGAAGCAGGGCACTGGCATTGTACGTAACCACTAAGGGGTTTAACTCCTGCAAGCTCATCTTTAACTCCAGCCTTTCCCTTCCTCGCTCGGAAAATCTGATTTTTGAGCACAAAAAAACATGGTGAATTCAGGTGGTCAGAACTTCCAGGAGCTTCCAGGTGGCTGTGCTTGAACGCTGAGACTTGCTGCCCCTTAACCCTCTTCCTCCCTGTGTTGCTTGCAGTCTGCTCTGTCCAAATACGATGCCACCAAGCAGAAAAGGAAATTCTCGTCCTTCTTTAAATCTCTGGTCATTGAACTTGATAAAGACCTGTATGGCCCTGACAATCACCTAGTAGAGGTGAGCTGCTTTTCGCTGTGTTTCCTCTAAAAGTGGGTTGGTTTTTCACCAGGCTGGGGGTTTGTGTTTCATTTATAAACAAGGGAGGTGGGAATCCTTGAAGCTCCTGGGAACCAGGAGCTCTGAAATTCTCACTTTGGCTTTTCCTCTCACTCGCTGGAGTAGATGTATTTACTCTTGTTTCGAGCTGTAGGTGGGAAAAATCGGATTTTTTCCCTAGCTGGGTGGGATTTAAGCAAAGCTTTTGGGTGCCCAGCAGCAGGAACAGGGTGTTTCTAAATTCCCTCTCCTGTCCCAGTGGCACAGGACTGCTACCACTCAGGAGACAGATGGTTTCCAGGTGAAGAGGCCAGGAGATGTCAACGTGCGCTGCACAGTCCTGCTGATGTTGGATTACCAGGTAGGACAGGAGGGAGAAATTCCTCCTGGAGTGTCCTTCCCCATCCCTGAAATCACCCAAAGCCAGGTTGGATGGGGTTTGAATAAACAAACTGGTCCAGTGGAACATGTCTCTGTCCATGCCAGGCGGTGGAATGAGATTTTTTTATTTAAAATTGCTTTTTTTAGGAGCAGAAAGGCTTTGCAAAGTGAGTGCTTTGCTGCCCTGGTAAAATCCTTGCTCACTTCTGTGACTTTGGCTAACTAGAAAAGCATTGGGGGAATGACTCAGCTCAACTAGAGGTGA
Source organism: Lichenostomus cassidix (assembly GCF_008360975.1). Classification (NCBI taxonomy): domain Eukaryota; kingdom Metazoa; phylum Chordata; class Aves; order Passeriformes; family Meliphagidae; genus Lichenostomus; species Lichenostomus cassidix. Next base: position 1,563,263 of record NC_139509.1, read on the forward strand.
AAAAATGAATTCCATAATTGGAAAATAATGATCAGAACCAATCAGTGCTCACAGTGGGGCTGTGGTTGGTCACACCTGATGTTCCTGTCATGGGCTGTGGGGGTTGGAGAAGCACATTTGTGCCTCAAATGTATGTAAAATTATAAAAAACTAACAGTTTGAGAACCCTGGATTTTTAAAAATGTGAGGAAACTCAACAAACTAACAGTTGAAGAACCTTGGATTTTTAAAAATACAAGTAAACTCATAACAAACTAACAGTTTAAGAACCCTGGATTTTAAAAAATACTACTAAATTCCTAACAAACTAACAGTTTAAGAACCCTGGATTTTTAAAACTGTGAGTAAACTCCTAACAAACAGTTGAAGAACCCTGGATTTTTAAAAAGATGAATAAACTCCTAACAAACTAACAGTTTGAGTAAACTCATAACAAACTAGCAGTTCAAGAACCCTGGATTTTTAAAATTATGAGTAAATTAACAAACTAACAGTCTAAGAACCCTGAATTTTTGCAATAAAGTGTCTTTGCCATAGATTGTGTGTTTAACACCACAACCCAACCCAACCCAACCCATTCCACGATTCCATGCTGGGAGCAGCATGGAATAATATTATAATATTACAAATATTATAAAATGATTATAAAATATTATGAAATATATAATTATATATTATAAAATATATTGATATATTTTATATATTATTATAAATTATATATTATATATTATTATAAATTATATAAATTATAAATATATTATTATAAATTATATAAATCATTATAAAATAGTATTATTTATAAATATTACTATAAATAACAGCAGCAGTGCTATTATTTACATCTGGAGCCATTTCAGATTTGTCTCTGGTTTTTTTTTTCAGCCTCCCCAGTTCAAGCTGGACCCACGGCTGGCTCGGCTGCTGGGCATCCACACCCAGACCAGACCTGTGATCATCCAGGCCCTGTGGCAATACATCAAAACCCACAAGCTGCAGGATCCCCACGAGAGGGAATTTGTCATCTGTGACAAGTACCTGCAGCAGGTGAGCAGCTTTGGGGCTGCAGGAGCAGCACCTGGGTGGTGGGAATTGATTCTGTTGTATTTAAAAGAAGTTAAATGTGATAATAAACCAAGTTGTTGCTTGGTTGTGAGGATGGAATAGAAACTTGGAGAAATTAGAAAGAGAAAAATTGAAATTACTTGGTTGTGAGGAGATGTCTGAAGTTGGGTTTTAGGGCATGGGGTTTGTTGTGGAAGAGGATGGGTGTGAGAAACCTGCAAGATGAAGCTCAAAGCAGGTCAGAAAAGCAAGAGAGAGAAGCAAAAAGAGAGCAATTTGCCGTTTACAATACAATAAATAGTATTAATTTATTGTTAATCGGCAATACATGAAAACCCACAAGCTGCAGGATCCCCACGAGAGGGAATTTGTCATCTGTGACAAGTACCTGCAGCAGGTGAGCAGCTTTGGGGCTGCAGGAGCAGCACCTGGGTGGTGGGAATTGATTCTGTTGTATTTAACAGAAGTTAAATGTGATAATGAACTAAGTTATTACTTTGTTGTGAGGATGGAATAGAAACAGGAGATGTCTGAGGTTGGGGTTTAGAGCATGGGGTTTGTTGTGGAAGAGGATGGGTGTGAGAAACCTGCAAGATGCAGCTCAAAGCAGGTCAGAAAAGCAAGAGAGAGAAGCAAAAAGATAGCAATTTGCCGTTTACAATACAATAAATAGTATTAATTTATTGTTAATCGGCAATACATCAAAACCCACAAGCTGCAGGATCCCCACGAGAGGGAATTTGTCATCTGTGACAAGTACCTGCAGCAGGTGAGCAGCTTTGGGGCTGCAGGAGCAGCACCTGGGTGGTGGGAGTTGATTCTGTTACGTTCAACAGAAGTTAAATGTAATAAAAAACGAAGTTATTGCTTGGTTGTGAGGATGGAATAGAAACTTGGAGAAATTAGAAATAGAAAAATAGAAATTACTTGGTTGTGAGGAGATGTCTGAGGTTGGGTTTTAGGGCATGGGGTTTGTTGTGGAAGAGGATGGGTGTGAGAAACCTGCAAGAGGAAGTTCAAAGCAGGTCAGAAAAGCAAGAGAGAGAAGCAAAAAGAGAGCAATTTGCCATTTACAATACAATAAATTGTATTAATGCGTTGTTAATCGGTTTTGTTCGTTTGTTTAACAATTTGTTGTTAATTGGAGAATTGCTAATTCTCCTGAAGTGGTTAAGGAGAATTAGAGTATTCAATACACATCTTGTGTGTTGAATATTCTGATTTTCCTTAACCAATCTAGGACAAGCTGCAAATCCTACAACATTTACTCACAACCTATAAGAATCATCACATTACCATATTTTAAATATTCTAATTCTCATTAACCAATCCAGAACAAGCTGCAAACCCTAAAACATTTACATACAACCTGTAAGAATCATCCCATTACCATATAGAGTTATATTTTGAATACTCTAATTCTCATTAACCAATGCAGAACAAGCTACAAACCCTACAACATTTACACACAACCTATAAGAATCATCCCATTACCATACAGGGTTATATTTTAAACCCTAAAAAACCTGGTTTTTGAACTCTCTGCCATCAGGCAGGGTTCTCTCAAGAAGCTGGATTACCTCCAGCAGCCACACCATTGTTTCCTGGTTATCCTTCAACTCAAACCTTGTCTTCATCTCAATCTCTCTTATCCTTTCCACATTCTCAGCATCTTTTCCGAGGTAAATCATATCCATAAGGCTTTCCTATTTCATCTTCCCCAACACTGGATCACTTTTCCTGTCGCTGTTGAGCCGCTAGCAGAGTAAAAGAACCCAGTTCTCAGTGGCAAGAAGGAAAAAGACCTTTATTGTTTTGATTTCATCACATATATAGAGTTTCCAAAGGTCACCCAGATTGGTCAGTCAGAAACCTCCCCCTAGGCCAGATTGGCCAGGTCTGCACCGTCCAAATCTTGGGACACTGTTTTTAATAACATCCAAACTTTATTTATAAAACACAAAAAGAATTCTCATGGCAAAGGCCTGTGCTAGCCACATTTTCCCACCTGGGTTTCTTCACCGAGCCCCTGCTCCTCGCTCAGCCCTGTCTGTGTTGCAGATATTCGAGTCGCAGAGGATGAAGTTCTCTGAAATCCCGCAGAGGCTCCACGCGCTGCTGATGCCCCCTGAGCCCATCATCATCAACCACGTGATCAGGTGAGGCTGCGCCAGGTGAGCTCCTCGGGCCAGGTAAGGGTGGGAGGGATGGGCAGAGAGTGAGATGTGTCCCCATTGTCAGCAGCGGTTCCCGTGTTGTCGCTGTTGTCAGTGTTGTCACTGTTGTCACTGTTGTTGTCCTTGTTGTCCTTGTTGTCCCTGTTGTTGTCCCTGTTGTTGTCCCTGTTGTTGTCACCGTTCTGTTGTCGTCACTGTTGTCACTGTTGTACTGTTGTCACTGTTGTTGTCGCTGTTGTCACTGTTGTTGTCGCTGTTGTCGCCGTTGTTGTCGCTGTTGTCCCTGTTGTCCCTGTTGTCGCTGTTGTCGCTGTTGTTGTCACTGCTGTTGTTGCTGTTGTCCCTGTTGTCCTTGTTGTCACTGTTGTCACTGTTGTCCTGTTGTCACTGTTGTCCCTGTTGTTGTCGCCGTTGTCACTGTTGTTGTCACCGTTGTTATCCCTGTTGTGCCTGTTGTCACTGTTGTCACTGTTGTTGTCACCGTTGTTGTCACCACTGTTGTCACTGTTGTACTGTTGTCATCACTGCTGTACTGTTGTCACTGTTGTCACTGTTGTTGTCACTGTTGTTGTCACCGTTGTTGTCACCACTGTTGTACTGTTGCTGTCACTGTTGCTGTCACTGTTGCTGTCACTGTTGTTGTCCCTGTTGTCGCTATTGTCACTGTTGTACTGTTATCGCTGTTGTCCCTGTTGTCACTGTTGTTGTCCCCGTTGTCGCTGTTGTAACCGTTGTCACTGTTGTCCCTGTTGTCCCCGTTGTCCCCGTTGTCCCTGTTGTTGTCACTATTGTTGTCCCTGCTGTCCCTCTTGTTGTCCCTGCTGTCCCTGTTGTCACCGTTGTCACTGCTGTCACCACTGTCCCTGCTGTCACTGTCCCTTTGTACAAGAGCTGCCTCCTCCCTCATTACCACATCCCTCCTCCAAAGCACTCCCACCTCCCTGCTGTCCTTGCTGTGGCTACAAACCTGCTTGGAGCAATCACTCCTTTCTTCTGCTGCTTCTGGGGCTCAGGCTGACAGTGGCATGGCTTGTCCCTGTCCCTGTCCCTGTCCCTGTCCCTGTCCCTCTCCCTGCCTGCAGATCATGTGCTGCAGCATCCCGGAGAAGCTACACTTGTTGCTTTTTACAGCTTCTCCTGGCTTTTCCCTCCTTTCTGGAGCTACTCCTTGATTTTATTCTCCTTTCTGGAGCTACTCCCTGATAATTTTTTTTTCTCCTTTCTGGAGCTACTCCTTGATTCTGTTCTCCTTTCTGGAGCTACTCCTTGATTTTATTCCCCTTTCTGATAATTTTTTTCCCTCCTTTCTGGAGCCACTCCCTGATTCTATTATCCTTTCTGGAGTTACTCCCTGACATTTTTTTTTCCTCCTTTCTGGAGCTACTGCTTGATTCTGTTCTTCTTTCTGGAGCTACTCCCTGATTCTATTCTACTTTCTGGCGCTATTCCCTCGTTTTGTTCTCCTTTCTGGAGCTACTCCCTGATAATTTTTTTCCTCCTTTCTGGAGCTACTCCCTGACTCCATTCTCCTTTCTGGAGTTACTCCCTAATATTTTTTTCCTCCTTTCTGGAGCTACTCCCTGATTCTAATTTCCTTTACGGAGTTACTCCCTGATTCTATTCTCCTTTCTGGAGCTACTCTTTGATTCTGTTCTCCTTTCTGGAGCTACTCCTTGATTCTATTCTCCTTTCTGGAGCTCCTCCTTGATTCTGTTATCCTTTCCGGAGCTATTTCTTGATTTTATTCTCCTTTCTGAAGTTACTCCCTAATAATTTTTTTCCTCCTTTCTGGAGCTACTCCCTGATTTTGTTCTCCTTTCTGGAATTACTCCCTGATTTTTTTTCCCCCCTCCTTACTGGATCTACTTCCTCATTCTATTCTCTTTTCTGGAGCTACTCCCTGATATTTTTTGTTCTCCTTTCTGGAGCTACTCCCTCATTCTGTTCTCCTTTCTGGAGCTACTCCTTGATTCTCCTATCCTTTCTGGAGCTACTCCCTGATAATTTTTTTTCCTCCTTTCTGGAGCTACTTGTTCTCCTTTCTGGAACTCATTTTGTTCTCCTTTCTGGAGCTACTCCCTGAATTTTTTCCCCCTTCCTTGCTGGAGTTACCCCCTGATTTTATTCTTTCTGGATCTACTCCTTGATTTTATTCTCCTTTCTGGAGTTACTCCCTGATTTTTTTTTTTTTTCTCCTTTCTGTAGCTACTCCCTCATTCTGTTCTCATTTCTGGAGCTACTCTCTGATTCTGTTATCCTTTCTGGAGCTACTCCCTGATAATTTTTTTTCTCCTTCCTGGATCTACTCCCTGATTTTTCCCCTCCTCCTTTCTGGAGCCAATCCCTGATTTTGCCTTCCTGTGGATGTCCCCAGTGTTGACCCAAACGACCAGAAGAAGACAGCCTGCTATGACATTGACGTGGAGGTGGACGACACCCTGAAAACTCAGATGAATTCCTTCCTGCTCTCCACAGCCAGCCAGCAGGAGATTGCTGCTCTGGATAACAAGGTAGGAAAAGCTCCTTCAGCTTTGCTCTCCTCGTTGCTGGGCAGGGTTGTGTCTCTGGAGGAGGTGAGCCTGGGCAGGACAGCAGTGCTCTGTTGTTTGGAAGCTGCAGAGCTGGAAATGAAATTAAATTTTTAAAGCAAACTATGGGAAAATTGATAATATTTAGAGCCACAGACTGGGAATTGAAAATCCTAATAAGTCAACCAGAGAGTGTAAGAATTTGTCTCCATGTGTTGAACATCTTGATGTTTTTGACTTCTCCCCTGCTCAGCAGTTCCATTCTGAGTTTTTCTCCTTCAGATCCACGAAACCATCGAGACCATCAACCAGCTGAAGACGCAGCGCGAGTTCATGCTGAGCTTTGCCCGAGATCCTCAGGGCTTCATCAACGACTGGCTCCAGTCCCAGTGCCGGGATTTGAAGGTAAAACCTTTGGCTGCTGTGCAAGGTGGATCCACTCCCTCCTTTCCCTCATTACAACGAGCTCCTGCAGAGGGAAAAAGGCAATTTCCTCCTTGAAAAGCAAGGCTGGAATTGGAGTCAAACATCAGAACTTGACTGAACTGAGATGTCTGGGGAAAAAAGGGGAGGCTGTGGGTTTGCTCAGCACAGCCAGAGCTCTCACACTCCCTGAGCTGTCGTGTTTTTTGCTCCCCAGACCATGACTGACGTGGTTGGGAATCCCGAGGAGGAGCGCAGGGCTGAGTTCTACTTCCAGCCGTGGGCGCAGGAAGCTGTGTGCAGATACTTCTACTCCAAGGTGAGTCATTTCCCCCAATTTCCCCCAATTTCCCCAAGCAGGTGAGTAGATTTCTGCCAATTTCCCCGAGCAGGGATGTAGGATTTGAGGGTTTGTTGGTCGGTTTTGGACAGTGAGGGCAGACAAGAGAGATCTCTGAATTCAGGTTTAGAGCATGGGATTTATTGTGAAAATAATAATTTATTGTGAAAATAATCTTCTACACCATGGGTGGGTGTAGGAGAGCTGCCAGGGGCTGCCAGATGAGCCCAAAGCAGGTTAGAGAAACAAGAGAGAGATTAGAAGAGGAGTGGAAAAGAGAGTCTCTGGTTACAATAAATCATCTTCTGTGTTGAATATTCTAATTCTCATTAACCAATCTAGAACAAGCTACAAACCCTACAACATTTACACACAACCTATAAGAATCATCGCATTACCATACAGGGTTATATTTTAAACCCTAAAAACTGCTTTTTGGACCCTCTGCCAAGCTGGCAGGGTCTGCTCTGACCCTTGGACCTGTCTGCTGGCAGAGGGGATTGTCTCATCAAGAGGGGGATTACCTCCAGTTGGTTTTCTAGTTGTTCAGTAACTGGGGTTTGGTATCTCAAAGCTCGTCTTCATTTCAATTTCCCTTATATTTTCCATATTCTCAGCATCTTTTGCCAGGTAATGCTATTCATAAGGCTTTCCTATTTCACCTTCCCCAACACAGGAATCCTTCTCCCTACCTGTCACTCCTTGTGTCCCCCAGGTGGGGGACACACCTTGAGGGGAAGGTGACAAACCCATCTCGATCCCAGTTTGATCTCACACTTTCCCACCTGTTCACAGTTTTCTCTGCCCCACCCAAAGGTGTTAACTCTGCCGTTTGGCTCCTCTTGCAGGTGCAGCAGAGACGGCAGGAGCTGGAGCAAGCCCTGGGCATCAGGAACACATAGGCTGCCCTGCTGCTGCCCAGGCAGAAGCACCACAGCAGTTTTTGGGGACAAAGCTGCAGAGCTCGCCGCTCGGCTCCCAGAACCCCGTCCCAGCAGCCAGGCCCACCTTCCTCACCCTGGCCTTGTCCCTGCTGGGACAACTCCAGGCCACCTGGTGGGCTGTGTGACAAGCAGCCAGGCTCCACTGAGCACACATTTCTACCTGGTTTCCTTCCTGACTGTTGCCTTGTCAGCCCCGAGGCTTCCACGAGCTTCCCCGTGACTCCCTAGTGTCCCTGCTAGCCACAGTGGCTTCTCCCTCAGCCTGTTCCTCCCCAGCCAGCATCTGGCTGGGCACTCAGAGCTGGCTCTGAAGCCTGCCTCTGCTCTAAGGTGTGGCTGGGCTCTTCCCTGCCACGTTTTACAGCCCGTGCCAGGCGCTGTGGTGGGCAGGACGCCGTGAGCTGACATACCTCCCTGCCCTCACCCCCTCCTCCGAGGGTGCTGCTGCACTGGGCTGCCTCCCAGCTCGCTCTCCTCCTCCAGGAATTCACTGAACTGTGTAAAAAAATTAGCTTTTTCCCTTCTCCCACCTTCCCTGCCCCGTTCCCTTGGTGTTCTGTGACTGTCCTGGGCTGGGATCACTGAGACAATTGCTGCAGGGATGTTGGAGTGACGCAGCGCTCTGCACTTGAAATATCCACAAGTGGATTCCAGCAAACCTTTTTTTTTTTTTGCTGCTGCTGCTGCTTTTCCCTGGAGCAGGAAGAGGAGATGGCAGCAGCTGCCTGGAATTCTGCAGGGACACTCCTGTAGGCTCATTCCTTTGGGACACTTGTCCTGTGTCACTGGCTGTGGGGACCAGAGGCTCCTTTGTGTGGATCCAAGAACAGGACAGTCCTTGGAAATGGACATTTTTTTCCAAGCAGCAGGTGATTCCATGCTGGAGCTCCTGTGGTTTTTAGTCAGATTTTAGGCTGTGGGGCTGCAGTAGGGCCCAGCATGGTTCAGGAATGTACAAATAGATTTTTCTCTCCACCACGAGGAGCAGCAGCCTCCTCCTGGCACGAATTACTGGTGGTAATTAGGAGAACAAAACTCCTCCTCTCCACCCCAATCCCAGCATTTCTGCTCGGGACTGTAATGCAAAATGGACTCAAAAGTTGGTCCAACTCTTAACTGCAGATCATGTTGCTGACAAGCTCTGCCCCAGCTCGGTGTAGCTGCTGTGAGTTGGAGCACCTGGGTGGCCCTACTCCTCCTCCTCCTCCTCGTGTCTGTGTTACTACATGTCTGTGAGTAATAGACTCTCAATTTTCCCCTTCTCTCCCAAAAAGCTCCTCTGTGGTTCTGGGGTGAAGGTCTTGGTGCTGGAGAAGCAGCCCCAGGCTCCTCAGGGTTCTCCCACAGGAGGGATGCAGAATCCTACGTAGGCAAACGTAGCTGTTGCAGAGTAACTGCTCCTCTTAACTGAATATTACGGTTTTTTTCCATGGACCAAAATTTTTTTTTTTTTTTTGTACTGTATCCTTGTAGACGTCACCCAGTTTTAATAAAAGACTCCTCTGAAGGAAGCTGTAGGGGGATGAATTGTGGGGGAAGAGACAGGATTATCTCTGATTTCTTTCTTCTTTTCAAAGCCAGCAGGGTGAAGTGACTGGAGAAAAAAATATTCTTCATATTTTGACCTTTTATAGTGAGCTCTTCACAGAGGGATCTCCCAGCTTGCAGAGTCTGCTGAGCCTTTGCAAAGTGCTTTTGTGGTAAACAAAGTGAAGAGAAAAACTGGAAATTTATTGGCCACTGCTGATAAATCCTGCCAAACTGGAAATCCAGTGGCCACTGCTGATAAATCCTTCAAAACCTGGAAATCCAGTGGCCACTGCTAATAAATCCTGCAAAACTGGAATTTATTGGCCACTGCTAATAAATCCTGCCAAACTGGAAATCCAGTGGCCACTGCTAATAAATCCTGCAAAACTGGAAATCCAGTGGCCACTACTAGTAAATCCTGCAAAACTGGAAATCCAGTGGCCACTACTAGTAAATCCTGCAAAACTGGAAATCCAGTGGCCACTGCTAACAAATCCTGCAAAACTGGAAATCTAGTGGCCACTGCTGATAAATCCTGCAAAACTGGAAATTTATTGGCCACTACTAATAAATCCTTCAAAACTGGCAATCTAGTGGCCACTGCTGATAAATCCTGCAAAACTGGAAATTTATTGGCCACTGCTGATAAATCCTGCAAAACTGGAAATTTATTGGCCACTGCTGATAAATCCTGCAAAACTGGAAATTTATTGGCCACTGCTAATAAATCCTGCAAAACTGGAAATCCAGTGGCCACTGCTAATAAATCCTTCAAAACTGGCAATCCAGTGGCCACTGCTAATAAGTCATGTCCACTTTGCTGGATTGAGGCAGCAATCCCAGGGGATTGGGGCAGAAATTTGGAGGAAACTATTAAAAAGTTTTCATACAGGGATTTAAAACTGGAAAAGGGGATTTTATCTCTTCACCCTGCTTGTTTTTAGGGCTGTAAATGGGGATTTAAAACTGGAAAAGGGGATTTAATCTCTTCACCCTGCTTGTTTTTAGGGCTGTAAATGGCTTGCTGCAAACCTGGAGCCCTCGGGCGAGGGGAGGATCCTCTGTGAGAAAAGTGCTGCTGCCTCAGGCTGAGTCCTGAGCTGCACCAGGCAGTTCCTATTCCTTACATGGGTGGAAAATGGCATTTTTTAGCAAAAAGGGTAGAATTAAATGCTTTAATGCAGAAAGGCTCGGCGCTGGGATCACACAGGGTGGATATTTATTAGGAAAAGGGATGATGGACTTTGGGATCACACAGGATGGATGTTAAGGATGTTGGGCACTGGGATCACACAGGGTGGATATTTATTAGGAAAAGGGATGTTGGGCACTGGGATCACTCAGGATGGATATTTATTAGGATATTTATTAGGATATTTATTAGGAAAAGGTATGTTGGGGACTGGGATCAGAGGATGGAGGATATTAAGAAAAGGGACTTGGGCACTGGGATCACACAGGATGGATATTTGTAAGGATATTTATTAGGAAAAGGGATGTTGGGCACTGGGATCATACGGGATGGAGGATATTAGGAAAAGGATGTTGGGCACTGGGATCACACAGGGTGGATATTAGGAAAAAGGATGCTGGGCATTGGGATCACACACAATGGATATTTATTAGGAAAAGGGAGGATGGACTTTGGGATCACACAGAATGGATATTAGGAAAAGGGATGTTGGGCACTGGGATCTCACACAATGGAAATTTATTAGGAAAAGGATGATGGGCACTGGGATCATAGAGGATGGAGGATGTTAGGAAAAGGGACTTGGGCACTGGGATCACACAGGGTGGAGGATATTAGGAAAAGGGATGTTGGGCACTGAGATCACTCAGGATGGATATTTATTAGGATATTTATTAGGAAAAGGGATGTTGGGCACTGGGATCACACAGGGTGGATATTTATAAGGATATTTATTAGGAAAAGGGATGTTGGGCACTGGGATCACACAGGATGGAGGATATTGGGAAAAGGGATGTTGGGCACTGGGATCACACAGGATGGATATTAAGGATGTTGGACACTGGGATCACACAGAATGGATATTAAGGATGATGGGCACTGGGATCACACAGGATGAATGTTAAGGATGTTGGGCACTGGGATCACACAGGGTGGATATTAGGAAAAAGGATGCTGGGCATTGGGATCACACACAATGGATATTTATTAGGAAAAGGGAGGATAGACTTTGGGATCACACAGAATGGAAATTTATTAGGAAAAGGATGATGGGCACTGGGATCATAGAGGATGGAGGATGTTAGGAAAAGGGACTTGGGCACTGGGATCACTCAGGATGGAAATTAAGGATGATGGGCACTGGGATCACACAGAATTGATATTAGGAAAAGGGATGATGGGCACTGGGATCACACAGGATAGAGGATATTAGGAAAAGGGTTCTTGGTCACAGAAGAGGCTCCTGGACAGAATGATCCCAACCCTGACCCTGCCAGAGCTGCGGGAGCTCCAGGCCAACAGGGTGGATCACTGGGGTGTCTGTGCAGGGCCAGGGTTGGACTCGACAATCCTCGTGGCTCCCTTCCCACTCGGGATATTCCATGATTCTGTGATCCTGCGGGACCTGAGCTGCCCCGGGGCAGCGCTTTGCACCTCCCGCGCAGCCTCCCCGCCCCGAGCGCGGGCTGTGCCCGGAGCGGTGACCGGGGCTGTGCCCGGGGTCCCCGGTGCCCGGAGCGCTGTCCGGAGCAGTCCCCGGGGCGGTTCCCGGTGTCCCCGGAACGCTGCCCGGTGTCTCCGGTGTCCCCGGAGCACTGCCTGGTGTTCCCGGTGTCCCCGGAACGCTGCCCGAGGCGGTGTCCAGTGCCCGGAGCAGTGCCCGGTGTCTCCGGTGTCCCCGGAGCACTGCCCGGTGTCCCCGGAGTGTTGCCCGGTGTGCCCGGAGTGGTGCCAGGTGTCCCCGGTGTCCCCGGTGCCCGGAGCGGTGTCCAGTGCCCGGAGCCCTGCCCGGTGTCCCCGGAGCGCTGCCCGGTGTTCCCAGTGTCCCCGGAGCGCTGCCCGGTGTGCCCGGAGCGGTGCCAGGTGTCCCCGGAGTGCTGCCCGGTGTCTCCGGTGTCCCCGGAGCGCTGCCCGGAGCGGTGTCCAGTGCACGGAGAGCTGCCCGGTGCCCGGAGCGGTGCCAGGTGTCCCCGGAGCGTTGTCCCGAGCGCTGCCCGATGTCCCCGGAGCGCTACCCGGTGTCTCCGGTGTCCCCGGAGCGCTGCCCGGAGCGCTGCCCGGTGTCTCCGGTGTCCCGGGCCGAGGCGGGGCCGGAGGCGGTCCGGAGCCTCCCCCGCTCCGGGCAGCCTTCAAATAGCAGCGAGCAGCGTTCAGCCAGCGAGCTGAGCGCCCGCAGTGTCCCCGCTGTCCCCGCTGTCCCCGCTGTCCCCACGCCATGGGTGCCAAGAAGGTTTGCATCGTGGGCTCTGGCAACTGGTGAGCTCGGGGCGCTCGGGTCCCCTCGGCCAGCACTGTCCCTGCCCTCCCTTGTCCCTGTCACCCCGCTGCACCTCCTGGTGTCCCTGCGGGTGACCTGCGGTGACCAGGTAGCCACAGCCGCGTCGCGCTGTGCCCTCGCAGGGGTTCGGCCATCGCCAAGATCGCCGGGACGAACACGGCGCGGCTGAGCAGCTTCGAGCGGCAGGTGAACATGTGGGTGCTGGAGGAGGAGGTGGGCGGCCGGCGGCTCACCGACATCATCAACACCGAGCACGAGAACGTCAAGTACCTGCCGGGCCGGAAACTGCCGCCCAACGTGGTGAGTGTGGGGCGGCAGCTGTCCGGCCGTGGGGGCAGAGCTGACCGCTGGGCTCTGGGGAGATCGGCAGAGCTGACCGCTGGGCTCTGGGGAGATCAACAGTGCTGACCGCTGGGCTCTGGGGGAGATCAGCAGCTCCTCCGAGGGGCAGAGCTGACCGCTGGGCTCTGGGGAGATCAACAGAGCTGAGCGCTGGGCTCTGGGAGAAATCAGCAGCCTGTCCGGGGGGCAGAACTGACCGCTGGGCTCTGGGGAGATCAGCAGAGCTGACCGCTGGGCTCTGGGGAGATCAGCAGAGCTGACCGCTGGGCTCTGGGGAGATCAGCAGAGCTGACCGCTGGGCTCTGGGGGAGATCAGAATCCCCTCCAAGGGGCAGAGCTGACCGCTGGGCTCTGGGGAGATCAGCAGAGCTGACCGCTGGGCTCTGGGAGAAATCAGCAGCCTGTCCGGGGGGCCAGAACTGACCGCTGGGCTCTGGGAGAGATCAGCAGCCTCTCAGAGAGGCAGAGCTGACCGCTGGGCTCTGGGAGAGGTCAGCAGCCTCTTGGAGGGGCAGAACTGACCGCCGGGGTCTGGGGACAGGCCAGCAGCCCATCCGAGGGGCAGAGCTGACCGCCGGGCTCTGGGGGAGATCAGCAGAGCTGACCGCTGGGCTCTGGGGACAGGCCAGCAGCCCCTCCGGGGGGCAGAGCTGACCACTGGGCTCCGGATGGACTTCCATGTCAGAGTAATAGTTTAACTTCAGTTTTAGAAAGTCACCATTAAAACCAGAGAACAGCCAAACATTAATCCCCATTGCAGGCTGAAATGTCATCTAAAATGTATGTAATCTTTCTTTCCTCTCCCGTCCATCAGGCTGGAGACACACCGATCAGAGTGGCTCTGGCTGAGAGAAAACTTTCTCTCTTTTTCCCAGACTAAGGTCTAGGCTAACAAGCGTTTTCAGACCTGAAACTTGCCTAGGGAAGTTTTACCCTCAGATCCCATTCTCTGAATATTCTCTAGCCTAGGTCAGCAGCCTCTCGGAGGGGCAGAGCTGACCGCTGGGCTCTGGGAGAGATCAGCAGAGCTGACCGCTGGGCTCTGGGGAGGTTTCAGAATCCCCTCGGAGGAGCAGAGCTGACCGCTGAGCTCTGGGGAGGTTTCAGCAGCCCCTCGGAGGAGCAGAGCTGACCGCTGGGCTCTGGGGAGGTTTCAGAATCCTCTTGGAGGGGCAGAGCTGACCGCTGGGCTCCGCGGGGCCGCTGGAGCCGCAGGGATGCCCCGAGCTGCGCGGGGCTCAGTTCCTCCCTCCCGCTGACCTTCATCTGTGCTTGGATGAGCTGCAGCCCTGGCCGCTCTCGCTGCCCACCTTTGCCCCTGCCCTGGCAGCCCACGGACTGGGCTGGAGGCCACGCGGTGCCTCTGAGCTGGCATGGTCCCACTCTGCTGCGGCCCTTCTGCCCTGCCAGCGCTGGCAGGGTCCTCAGCGTGGTGGCTTTGGGCTCTTCCAGCTTCCTTCCAGCTTCCCTTCCAGCTTCCCTTCCAGCTTCCCTTCCACCTTCCCTTCTAGTTTCTCTCCAAGCTTCCTTCCAGATCTCTTCCAGCTTCCTTCCACCTTCCCTTATAGTTTCCTCTCCAGCTTCCCCTCCAGCTTCCCTCCCAGCTTCCTTCCAGCTTCCCTTCCAACTTCTTTCCACTTTTCCTTCTAGTTTCCCTCTAAGCTTCCCTTCCAGCTTTCCTTATAGTTTCTCATCCAGCTTCCCTTTCAGCTTCCCTTCCAGTTTCCTTTCCAGTTTCCCTTGCAGTTTCCCTTCAATCTTCCCCTCCAGCTTCCCCTCAAACTTCCTTCCAGCTTCTCTTCCAACTTCTTTCCAGCTTCCCTCCCAGCTTTCCCTACAAGCTTCCCTCCCAGCTTCCCTTCCAGATTCCCTTCCAGCTTCGCTTCCAACTTATTTTCAGCTTCCCTTCTATTTTCCCTTCAAGCTCCCTTCCAGGTTCCCTTCTAGTTTCTCTCCAAGCTTCCTTTCCAGCTTCCTTCCAGTTTCCCTTCCAGCTTCCCTTCCAGCTTCCCTCCCAACTCCCTCCCAGCTCCCTTCAAGTTTCCCTTTCAGCTTTCCTCCCATCTTCCCTTCCAGTTTCCTTTCCAGTTTCCCTTCCAGCTTCCCCTCAAGCTTCCTTCCAGATTCCCTTCCAGCTTCACTTCCAACTTATTTCCACCTTCCCTTCTGTTTTCCCTCCCACCTTCCTTCCAGCTCCCCTTCCAGCTCCCTTCAAGTTTCCCTCCAAGCTTCCTTCCCATCTTCCCTTCCAGTTTCCTTTCCAGTTTTCCTCCCATCTTCCCTTCCAGACTCCCTTCCAGCTTCCCCTCCAGCTTCCTTCCAGCTTCGCTTCCAACTTCTTTCCACCTTCCCTTCTAGTTTCCCTCCCAGCTTCCCTTCCAACTTCTTTCCAGCTTCCCCTCCAGCTTCCCCTCCAGCTCCCTTCCAGATTCACTTCCAGCTTTGCTTCCAACTTCTTTCCACCTTCCCTTCTATTTTCCCTCCAAGCTTCCCTCCCACCTCCCCTTCTATTTTCCCTCCCATCTCCCTCCCATCTCCCCAGTCCCTCCCATCTCCCTCTCTCTGCAGGTGGCAGAGCCCGACCTGCTCAAAGCCTGTGCAGGAGCTGACATCCTGCTCTTCGTGGTGCCTCACCAGTTCATCGGCAAGGTCTGCGACCAGCTCAGGGGCCACGTGAAGAAAGAGGCTGTGGGCATGTCGCTCATCAAGGTGGGAGCAGGAGCAGCCTGGCTGGCAGGGGCTGCGGGGGGAGTCCTGGGGTTTGGAGCAGAAATGGGCTTTGGGGGGATTCTGGAGCAGAAATATTTTGGAGCAGAAATGGGCATTGGGAGGATTCTGGAGCAGAAATGGGCAGTGGGAGATTTTGGAGTAGAAATGGGCAGTGGGGAGATTTTGGAGTAGAAATATTTTGGATCAGTAATATTTTGGAGCAGAAGCAGGCAGTGGGGGGATTTTGCAGCAGAAATATTTTGGAGAGGAAATGGGTAATGAGGAGATTTTGGAGTAGAAATATTTTGGAGTGGAAATGGGCAATGGGAGGATTTTGGAGCAGAAATGGGCAATGAGGGGATTTTGGAGCAGAAATATTTTGGAACAGAAATGGGCATTGGGAGGATTTTGGAGTAGAAATGGGCAGTGGTGAGATTTTGGAGCAGAAATAGGCAGTGGAGGGTTTTGGAGGAGAAATTGGCAGTGGGAGGATTTTGGAACAGAAATATTTTGGAGCAGAAATGGGCATTGGGAGGACTTTGGAGCAGAAATGGGCAGTGGGGGGATTTTGCAGCAGAAATAGTTTGGAGCAGAAATGGGCATTGGGGAAGATTTTGCAGTAGAAATGGGCAGTGGTGAGATTTTGGAGCAGAAATGGGCAGTAGAGGGTTTTGGAGCAGAAATGGGCATTGGGAGGACTTTGGAGCAGAAATATTTTGGAGAGGAAATGGGTAGTGAGGTGATTTTGGAGTAGAAATATTTTGGAGCAGAAATGGGTAACGGGGGATTTTGGAGTGGAAATATTTTGGAGCAGAAATATTTTGGAGCAGAAATGGGCATTGGGAGGATTTTGGAGCAGAAATAGGCAGTGGGAGATTTTGGAGCAGAAATATTTTGGAGCAGAAATGGGCAGTGAGGGATTTTGGAGCAGAAATGGGCTTTGGGGGATTTGGGAGCAGAAATATTTTGGAGCAGAAATGGGCATTGGGAGGATTTTGGAGCAGAAATATTTTGGAGCAGAAATATTTTGGAGAGGAAATGGGTAGTGAGGTGACTTTGGAGTAGAAATATTTTGGAGCAGAAATGGGCATTGGGAGGATTTTGGAGCAGAAATATTTTGGAGAGGAAATGGGTAATGAGGAGATTTTGGAGCAGAAATATTTTGGATGGAAATGGGCAATGGGAGGATTTTGGAGTGGAAATATTTTGGAGCAGAAATGGGCATTGGGGGATTTTGGAGCAGAAATGGGCATTGGGAAGATTTTGAAGCAGAAATGGGCAATGGGAGGATTTTGGAGTGGAAATATTTTGGAGCAGAAATGGGCATTGGGGGATTTTGGAGCAGAAATGGGCAGTGGGGGGATTTCGGAGCAGAAATATTTTGGAGCAGAAATGGGTAGTGAGAGATTTTGGGGCAGAAATGGGCAGCTGGGGAGAATTTTGGAGCGGAAACATTTTGGATCAGAAATATTTAGGATCAGAATGGGCAGCTGGGGAAGGGGCACACGGGGTCAGAGTCTTGGTGCAGATTTGGGGGTTGCTGGTGGAGAAGGCTGAGGCCATCTGGGGATCTCCTGCACCGAGATCAGCTCAGCACAGCTCAGCAATCAGGATCCCTCGGGTCCTGTAGCACAGCAAGGTGGCACTGGGGTGGAGGACAGATCTCCAGGAGGGTTGACTCCTCACGCTCTGCTCGACAAGCTGTTCAGCCAAATTCACTCCATGACCTCAGAGATCTTTTCCACTCTCACTGATCCTGTGATTTCCATCCCTGGCTCTCCCCCAGGGCGTGGAGCAGAAATGGGTAGTGAGAGATTTTGGAGCAGAAATATTTTGGAGTGGAAATGGGCAATGGGAGGATTTTGGAGCAGAAATTGGCAGTGAGGAGATTTCAGAGCAGAAATATTTTGAAGCAAAAATATTTTGGAGCAGAAATGGGCGGTGGGAGATTTTGGAGCAGAAATGTTTTGGTGCAGAAATATTTTGGAGCAGAAATGGGCAGCTGGGGAGAATTTTGGAGTGGAAACATTTTGGATCAGAAATATTTAGGATCAGAATGGGCAGCTGGGGAAGGGGCACATGGGGTCAGAGTCTTGGTGCAGATTTGGGGGTTGCTGGTGGAGAAGGCTGAGGCCATCTGGGGATCTCCTGCACCGAGATCAGCTCAGCACAGCTCAGCAATCAGGATCCCTCGGGTCCTGCAGCACAGCAAGGTGGCACTGGGGTGGAGGACAGATCTCCAGGAGGATTGACTCCTCACGCTCTGCTCGACAAGCTGCTCAACCAAATTCACTCCATGACCTCAGAGATCTTTTCCACTCTCACTGAGCCTGTGATTCCCATCCCTGGCTCTCCCCCAGGGCGTGGACGAAGGACCAGAGGGGCTGAGGCTGATCTCAGACATCATCCACGAGAAGCTGGGCATAGAAATGAACGTCCTCATGGGGGCCAACATCGCCAACGAGGTGGCAGACGAGAAGTTCTGTGAAACCACCATCGGTAAGGAGCTCCACCTCGCCAGCAGATTTCGTTTGTGACGAGCAGGAGGAGGCAAAGCAGGAGCTGAAACTCTGCTGGTCCTGTTCCCTGGGGAGGCAGGAGATCCCATGGGCTCATTCCCAGGGTTTCTGGTGGGATCAGTTCGTTAATGACAGAGTTGTGCAGCTAGAAGTTCCTCAGTGGGCATCAGACAGTCCTGGCATAATTTAAAGGGGTGACACTGAGAGATCCTTTAGGAATAATCCCATCCTTGATCTCTTTGGGCTTCAAGAGGTCCTTCAGGAATATTCCCCATCCTTGATTTCATTGGGTTTCAAGAAGTCCTTTAAGAATAATCCTCGATTTCTCTGGGTTTCAAGAGGTCCTTTAGGAATATTCCCCGTCCCTGATTTCCGTGGGCTTCAAGAGGTTTTTTAGGAACAATTCCCACCCTCAATTTCTCTGGTCTTCAAGAGGGCCTTTAGGAATAATTCTCATCCTCGATTTCTCTGGGCTTCAAGAGGTCCTTTAGGAATATTCCCCATCCCTGATTTCTTTGGGCTTCAAGAGGTCCTGTAGGAATAATCCTCGATTTCTGTGGGCTTCAAGAGATCCTTCAGGAATAATCCCCATCTTTGATTTCCTTGGGCTTCAAGAGGTCCTTTAGGAATAATTCCCATCCTTGATTTCCTTGGGTTTCAAGAGGTCTCTTAGGAATAATCCCATCCCTGATTTCTTTGGGCTTAAAAAGGTCCTTTAGGAATAATTCCATCCTCGATTTCTCTGGGCTTCAAGAGATCCTTTAACAATAACCCCCATCCCTGATTTCTTTGGGCTTCAAGAAGTCCTTCAGGAATATTCCCCATCCTTGATTTCTTTGGGCTTCAAGAGATCCTTTAGGAATAGTCCCATCCTTGATTTCCTTGGGCTTCAAGA
Organism: Lichenostomus cassidix; assembly: GCF_008360975.1. Classification (NCBI taxonomy): domain Eukaryota; kingdom Metazoa; phylum Chordata; class Aves; order Passeriformes; family Meliphagidae; genus Lichenostomus; species Lichenostomus cassidix. Next base: position 1,582,202 of record NC_139509.1, read on the forward strand.
GGTCCTTCAGGAATAATCCCCATCCTCAATTTCCTTGGGCTTCAAGAGGTCTTTTAGGAATAATTCTCATCCTTGATTTCTCTGGGCTTCAAGAGGTCCTTTAGGAACAATCCCCATCCTCGATCTCTTTGGGCTTCAAGAGGTCCTTCAGGAATAATCCTCAATTTCCTTGGGCTTCAAGAGGTCCTTTAGCAATAATCCCCATCCCTGATTTCTTTGGGCTTCAAGAGGTCCTTTAGTAATAATCCTTGATTTCTTTGGGTTTCAAGAGGTCCTTTAGGAATATCCCCCATCCTCGATTTCTTTGGGCTTCAAGAGGTCCTTTAGGAATAATTCCATCCTCGATTCCCTTGGGTTTCAAGAGTTCTTTTAGGAATAATTCCATCCTCGATTTCTTTGGGCTTCACTCACCTGGATCTCACGCTCTTGCCAGCCAGAGCTGCTTGGCAGTTCACCTGGGGATTGTCCTAAATCCTCTGTGCTTTCGGGAACCTCGCAGAGCCAAAGCAAACAGGGCAGCTGGCTGGGTCAGGAGTTGTGCCTTCCGGAGTGTTTTATTCAACAGCAGCAAACCTGCTGGGCAGGAGGCCAGGGAGGTGGAGCACAACCCCTGTCAGCACAGAAAACCCCAAATTTGCAACTTTTTGGAGGTGTTTTTAACCCACTGAGTGTTCAGGAGGTTATTTCTGATGGGGATTGTCTTCTGGGAACGCTGAGAAATTCGGTTAAACGTTGATAATCTGTCAGGCAGTGTGTGCCTGGCTCTTTGTGGACCTGCAAATGTTTGGTGACATCCATCGGTTGGGCAACAGGTTCCTGTCCCTGGGTGACCTCCAGGACAACGTGGAGCTGCCTCAAGGTCATCCCTGTAGGATTAGATCCAGTAGGATTTTTGGGGTCTGTTTGTGGGTTTTGGACAGAGATGAGAGATCTCTGAAGTCAGGTTTAGAGCATGGGATTTGTTGTGAAAATAATAATTTATTGTGAAAACAATAATTTATTGTGAAAATAATCTTCTACACCATGGGTGGGTGTAGGAGAGCTGCCAGGGGCTGCCAGACGAGCCCAAAGCAGGTCAGAGAAGCAAGAGAGAGAGTAGAAGAGGAGTGGAAAAGAGAGATTCTGGTTGCCTTTACAATACAATAAATCATCTCCTGTGTTGAATATTCTAATTCTCATTAACCAATCTACAACAAGCTCCAAACCCTACAACATTTACACACAACCTGTAAGAATCATCCCATTACCATACGGGGTTATATTTTAAACCCTAAAAACTGCTTTTTGGACCCAAGTTGGCAGGGTCTGCTCTGACCCTTGGACCTGTCTGCTGGCAGAGAGGATTGTCTCATCAAGAGGGGGATTACCTCCAGTCGGTTTTCTAGTTGTTCAGTAACTCAAAGCTTGTCTTCATCTCAATTTCCCTTACACTTCCCACATTCTCAGCATCTTTTGCCAGGTAATCCTATTTATAAGACTTTTCCTATTTCATCTTCCCCAACAAAGTCCCTCTCCCTGGATGACCTCCAGACCTACCTCAAGGTCATCCTCATCACCTTTCTCCTCCTTGCTATGTCTCCCCAGGCTGCAAGAACATGAAGCACGGGCAGATGCTGAAGGAGCTGATGCAAACCCCGAATTTCCGCGTGTCGGTGGTGCAGGAAGCCGACACGGTGGAGATCTGTGGGGCTCTCAAGGTGGGCGTTCAGGGCTTTTTGGGGTCAGGTTTGGGGTCTGCAGGGGGCTCAGGGGTGAGGGATGGTGGTCACTGTGATCCCACAGGTGTCTCAAGGACGCAGCAAAGCGCTGAGCTCGGCTGGGAGGAAATACGGAGAAAACTGAAAGTTCACATTCAGGGGTTTAAAATCATGCAAAAGGGGATTTATTCACTTCACCCTGCTTGTTCTCTGTTGCTGTTGAGCTGCTAGCAGAGAAGAAATCCCGGATTCTCAGCGTGGCATAGAAAAGAGAGATTTATTATTTTGATTTCAGCTTATATAGACTTTTCAGAGGTCACCCAGATTGGTCAGTCAGAAACCTCCCCCCTAGGCCTGACTGGCCAGGCCTGAACTGCCCAAATCTCCAGACACTGTTTTTAATAACATCCAAACTTTTATCTTTGTTTATAAAACACAGAGGAAAGTTCTCATGGGAAAGACCTGTGCTAGCCACAGTTCCCAGAACTCTAAAAGTCTTGCTGCAAACCTGGGAGCCTCAGTGCTGCTCTTTTCCAGAACGTGGTGGCAGTGGGAGCAGGATTCTGCGATGGCCTCGGCTACGGGGACAACACCAAGGCTGCCGTGATCCGCCTGGGCCTGATGGAGATGATTGCCTTCGCCAAGCTCTTCTGCAAGGGTCCTGTCACCTCCTCCACCTTCCTGGAGAGCTGCGGGGTGGCTGACCTCATCACCACCTGCTACGGGGGACGGAACCGCAAGGTGGCCGAGGCTTTCGCCAAGACCGGGAAGGTGAGCGGCGCTGGGGGGGATGGAGGTGTGCCAGGGGAGGTTTGGGGTGGGAATCGGGGAGAGGTTCTTCCCCCAGAGGGTTGTTGGGCACTGAACAGGCTCCCTGAGGCTGCCAGAGTGTTTGGAAATGTTCCCAGGGATGCACAGGGTGGGGTTTTGGGGTGTCTGGGAGCTGGGGTGGATGATTCTTGTCATCCATCCTTCCAACTCGGGATATTCCATGATTCTGTGACACCCTGGGCAGGCAGGGAGGTGATCCCAGGTAGCCCCGAGAGGGTGTCAGGCACTGAGCAGGCTCCCTGAGTGTTTGGAAATGTTCCCAGGGGTGTGCAGGGTGGGATTTTTGGGGTGTCTGGGAGCTGGCAAGGATGATCCTTCCAGCTCAGGATATTCCATGGTTCTGTGATTCCTGCATCAACCTGCTGAGCAGGCAGGAAAGTGATCCCAGTTAGCACCCAGAGGGTGTTTGGGCACTAACCAAGCTCCCCGAGGCTGCCAGAGCTCCAGGAGAGTTTGGAAATGCTGCCAGGGGTTCGCAGGGTGGGATTTTTGGGGTGTCTGATCCTTTTGGATCCATTCCAGCTCGGGATATTCCATGATTCTGTGATTCCTGCTGAGCAGGCAGGAGGTGATCCCAATTAGCCCCCAGAGGGTGTTTGGGCACTAAACAAGCTCCCTGAGGCTGCCAGAGTGTTTGGAAATGCTCCCAGGGGTGCACAGGGTAGGGTTTTTGGGGTGTCTGGGAGCTGGGATGGATGATCCTTTTGGATCCCTTCCAGCTCGGGATATTCCATGGTTCTGTGATTCCTGCTGAGCAGGCAGGAAGGTGATCCCAGTTAGCCCCCAGAGGGTTGTTGGGCACTAAACTGGCTCCCAGAGGCTGTGTTGGGCACTAAACTGGCTCCCAGAGGCTGCCAGAGCGTTTGGAAATGCTCCCAGGGTTGCACAGGGTGGGATTTTTGGGGTGTCTGATCCTTCTGGATCCATTCCAGCTCGGGATATTCCATGATTCTGTGACAGCCCGAGCAGGCAGGAAGGTGATCCCAGTTAGCCCCCAGAAGGTGGTTGGGCACTAAACTGGCTCCCAGAGGCTGCCAGAGCGTTTGGAAACGTTCCCAGGGGTGCACAGGGTGGGATTTTTGGGGTGTCTGGGAGCTGGCATGGAGGATCCTCGTGGGTTCCTTCCAGCTTGGGATATTCCATGGTTCTGTGATTCCTGCTGAGCAGGCAGGAAGATGATCCCAGTTAGCCCCCAAAGGGTGTTTGGGCACTAAACAAGCTCCCCGAGGCTGCCAGAGTGTTTGGAAATGCTCCCAGGGGTGCACAGGGTGGGATTTTTGGGGTGTCTGGGAGCTGGCAAGGATGATCCTTCCAGCTCAGGATATTCCATGGTTCTGTGATTCCTGCATCAACCTGCTGAGCAGGCAGGAAAGTGATCCCAGTTAGCACCCAGAGGGTGTTTGGGCACTAACCAAGCTCCCCGAGGCTGCCAGAGCTCCAGGAGGGTTTGGAAATGCTGCCAGGGGTGCGCAGGGTGGGATTTTTGGGGTGTCTGATCCTTTTGGATCCATTCCAGCTTGGGATATTCCATGATTCTGTGATTCCTGCTGAGCAGGCAGGAGGTGATCCCAATTAGCCCCCAGAGGGTGTTTGGGCACTAAACAAGCTCCCTGAGGCTGCCAGAGTGTTTGGAAATGCTCCCAGGGGTGCACAGGGTAGGGTTTTTGGGGTGTCTGGGAGCTGGGATGGATGATCCTTTTGGATCCCTTCCAGCTCAGGATATTCCATGATTCTGTGATTCCTGCATCAGCCTGCTGAGCAGGCAGGAAGATGATCCCAGTTAGCCCCCAGAGGGTGTCAGGCACTGAGCAGGCTCTTCAAGGCTGCCACAGCATTTGGAAATGCTCCCAGGGGTGCACAGGGTGGGATTGATGAGGTGTCTGTGCCAGGGGGAGGAGCTGGGATGGAGGATCCTTGTGGATTCCTTCCAACTCGGGATATTCCATGGTTCTGTGACGCCCTGAGCAGGCAGGGAGGTGATCCCAGTTAGCCCCCAGAGGGTGGTTGGGCACTAAACAAGCTGCCAGAGCTCCAGGAGTGTTTGGAAATGCTGCCAGGGATGCACAGGGTGGGATTGTTGGGGTGTCTAGGAGCTGGCATGGATGATCCTTGTCATCCATCCTTCCAACTTGAGATATTCCATGGTTTTGTGACACCCTGAGCAGGCAGGGAGGTGACCCCAGGTAGCCCCCAGAGGGTGTCAGGCACTGAGCAGGCTCCCTGAGGCTGCCAGAGTGTTTGGAAATGCTGCCAGGGATGCACAGGGTGGGATTGTTGGGGTGTCTGGGAGCTGGGGTGGATGATCCTTGTCATCCATCCTTCCAACTCAGGACATTCCATGGTTCTGTGACACCCCAGGCAGGCAGGGAGGTGACCCCAGGTAGCCCCCAGAGGGTTGTTGGTCACTAAACAAGCCCCCTGAGGCTGCCAGAGTGTTTGAAAATGTTCCCAGGGATGTACAGGGTGAGGTTTTTGGGGTGTCTGAGAGCTGGGATGGATGATTTTGGTGGGTCTCTCCCAACTCGGGATATTCCACGGTTCTGTGACACCCTGAGCAGGCAGGGAGGTGACCCCAGGTAGCCCCCAGAGGGTGGTCAGTACTGCCCAGCCTTGCCCAGCTCCAGGGCAGCACTGGGCAGCACTGGGCAGCACTGGGGCAGCACTGGGCAGCGCTGGGGCAGCACTGGGCAGCACTGGGGCAGCACTGGGCAGCGCTGGGGCAGCACTGGGGCAGAGCTGGGGCAGCACTGGGGCAGAGCTGGGACAGCACTGGGCAGCACTGGGCAGCACTGGGGCAGAGCTGGGACAGCACTGGGCAGCACTGGGCAGCACTGGGGCAGAGCTGGGACAGCACTGGGCAGCACTGGGCAGCACTGGGGCAGAGCTGGGACAGCACTGGGCAGCACTGGGGCAGCACTGGGCAGCACTGGGCAGCACTGGGCAGCACTGGGGCAGAGCTGGGACAGCACTGGGCAGCACTGGGCAGCACTGGGGCAGAGCTGGGACAGCACTGGGCAGCACTGGGCAGCACTGGGCAGCGCTGGGGCAGCACTGGGGCAGCACTGGGGCAGCACTGGGCAGCACTGGGGCAGCACTGGGGCAGCACTGGGGCAGCACTGGGGCAGCACTGGGCAGCACTGGGCAGCACTGGGCAGCTCTGGGCAGCACTGGGCAGCGCTGGGCAGAGCTGGGGCAGCACTGGGCAGCACTGGGCAGCACTGGGCTGCAGGTTCAGCTCCTCACCTCCGGGTTCTTGCAGTCTATCGAGCAGCTGGAGAAGGAGATGCTGAACGGGCAGAAGCTGCAAGGTCCCCAGACGTCTGCTGAGCTGCACCGGATCCTCAAGAGCAAGAACGTGGTGGAGAAGTGAGTGCTGGAATGTCTGAGTGCCTCGCTGGGCTGGGGCTGGGAGCTTTCCGGGAACGGCAGGAGGGGAGAGCCCAGCTTGGTGGCTCTGTGCTGCCAGTGTCACATCAGGGAAAGCACACCTTGGTGGCTCTGTGCTGCCTGTGTCACATCAGGGGAAAACACACCTTGGTGGCTCTGTGCTGCCAGTGTCACACCAGGGGAAACACACCTTGGTGGCTCTGTGCTGCCAGTGTCACACCAGGGGAAACACACCTTGGTGGCTCTGTGCTGCCAGTGTCACACCAGCTTGGCACGGGTGACACAGTGCCACTGACCCAGCTGCCCTTGGTGGCTCTGCACTGCCCATGTCACACCAGCTGGGGTGGGGTTGGGACATTTCCAGAAGTGGCAGGAGGGGAAAACACACCTTGGTGGCTCTGCTCTGCCCGTGTCACATCAGGGAAAGCACACCTTGGTGGCTCTGCACATGTCACACCAGCTGGGGTGGGGCTGGGAGCTTTCAGGAAAGGCAGGAGGGGAAAGCATGCCTTGGTGGCTCTGCACTGCCAGTGTCACACAGGGGAAAACACACCTTGGTGGCTCTGCACTGCCAGTGTCACATCAGGGAAAAACACGCCTTGGTGGCTCTGCTCTGCCTGTGTCACACAGGGGAAAACACACCTTGGTGGCTCTGCTCTGCCAGTGTCACACCAGCTTGGCACGGGTGACACAGTGCCACTGGCCCAGCTGTCCCCTTGGTGGCTCTGCACTGTCCGTGTCACACCAGGGGAAACACACCTTGGTGGCTCTGCGCTGCCCATGTCACACCAGCTGGGGTGGGGTTGGGACATTTCCAGAAGTGGCAGGAGGGGAAAACATACCTTGGTGGCTCTGCGCTGCCCGTGTCACACCAGCCTGGCATGAGTGACACAGTGCCACTGGCCCAGGTGGCTCTGCACTTCCCAAGTCACATCAACCTGGCACAAATGTCACAGTGCTACTGGCCCAGCTGTCCCCTTGGTGACTCTGCACTGCCCATGTCATGCCAGCTGGGCAGGAATGTCACAGTGCCACTGCCCAGGTGGCTCTGCACTGCCTGTGTCACACCAGCCTGGCATGAGTGACACAGTGCCACTGGCCCAGGTGGCTCTGCACTTCCCAAGTCACACCAGCTGGGCAGGAATGTAACAGTGCCACTGCCCAGGTGGCTCTGCACTGCCCGTGTCACCCCAGCCTGGCACAAATGTCACAGTGCCACCACCCTAGCTGCTCCTGCAGAAGCCGAGGTGCTCTGACCATGCCATCAGTGTCACTCTGTGTCCCCCCAGGTTCCCCCTCTTCACCGCTGTCTACCGGATCTGCTACGAGGGCAAACCTGTCACCGACTTCATCGCGTGTCTCCAGAGCCACCCCGAGCACCTGTGAGTGGCCCTGAGGGGACAGCCAGCCCTGCCAGGTGTGCTGAGAGCTCCTGTGCCACCAGCCTGACCTGCTGCCACCGCCTGGGACAGTCTGGGGATCTGGGGAGCCTGTGCAGGGCTCTGGACACTGCCCTGGTCACTGCTCTGGTCACTGCCCTGGCCACTGCCCTGGGGCTCTGGGGAGCCTGTGCAGGGCTCTGGACACTGCCCTGGTCACTGAGCCTGGACACTGAGCCTGGACACTGCCCTGGTCACTGAGCCTGGCCACTGCCGTGGACACTGCTCTGGTCACTGAGCCTGGTCACTGAGCCTGGCCACTGAGCCTGGCCACTGCCCTGGGGCTCTGGGGAGCCTTTGCAGGGCCCTGGTCACTGCCCTGGTCACTGAGCCTGGCCACTGAGCCTGGCCACTGCTCTGGGCACTACCCTGGTCACTGAGCCTGGTCACTGCCCTGGTCACTGCCCTGGCCACTGCCCTGGGGCTCTGGGGAGCCTTTGCAGGGTGCTGGAAGGGCAGAAGTTCCCTTCCCCAGCCCTGGACACAGCCCTGGACACTGCCCTGGCCACTGCCCTGGGGCTCTGGGGAGCCTTTGCAGGGTGCTGGAAGGGCAGAGATTCCCTTCCCCAGCCCTGGACACTGCCCTGGTCACTGAGCCTGGCCACTAAGCCTGGCCACTGAGCCTGGCCACTGAGCCTGGCCACTGAGCCTGGCCACTGAGCGTGGCCACTGAGCCTGGCCCAGAGCTACCTGCTGACCTCTTTCTCCCTCTGAAAGGCTCATTTAATTTTTTCCTGCTGCTGTCTGAGGTCTGCCCTGAGGTCAGGCTGAGCATCTTCCTCCTTCCTTCCTCCTGCCACGGTGGATTCCCTCTGGGCAGGACTCTTGTGACAAACAGTGTCCCAAGTCCTCCTGTCAGCCCCCTGGGGACACTCTGGGTGACACCAGCTCCTCCCTGCCTGGTGGACAGAGCACAGATCCCTGCCAGGCTCCACCTGAGCATTCCCAAAGGCGCTGAGGATTGTCCTGAGCAGCAGCAGCAGCACAGAAAATGCCATCCCAGGGGTCACTCAGGCCACCTGCTGACCACGCAGGGACACTCTGGAGCTCGTTTATTTAGATTTTTTTCCTCTCTCTATCACGCCTGGCCCAATCCCTGGGGATCTCCTGTAGCCACAGGTTTTCCTGGGCTGATTCCATGACCTCTCTGCCTGTCCCAGGTTGTCCCCTGGGGTTTGGCACTGCAGGGACCAACTGCCCCCGAGTCGGTGTGGGCAGCTGGTGGTCTGAGTGACCCCTGGCTGGTGGCCGGGGCTGAGCCACAGAGCCTGGCTCGTGCTGCTGATCAATAAATGTCCCCAAAACCACGCTGTGCCCTCCCCTGGTGCACTTCAGAGCTCTCTGGGATTCTATGTGTGGCTGGCGGGGAGCTGAGGAAGAAAAATTCACAATTTTGGGGAGCTGAGGAAGAAAAATTCACAATTTTGGGGAGCTGAGGAAGAAAAATTCACAATTTTGGGGAGCTGAGGAAGAAAAATACACAATTTTGGGGAGCTGAGGAAGAAAAATTCACAATTTTGGGGAGCTGAGGAAGCAAAACTCACAATTTCGGGGAGCTGAGGAAGAAAAATTCACAATTTTGGGGAGCTGAGGAAGAAAAATTCACAATTTTGGGGAGCTGAGGAAGAAAAATACACAATTTTGGGGAGCTGAGGAAGCAAAACTCACGATTTTGGGGAGCTGAGGATGCAAACCTCACAATTTTGGGGAGCTGAGGGAGCAAACCTCACAATTTTGGGGAGCTGAGGAAGAAAAATTCACAATTTCAGGGAGCTGAGGAAGCAAAATTCACCATTTCGGGGAGCTGAAGAAGCAAAACTCACAATTTTGGGGAGCTGAAGAAGAAAAATTCACAATTTTGCAGATCTGAGGATGCAAACCTCATAATTTTGGGGAGTTGAGGAAGAAAAATTCGCAATTTTGGGGAGCTGAGGGAGCAAAACTCACAACTTCAGAAAGCTGAGGAAGAAAAATTCACAATTTTGGGGAGCTGAGGGAGCAAAACTCACAATTTTGGGGATCTGGGGAAGCAAAACTCACAATTTTGGGGATCTGGGGAAGCAAAACACAATTTTGGGGATCTGGGGAAGCAAAACTCACAATTTTGGGGATCTGGGGAAGCAAAACTCACACTTTTTTCCCGTGGGGGGGAAGCTACAAACTGCCCACGGGGCAGGAAAAGGCAAATGACCCACAGAGGGACACAGAGAATCCCAAATCCCAGGACAGCTCCGAGCTCTTGGGCTCACGGAGAATTTGGAATTTGTCCCTTGGCCAGCCAGGTGCCACTTGTCCCCAGAGCTGGCCGGGTTTGCTCAGCCTGTCCAGCGGTCACTGCTCCTGCCTGGGCTGGGATTATCCTGGGATTCTGGAATAATTCTGGAATGCTGGAATAATTCTGGAATTCTAGAATGCTGGATTTTTGGGATTTTAGAATGCTGGAACACTGGAATGCTGGAATTCTGGGATTCTGGAATTCTGGAATAATTTGGAATGCTGGAATTCTGGGATTGTTCTGGAATGCTGGAATAATGCTGGAATGCTGGAATTCTGGGATTCTGGAATTCAGGAATTCTGGAATAATTCTGGGATGTTGGAATGCTGGAATGCTGGAATAATTTGGAATGCTGGAATTCTGGAATTCTGGAATAATTCTGGAATGCTGGAATGCTGGGATTCTGGAATTCTGGGATGCTGGAATAATTCTGGGATTCTGGAATTCTGGAATAATTCTGGAATTCTGGAGTTCTGGAATGCTGGAATAATTCAGGAATTCTAGAATGCTGGAATGCTGGGATTCTGGAATCATTCTGGGATTCTGGAATAATTCTGGAATAATTCTGGAATGCTGGAATGCTGGAATTCTGGAATACTGGAATTCTGGGATTCTGGAATGCTGGAATTCTGGAGTTCTGGAATGCTGGAATTCTGGAATTCTGGAATGCTGAAATAATTCTGGAATGCTGGAATACTGGAATGCTGGAATAATTCTGGAATGCTGGAATAATTCTGGAATTCTGGAATTCTGGATTCTGGATTGCTGGAATGCTGGAATGCTGGAATTCTGGAGTGCTGGAATAATTCTGAAATGCTGGAATTCTGGAAGAATTCTGGAATGCTGGAATGCTCCCTGTCCTCCCCATTCCAATCCCAGAGCCGAGAGATCTCTGACTGCATCACTGTACTTTAAATAAAAATCACAATAAATATCGACAGGAGACAGAACATGATCTCCTTGTCCTGCAGGAAAGATCTCTGACTGCATCCCTGTACTTTAAATAAAAATCACAATAAATACCGAGAGGAGATAGAAGATTCTCTCCTCGTTCTGTGGGAGAGATCTGACTGCATCACTGTACTTTGAAAATCACAATAAATACTGAAAGGAGATGGAAGATTCTCTCCTCGTCCTGTGGGAAAGCTCTCTGACTGCATCCCTGTCCTTTGAAAATCACCATAAATATCAAGAGGAGATGGAGGATTCTCTCCTCATTCTGCAGGAGAGCTCCCTGACTGGATCCCTGTCCTTTAAAAAAAAGTCACAATAAATCCTGAGAGGAGACAGAAGATGCTCTCCAAGTTCTGCAGGAGAGCTCTCTGACTGCATCCCTGTAATTTAAATAAAAATCACAATAAATACCGAGAGGAGATGGAAGATTCTCTCCTCGTCCTGCGGGAGAACTCTCTGACTGCATCCCTATCCTTTAAAAATCACAATAAATATTGAGAGGAGATGGAAGATGCTCTCCTCATCCTGTGGGAAAGCTCTCTGACTGCATCCCTGTCCTTTAAATAAAAATCCCAATAAATATCGAGACGGAAGATTCTCTCCTCGCCCTGCAGCTCGGAGTTTTGGGTCGCTGCCTGCTGGACTGGCTGAGAGCTCCGGGCGGCACTGCCCGTTCCCTGCTGGCTCGGAGCCTCCCGGGGTGTCCCAGAAACGGCAAGAATGTCCCCGCAGGTCCCTCTTTAGCCACAGCGTCACTCGCTGTCCCACTTGCTTTGTCCCAGCAGCAGTTCCAGGATTGAGGTTTGGCTGTAGGATTGTGGTGAGTTGGGATTGTGACACCAAAAAGGTCCAGAGTCCTCAGCTGGGACCCCAAACCTCCTCTCCTCTATTTTTTGGGCTTCACAGGACATGCTGTGGGATTTTATTCATCTCTTCATCTGTGGGATTTTATTCATCTCTTCTTCTGTGGGATTTTAGTCACTCGCTGTCCCACTTGCTTTGTCTCAGCAGCAGTTCCAGGGTTGAGGTTTGGCTGTAGGATTGTGGTAAATTGGGATTGTGACACCAAGCAGGGTGCAGAGTCCTCAGCTGGGGACCCCACAGTGCCCCACACACCTTAAACCTCCTCTCCTCTCTTTTCGGGCTTCCCAGGATATGCTGTGGGATTTTATTCATCTCTTCTGTGGGGTTTTATTCATCTCTCCTTCTGTGGGATTTTATTCATCTCTTTTTCTGTGGGACTTTAGTCACTCGCTGTCCCACTTGCTTTGTCCCAGCAGCAGTTCCAGGATTGAGGTTTGGCTGTAGGATTGTGGTGAGTTGGGATTGTGACACCAAACAGGGTCCAGAGTCCTCACCTGGGACCCCAAACCTCCTCTCCTCTATTTTTTGGGCTTCACAGGACATGCTGTGGGATTTTATTCATCTCTTCTTCTGTGGGATTTTAGTCACTCGCTGTCCCACTTGCTTTGTCTCACCAACAACTCCAGGGTTGAGGTTTGGCTGTAGGATTGTGGTAAATTGGGATTGTGACACCAAACAGGTCCAAAGTCCTCACCTGGGGACCCCACTGTGCCCCAGACACCTTAAACCTCGTCTCCCCTCTTTTCGGGCTTCACAGGACATCCTGTGGGATTTTATTCATCTCTTCTGTAGGATTTTATTAATCTCTTCATCTGTGGGATTTTATTCATCTCTCGTTCTGTGGGATTTTATTCATCTCTTCTGTGGGATTTTATTCATCTCTTCTGTGGGATTTTATTCATCTCTCTTTCTGTGGGATTTTATTCACCTCTCGTTCTGTGGGATTTTATTCATCTCTTCTTCTGTGGGACTTTAGTCACTCGCTGTCCCACTTGCTTTGTCTCAGCAACAGTTCCAGGGTTGAGGTTTGGCTGTAGGATTGCGGTGAGTTAGAATTGTGACACCAAACAGGGTCCAGAGTCCTCACCTGGGACCCCAAACCTCCTCTCCTCTATTTTTTGGGCTTCACAGGACATCCTGTGGGATTTTATTCATCTCTTCTTCTGTGGGATTTTATTCACTCACTGTCCCACTTGCTTTGTCTCACCAACAACTCCAGGGTTGATATTTGGCTGTAGGATTGTGGTAAATTGGGATTGTGACACCAAGCAGGGTCCAGAGTCCTCAGCTGGGGACCCCACAGTGCCCCAGACACCTTAAACCTCCTCTCCTCTCTTTTTGGGCTTCCCAGGATATGCTGTGGGATTTTATTCATCACTCCTTCTCTGGGATTTTATTCATCACTCCTTCTGTGGGATTTTATTCATCTCTTTTTCTGTGGGACTTTAGTCACTTGCTGTCCCACTTGCTTTGTCTCAGCAACAACTCCAGGGTTGAGGTTTGGCTGTAGGATTGTGGTGAGTTGGGATTGTGACACCAAACAATCCCAATGCCACAGTCCAGAGTCCTCACCTGGGGACCCCACTGTGTCCCACACACCCCAAACCTCCTCTCCCCTCTTTTTGGGCTTCACAGGACATCCTGTGGGATTTTATTCATCTCATCTCTCGTTCTGTGGGATTTTTTTCATCTCTTCTTCTGTGGGATTTTAGTCACTCGCTGGCCCACTTGCTTTGTCTCACCAACAACTCCAGGGTTGATATTTGGCTGTAGGATTGTGGTGAGTTGGGATTGTGACACCAAACAGGGTGCAGAGTCATCACCTGGAGACCCCAAACCTCCCCTCCTCTGCATTTGGGTTTCCTAGGACATGCTGTGGGATTTTATTCATCTCTTCTGTGGGGTTTTATTCATCTCTCCTTCTGTGGGGTTTTATTCATCTCTTTTTCTGTGGGATTTTAGTCACTCGCTGTCCCACTTGCTTTGTCTCAGCAACAGTTCCAGGGTTGAGGTTTGGCTGCAGGATTGTGGAGAGTTGGGATTGTGACACCAAGGAGCATCCAGAGTCCTCACCTGGGGACCCCAAACCTCCCCTCCTCTGCATTTAGGTTTTCCAGGACATGCTGTGGGATTTTAGTCATCTCTTCTGTGGGATTTTATTCACCTCTTCTGTAGGATTTTATTCACCTCTTCTGTGGGACTTTATTAATCTCTTCTTCTGTGGGATTTTATTCACCTCTTCTGTGGGATTTTATTCATCTCTCTTTCTGAAGGATTTTATTCATCTCTTCTTCAATGGGATTTTATTCATCTCTCCTGTAGGATTTCATTCTCCACCTCACCCCGTGTACCTTTAAAAGTTCCCCACACCGAGTGACCTTTCCAGGGCTCTGAGCTCTGCTCGGTTCCCTGAGAGGGGAATTCAATCTCCTGTCCCTGCTCTGGTTTCTGCGCCTTTTCTTAGCCACATTTCCTCAGCAGGCTCTCCGCGACCTTCAGACCCAGCAGGGCTGACAGGGTTTCCTCTGCCCCAAAGATTTTTGGGGTTTGGAGGGAGGGAAGGAAGTCCAGAGTGTCCCTGCAGGGCTGACAGGGTTTCCTCTGCCCAGGAGATTTTTGGGGTTTGGAGGGAGGGAAGGAAGTCCAGAGTGTTCCTGCAGGGCTGGCAGGGTTTCCTCTGCCCCAAAGATTTTTGGGGTTTGGAGGGAGGGAAGGAAGTCCAGAGTGTCCCTGCAGGGCTGACAGGGTTTCCTCTGCCCCAAAGATTTTTGGGGTTTGGAGGGAGGGGAGGAAGTCCAGAGTGTCCCTGCAGGGCTGACAGGGTTTCCTCTGCCAGGAGATTTTTGGGATTTGGAGGGAGGGAAGGAAGTCCTGCAGGGCTGACAGAGCTCAGAGCTCTCTTTGTGCTCAGGAATGCATGTTTGGGGTGAGGAGAGAGGGAGTTGAGCTCGGATTGTTCCTATAAAATCCTGTCGGTGTCTGTCTGGGGTACAGCGGGGATTGGGGTTGGTGACAACCTTATGGGGTGTCACCCTATGGAGGGTCACTGTGGGGTTGGTGACAAAGTTATGGGGATGTCACCCTATAAAGGGTCACTGTGGGGTTGGTGACAACCTTGTAGGGGATATCACCCTATGGAGGGTCACCCGATGGAGAGGGTCACCCTATAGAGGGTGGTCACCCTGGTGTGGGTCACTGGTCACTCTATAAAGGGTCACCCTATAGAGGGTGGTCACCCCGTGGGGGTGTCACCCTATAGAGAGTCACTCTGCAGGGAGGGGTCACCCTATAGAGGGTCAGCCTGTGTGTGAGACACTGGTCACTCCATAAAGGGTCACCCTATAGAGGGTCACTGTGGGTGTGTGGGTCACCCTGTGGGGGTCACTCTGGGTGTGGGTCACTGGTCACCCCATGGGGAGGGTCACCCTATGGGATCACTCTAGGTGGGTCACTGGTCACTCCATAAGGGTCGCTCTACAAGGGGTGGGCAGTGTCCCCCCGTGAGTGTCACCATGGGACCCCAATCCCATTACAGCCCATCCCAGCTCTCTGATCCCATTACAGCCCAGCCCGGACCTCTGATCCCATTACAGCCCAGCCCACCCCACTAGAGTTTATCCCTATAGTCGATCCCATCCCATTACAACCAATCCCATTACAGCAAATCCCATTACAGCAAATCCCATTACAGCAAATCCATCCCATTACAGCAAATCCCATTACATCCAATCCCATTACAACCAATCCCATCCCAGTCCATCCCATTACAGTTTCTCCCTGTGGTCAGTCCTGTTACAGCTGATCCCATAATAGCCAATCCCATAACACCTGATCCCATTACATCCCATCCCAGCCCATCCCATTACAGTTTCTCCCCCTAGTCAGCCCTGTTACACCTGATCCCATAACACCTGATCCCATTACCCCGATCCCATAAAAACCAGACCCTCCATCTGATCCCATTACATCCAATCCCATTACAGCCAATCCCATAATACCCAGACCCTCCACCCGATCCCATTACAGTCAATTCCACTAGAGCCCATCCCATAATAGCTGGTCCCACAGCCCCGATCCCATTACATCTGACCCCATTACCCCGATCCCATTACTCTGATCCCATAAAAGCTGGACCCTCCATCTGACCCCATTACATCCAATCCCATTACAGCCGATCCCATAATAGCCAGACCCTCCCTCCACCCGATCCCATTACAGTCAATTCCACTGGAGTCGACCCCATAATAGCCGAGCCCTATATCTGACCCCACAACCCTGATCCCATTACTGCCGATCCCATTAGAGTGGATCCCATAATAGCCGAGCCCTATATCTGACCTCACAACCCCGATCCCATTACAGCCGATCCCATTAGAGTGGATCCCATAATAGCCGAGCCCTATATCTGACCTCACAATCCTGATCCCATTACAGCCGATCCCATGAGAGTGGATCCCATAATAGCTGATCCCACCACCCCGATCCCATTACAGCCGATCCCATGATAGCTGATCCCGTTACCCGATCCCATTCCCGACCCCATTCCCGACCCCACAACCCGATCCCATTCCCGATCCCATTACCCGGTCCCATTCCCGACCCCACATGGGGCTCTCGCGGCTCCTCGCCTCCGCCGCGCTCTCGGTAGCCGCGCTGGTCCTGCTGGTCCTGCTGTCCTTCCTGCCTCCAGCCCAGGGCCGGGGCCGGCCGGCAGGTCAGTGCCCACTGGGACCAGTAAGGGCTCCAAACTGGGAACTGGGACCAGTAAGGGCTCCGGACTGGGACCAGTCAGGACAGACTGGGACCGGGACAAGTCCAGTCCAGACTGGGACTGGGAATCGCCCGGGACTGGGACTGGGAACGGCCCCGGAGTGGGACCGGTAAGGACAGACTGGGACCAGTAAGAGACCCAGACTGGGACTGGGAACGGCCCCGGACTGGGACCAGTAAGAGCCCTGGACTGGGACTGGGATTGGCCCCGGACTGGGACCAGTAAGGGCTCAGGACTGGGACTGGGATTGGCCCCAGACTGGGACCAGTAAGGACAGACTGGGACTGGGACAGGGACCAGTAACCTGGGCATCCTGCAGGTCAGTGCTGCCTCCCAGTGGGACTCGGGAACTGGGACCAGTAACGGCCCCAGACTGGGACCGGGAAAGGCAGCGGCAGGGAATGGAAACTGGGACCAGTAACAGCGCGGGACTGGGATTGGGAACGGTCCCGGACTGGGACCAGTAAGGACAGACTGGGACCAGTAAGGGTCCCGGGTCGGGGGCAGGTCAGTGGGGAACTGGGACCAGTAAGGACCGGGAACTGGGACTGGGAACGGCCCCGGAGTGGGACCGGTAAGGACAGACTGGGACCAGTAAGAGCCCCGGGTCGGGGGAGCCCCGCAGGTCAGTGGGGAACTGGGACCAGTAAGGACCGGGAACTGGGATAGGCAGTGAACTGGGACCGGGAAAGGCAGCGGCAGGGAATGGGAACTGGGATCGGGAACAGCCCCGGACTGGGACCAGTAAGGACTGGGAACTGGGACTGGGAAGGGTCCCGCAGGTCAGTGCTGCCTCCCAGTGGGGACCGGGAACTGGGACCAGTAACAGCCCCAGACTGGGACCGGGAAAGGCAGCAGCAGGGAATGGGAACTGGGACCAGTAAGGACCGGGACTGGGATCGGGAACGGCTCCAGACTGGGACTGGGAACGGCCCCGGACTGGGACCAGTAAGAGCCCCGGGCCGGGGGCGTCCAGCAGGTCAGTGGGGACCGGGAACTGGGACCAGTAAGGACGGGGAACTGGGACCAGTAAGGACGGGGAACTGGGACTGGGAATGGCCCCGGACTGGGACCAGTAACGGCCCCGGACAGGGACTGGGAACGACCCCCGACTGGGACCAGCAAGGACAGACTGGGACCAGTAAGGACAGACTGGGACCAGCAAGGACAGACTGGGACCAGTAAGGACAGACTGGGACGGACCGGGACTGGGACCGGCAGTGAACTGGGATCGGGAAAGGCAGCGGCAGGGAATGGGAACTGGGACCAGTAAAGGCCCTGGACTGGGACTGGGAATGGCCCCAGACTGGCACCAGTAAGAACCGGGAACTGGGACCAGTAAGGAATAGGGACTAGCCCCAGTAAGGACAAACTGGCACCAGTTAGGACAAACTGGTCCCAGTAAGGAGCATAAACTGGTCCCAGTAAGGACAGACTGGTCCCAATAAGGAGCACAAACTGGCCCCAGTAAGGAAAGCAGACCAGTCCCAGTAACGAGCACAAACTGGTCCCAATAAGGACAAACTGGTTCCAGGACGAAGCACAAACTTGCTCCAGTAAGGAGCACAAACTGGTCCCAGTAAGGACAGACTGGTTCCAGTAAGGACCACAAACTGGCCCCAGTAAGGACCGCAAACTGGCACCAGTAAGGACAGACTGGTCCCAGTAAGGAGCAAAAATTGGTCCCAGTAAGAACGACAAACTGGCACCAGTAAGGACAAACTGGTCCCAATAAGGAGCACAAACTGGTCCCAATAAGGAGCACAAACTGGTCCCAATAAGGAGCACAAACTGGTCCCAATAAGGATCACAAATTGGCCCCAGTAAGGACAAACCGGCCCCAGTACATAGCACAAACTGGCACTAGTACAGAGCCCAAACTGGTCCAAGTAAGGAGCCCAAACTGGTCCCAGTAGGACCCCCCCGGTGCCCCCCTGTCCCCGCGGTGTCCCTGTCCCCGCGGTGTCACTGTCCCCTGTCCCTCCCCCTGGGCACAGCGGTGCCACTCTGAGCTGGCAGCGCCACCGGGGGGACAGAGCCGCGCGCCCTTCCCGCTGCTTTTCCCGGTTTTTTCCCGGGTTTTTTCCGGATTTTCCGGGTTTTCCCGGTTTTTTCCCGGATTTCCCGGTGTTTTTCCCGGTTTTTCCCGGTTTTTTCCCGGATTTGCAGGCAGGAAGATGTCGCCGAGCCCCGCGGCAGTGAAGCGTCCCGAGAGCCTCGGGAAAGGCAAAGCCATCGCCGTGCTCACCTCCGGGGGTGACGCTCAGGGTAAGGGGGAAATCCCAAAATCCCAAACCCCAAAATCCCAAAATCCCAAATCCCAAAATCCCGAAATCCCAAATCCCGAATCCCAAATCCCAAAATCCCCGAAATCCTGGGAGCCCAAATGCCAAAATCCAGAGAGCCCAAATTCCTAAACCACTGGAACCCCAAACCCCAGAATCCCAAAATCCTACGAGCCGAAATCCCAAAATCCCAAATCCCAAAATCCTGGGAGCTGAAAGCTCAAAATCCTGGGAGCCAAAATCCCAAAAGCCCAAATACCAAAATCCTGGGATCTCAAAATCCTGGGAGCCCAAATCCCCAAATCCCGGGAGCCCAAAATCCTGGGAGTCCAAATGCCAAAATCCCAAATCCCAAGAATCCCAAAATCCTGGGAGCCAAAATCCCAAAAGCCCAAAAGACCAAATCCCAAAACCCTGGGATCTGAAAATCCTGGGATCTCAAAATTCTGGGATCTCAAATCCCCAAATCCTGGGAGCCCAAAATCCTGGGAGCCCAAATGCCAAAATCCCAAATCCCCGGAATCCCAAAATCCTGGGAGTTCAAATCCCAAAAGCCCAAAAGACCAAATCCCAAAATCCTGAGATCTCAAAATTCTGGGAGCCCAAATTTTAAAATCCCCAGAATCCCAAAACCCTGGGACCCCAAATCTCAAAAGCCAGGGAGTCCAAATCCCAGCAATCCCAAAATCCTGGGAGCCCAAAATCCTGGGAGCCCAAATTTTAAAATCCCCAGAATCCCAAAATCCTGGGATCCCAAATCTCAAAATCCAGGGAGTCCAAATCCCAAAAGCCCAAAATCCTGGGATCTCAAAATGCTGGGAGCCCAAAATCCTGGGAGCCCAAGACCCCAAAAGCCCAAATCCCAAAATCTTGGGAGCCCAAAATCCAGGGAGCCCAAAAGCCCAAATCCCTAAATCCTGGGATCCCAAATCTCAAAATCCTGGGATCCCAAATCCCAAAATCCAGGGAGCCCAAAAGCCCAAATCCCTAAATCTCGGGATCCCAAAATCCAGGGATCCCAAATCTCAAAATTCCAGCAGACCAAATCCCAAAACTGCTGGGAGCCCAAATCCTGGGAGCCCAAAATCCTGGGATCCCAAATCCCCCAAAATCCCTAAAAATCCCCCCAAAAAATGCGGGACCCCAAAATTTGGGGAGGGGGCGAAGGGAGTGACTCCTTTTGGGAATAAAAATCGGGATTTTGATCCCAAGTTTTCTCCGGATTTGGGATTTTGGGAATGACCTTGGGGGGGATTTTGGGGTGGGGAGGAGTTTTGGGGTCCCGGGGGGTGACAAAGGTGACAAATCCCGAGTGGACAAAGGTGGCATTTAGGGACAAAGCCGAAAAAAATGGTCCCCAAAAAAATCGGTGTTTCCCCAAAAAATCGGGATTTCCCCCCAAAAAATCGGGATTTCCCCCAAAAAATGGGGATTGCCCGAAATTCCAGGGATTCACCCCAAATTCTGGGTGTCCCAGGGGTGGGGGGGACACGGGGGAAGTGTCCCCTCCCCCCGCTGTTTGTCACCTGTGTCACGCGGAGCCACTAAA
Organism: Lichenostomus cassidix; assembly: GCF_008360975.1. Classification (NCBI taxonomy): domain Eukaryota; kingdom Metazoa; phylum Chordata; class Aves; order Passeriformes; family Meliphagidae; genus Lichenostomus; species Lichenostomus cassidix. The sequence continues at coordinate 1,602,254 of NC_139509.1, forward strand.
GGTCACCAAGGCGAAAATAACTCGGGGCAGCTGCGGGGGGAGGGGAAAGGGGTTGGGGTCCTTGAGGGGGTGACAGATTTGGGGCAGAGTTGGGGTGACAGAGTTGGGGGGACAGATTTGCGGTGACAGATTTGGGGTCACAGATTTGGGGGGACGGATTTGGGGTGTCCCCAGGGGGGGTGACAGATTTGGGATTTCCCCAAGGGGGGTGACAGATTTGGGGTGACAGATTTGGGGTCACCAAGGGGGGTGACAGATCTGGGGTGACAGATTTGGGATGTCCCCAAGAGGGGTGACAGATTTGGGGGGACAGATTGGGGTGTCACCAAGGGGTGACAGATTTGGGGGGACAAATCTGGGGGAACAGATTTGGGGTGACAGATCTGGGTGTCACCAAGGAGGGTGACAGATTTGGGATGTCCCCAAGAGGGGTTGGCAGCTGGAGGGTGACAGATTTGGGGTGACAGATTTGGGGGGACAGATTGGGGTGACAGATTTGGGGGGACAGATCTGGGTGTCCCCAGGTGACAGATTTGGGGGACAGATTTGGGACGGATTTGGGATGTCCCCAGGAGGGTGACAGATTTGGGATTTCCTGCTGGGGGACAGACGGGGGGACAGATTTGGGGTCCCCAAGGGGTGACAGATTTGGGGGCACAGATTTGGGATGTCCCCAAGGGGTGACAGATTTGGGGTGACAGATTTGGGATTTCCCCAAGGGGGGTGACAGATTTGGGGGGACAGATTTGGGGGGACAGATTTGGGGTCCCCAAGGGGTGACAGATTTGGGGGGACGGATTTGGGATGTCCCCAAGGGGTGACGGATTTGGGGTCACCAAGGGGTGACAGATTTGGGATTTCCCCAAGGGGGGTGACAGATTTGGGGGGACGGATTTGGCGTGACAGATTAGGGATGTCACCAAGGAAGGTGACAGATTTGGAGGGATGGATTTGGGGTCACCAAGGGGTGACAGATTTAGGATCACCAAGGGGGGTGACAGATTAGGGGGGGATGGATTTGGGGTCACCAAGGGGTGACAGAATTGGGATGTCCCCAAGAGGGGTTGGCAGCTGGGAGGGTGACAGATTTGGGGGGAAGGATCTGGGTGTCCCCAAGGGGTGACAGATTTGGGGTGTCCCCAACAGGAGTGACAGATTTGGGGGGACAGATTTGGGTGTCACCAAGGAGGGTGATGGATTTGGGATGTCACCAAAGGGTGGGACAGATTTGGGGATGTCCCCAAGGGGGGTGACAGCCATGCCAGAGTGACCCTGGTGGTCCTGGCAGGGTGGTCCCACTGTCCCCAAAGTGACCCTGCTGTCCCCAGGGGGTGGCAGGGTGACCCCACTGTCCCCAGGGTGACCCCAGGAGGTGCCAGAGTGACCCTAAGGTGACCCCGTGGTGACCCCAGAGTGACCCCACTGTCCCCGGGGTGTCCCCAGGGTGTCCCCAGGGTGTCCCCATGGTGACCCCACTGACCCCAGGCTGTCCCCATGTCCCCAGGGATGAACGCTGCTGTCCCCAAGGTGTCCCCACTGTCCCCAGGGTGTCCCCATGGTGACCCCGCTGACCCCAGGGTGTCCCCAAGGTGTCCCCACTGTCCCCAGGGTGTCCCCATGGTGACCCCGCTGACCCCAGGGTGTCCCCATGGTGACCCCACTGACCCCAGGCTGTCCCCATGTCCCCAGGGATGAACGCTGCTGTCCCCAAGGTGTCCCCACTGTCCCCAGGGTGTCCCCAGGCTGTCCCCATGGTGTCCCCACTGACCCCAGGGTGTCCCCATGGTGTCCCCACTGTCCCCAGGGTGTCCCCAGGCTGTCCCCATGGTGTCCCCACTGACCCCAGGGTGTCCCCAAGGTGACCCCACTGACCCCAGGCTGTCCCCATGTCCCCAGGGATGAACGCTGCTGTCCCCAAGGTGTCCCCACTGACCCCAGGGTGTCCCCATGGTGACCACGCTGACCCCAGGGTGACCCCACTGACCCCATGGTGTCCCCACTGACCCCAGGCTGTCCCCAAGGTGTCCCCACTGACCCCAGGCTGTCCCCATGTCCCCAGGGATGAACGCTGCGGTCAGGGCTGTGGTTCGGGTTGGGATCTACACAGGAGCCAAGGTGTACTTCGTGTGTGAGGTCAGTGCTGAGCCCTCCCGAGATCCCAAAAATCCCATCCCAAAATCCCAAAATTCCATCCCAAAATTAATCCCAAAATCCCAACCCAAAATCCTGCATTCCCAGCCCAAAACCCCAAAATTCCCAACCCAAAATCCCAATATCCCATCCCTAAATTCCCATCCCAAAATGTCAAATATCCATCCCTAAATTCCCATCTCAAAATCCCAAAAATCCATCCCAAAATCCCAAAATCCCAGCCCAAAATCCTGAATTCCCATCCCAAAACCCCAAAATTCCCATCCCAAAATCCCAAAATTTCATCCCAAAATCTCAAAATTCCATCCCAAATTCCCAGCCCAAAATCCCACATTCCCACCCCAAAATCCCAAAACTCCCACCCCAAAATCCCAAAACTCCCACCCCAAAATCCCAAAATTCCCAGCCCAAAATCCCAAAATTTCCATCCCAAGATTCCCATCCCAAAACGCCAAAACTCCCAGCCCAAAATCTCAGCCCAAAATCCCAAATTCCCAAAACTCCCAGCCCCGAATTCCCGAATCTCCATCCCAAAACTGGGGCAGAGGTGTCACCGAGGCACTGTCCCCACTGTCCCCTGCTGTCCCCCCAGGGCTACCAGGGCCTGGTGGACGGCGGTGAGCACATCAAGGAGGCCACCTGGGAGAGCGTGTCCATGATGCTGCAGCTGGTGAGGGACACGGCTGGACACGGGGTGGACATGGGTGGACACAGGGTGGACATGGGGTGGACATGGGATGGACACGGGGTGGACATGGAATGGACACAGGGTGGACACGGGGTGGACACGGGATGGACATGGGGTGGACATGGGATGGACATGGAATGGACAGGGAGGGAAATGGAGATGGACATGGAGATGGACATGGAGATGGACATGGGGATGGACATGGGGTGGATGGATGGATGGATGGATGGACATGGATGGACATGGGATGGACATGGGATGGACATGGATGGACATGGGATGGACATGGAGATGGATATGGAGATGGATATGGAGATGGATATGGGATGGACATGGGGTGGACATGGCTGAACACGGATGGACATGGGGTGGATGGATGGATGGATGGATGAACATGGATGGACATGGAGATGGACATGGAGATGGACATGGAGGGATAGACATGGACAGACACAAGGATGGATGGAGGGATGGACACAGGATGGACATGGATGGACATGGGGATGGACATGGATGGACACGGGGATGGATGGAGGGATGGACACGAGATGGACACGGGATGGATGGATGGATGGATGGACACAGGGGTGGACATAGGATGGACATGGGGATGGAAGGATGGACACAAGGATGGATGGATGAATGGATGCATGGACACAAGATGGACACAGGGATGGATGGATGAATGGACAGATGGATGATGGATGGACGGATGGATGGTCATGGGGTGGACACAGGGATGGACAGACGGATGGACGGATGGATGGATGGATGGATGGACAGATGGACAGGTGGACACAGGGATGGACAGATGGATGGATAGATGATGGATGGACAGATGGATGGATGGTCATGGTGTGGACACGGGGATGGATGGATGGATGGATAGACACTGGGATGGACAGATGGATGGAGGGATGGACAGATGTCCCCAACAATATCCCCATGTCCCCAGGGCGGCACAGTGATCGGCAGCGCGCGCTGCCAGGATTTCCGCTCCCGCGAGGGTCGGCTCCGCGCCGCCAGGAATTTGGTCAAGCTGGGTGTCACCAACCTGTGTGTCATCGGCGGTGACGGCAGCCTCACCGGGGCCGACACCTTCCGCGCCGAGTGGGGATCCCTGCTGCAGGAGCTGGTCAAGAACGGTATGGAGACCCCAAAATACCCCAAATTAACCCCAAAATTAACCTCAAAATTAACCTCAGCAGGGTGGGGTCCCTGCTGCAGGAGCTGGTCAAAAACGGTATGGAGACCCCAAAATACCCCAAATTAACCCCAAAATTAACCTCAAAATTAACCTCAGCAGGGTGGGGATCCCTGCTGCAGGAGATGCTCAAAAACGGTATTGGGACCCCAAAAATACCCCAAAATAACCCCAAGATTAACCCCAAAAATCATCCCAAAATTGACCTCAGCAGGGTGGGGTCCCTGCTGCAGGAGATGCTCAAAAACGGTGTGAAGACCCCAAAATACGCCAAAATAACCCCAAAATTAACCCCAAAATTTACCTCAGCAGGGTGGGGATCCCTGCTGCAGGAGCTGGTCAAAAACGGTATTGGGACCCCAAAAATGATCCAAAATTAACCCCAAAATTAACCTCAGCAGACTGGGGATCCCTGCTGCAGGAGCTGGTCAAAAATGATATGGAGACCCCAAAAATACCCCAAATTAACCCCAAAATTAGCCCCAAAATTGACCTCAGCAGACTGGGGAAACCTGCTGCAGGAGCTGGTCAAAAACAATATGGAGACCCCAAAAATACCCCAAAATACCCCAAAATAACCCCAAAATTAACCCCAAAATTGACCTCAGCAGACTGGGGAAACCTGCTGCAGGAGCTGGTCAAAAATGGTATGGAGACCCCAAAATACCCCAAATTAACCCCAAAATTAACCTCAAAATTAACCTCAGTGGGGTGGGGATCCCTGCTGCAGGAGCTGGTCAAAAACGGTATGGAGACCCCAAAAATACCCCAAAATAACCCCAAAATTAACCTCAAAATTAACCTCAGCAGGGTGGGCTCCCTGCTGCAGGAGCTGGTCAAAAAATGGTATGGAGACCCCAAAAATACCCCAAAATACCCAAAAATAACCCCAAAATTAACCCCAAAATTGACCTCAGCAGGGTGGGGATCCCTGCTGCAGGAGATGCTCAAAAACGGTATTGGGACCCCAAAAATACCCCAAAATAACCCCAAGATTAACCCCAAAAATCATCCCAAAACTGACCTCAGCAGGGTGGGGTCCCTGCTGCAGGAGCTGGTCAAAAACGGTATGGAGACCCCAAAATACCCCAAATTAACCCCAAAATTAACCTCAAAATTAACCTCAGTGGGGTGGGGATCCCTGCTGCAGGAGCTGGTCAAAAAATGGTATGGAGACCCCAAAAATACCCCAAAATAACCCCAAAATTAACCCCAAAAATTATCCCACAATTAACCTCAGCAGACTGGGGATCCCTGCTGCAGGAGATGCTCAAAAACGGTATGGAGACCCCAAAATACCCCAAATTAACCCCAAAATTAACCTCAAAATTAACCTCAGCAGGGTGGGGAAACCTGCTGCAGGAGCTGCTCAAAAATGGTACTTGAACCCCAAAATTCATCCCAAATTAACCCCAAAAATCACCCCAAAATTGACCTCAGGGGGGTGGGAAAAAGGGTTGGGATCCTTGCAGCAGGAGCTGCTCAAAAATGGTACTGGAACCCCAAAATTAACCCCAAAATTACCCCAAAATTAACCCCAAAAAATCATCCCAAAATTGACCTCAGCAGGGTGGGGATCCCTGCTGCAGGAGCTGCTAAAAAACGGTATTGGAACCCCAAAATAATTCCAAAATAACCCCAAAATTAACCATCATTTTGTGACACTCAAACCCATGGATTTTTACCACCCAAAAATGCGGATTTTTGCCACCCAAAACTGTGGATTTTTGCCACCCAAAAATGAGGGTTTCCCCCCCCAAAATATGATTTTCTGACCCCCAAACCCATAACTTTTTGACACCCAAAAATGTGGATTTTTACCTCCCAAAAATATGGATTTTTACCACCCAAAAATGCAAGTTTTCCCCCCAAAAACACCCAAACCCATGATTTCGTGGCACCCAAAGCCGTGGATTTTTACCACCCAAAAATGTGGGGTTTTACCACCCAAAAATGTGGATTTTTATCACCCAAAAATGTGAGTTTTCCCCCCAAAACACCCAAACCCACGATATCGTGACACCCAAAGCCATGGACTTTCACCACACAAAAATATGGATTTTTACCACCCAAAAATGAGGATTTTTCCCACCCAAAAATGTGAGTTTTCCCCCCAAACCCATGATTTCATGACACTCAAACCCATGGACTTTTACCAACCAAAAATGTGGATTTTTACCACCCAAAAATGCAAGTTTTCCCCCCAAAACACCCAAACCCATAATTTCGTGACACCCAAACCCACAATTTCCTGACACCCAAAACTGACGGACAATGGGGGACAATCCGTGCGCGGGGCTGAGGTGACACAGGTGACAATGCCACCCCCCAGGTGGCATCACGGCGGAGGAGGCGCAGCGCTCGAGCCACCTGAACATCGTGGGCATGGTGGGGTCCATCGACAACGACTTCTGCGGCACCGACATGACCATCGGCACCGACTCGGCGCTGCACCGCATCATGGAGATCGTGGACGCCATCACCACCACCGCCCAGAGGTGACAGGGACACCACGGGGTCACCAGGGACATCCTGGGGTCACCAGGGTCACCAGGGTCACCAAATGGGGCAGGGATACAGGGATGGACATGAGGATCATCATGGGGATCATCATGGGTATCATCATGGAGATGGTGGACGCCATCACCACCACTGCCCAGAGGTGACAGGGACACCCCGGGGTCATTGGGGTCACCAGGGTCACCACATGGGGATGGATGGACAGGGATGGACATGGGGATGGACATGGGGAGGGATGGAGGAATGGACTTGTGGAGAGAGGAACATGGGGATCATCATGGAGATCGTGGACGCCATCACCACCACTGCCCAGAGGTGACAGGGACAGCCTGGGGTCACCCATGGGATGGAGGGACATGGGGACATCCCACAGGCTGGAGGGACACAGGGATGGACACTGGGATGGACATTGGATGGATGGATGGATGGATGGATGGATGGATGGACATGGGGATCATCATGGGGATCATCATGGAGATGGTGGACACCATCACCACCACTGCCCAGAGGTGACAGGGACATCCCGGGGTCGCCCATGGGATGGAGGGACATTGGGATGGACACAGGGATGGACACAGGGATGGACACAGGGATGGACATGGGGATCATCATGGGGATCATCATGGGGATCATCATGGAGATCATGGACGCCATCACCACCACTGCCCAGAGGTGACAGGGACATCATAGGGTCATCAGGGACATCCTGGGGTCACCAGGGACATCCTGGAGTCATCTGTGTAACCTACAGGGAGGGATGGACACTGGGATGGACATGGGCTGGATGGATGGATGGATGGATGGATGGATGGATGGATGGATGGATGATGGACATGGGGAGGGATGGACATGGGGATCATCATGGAGACCATCGTGGAGATCGTGGATGCCATCACCACCACCGCCCAGAGGTGACAGGGACATCCTGGGGTCACCCATGGGGTGGACACGGGGATGGACACTGGGAAGGACATGGGATGGATGGATGGATGGATGGACAGATGGACACAAGGACGGACACTGGGAGACATAGAAGGAAACATGGAGAGATGGATGTCCCCAATGTCCCCAGTGTCCCCAGTCCAGCTGATGACACCCTTTGTCTCCACAGCCACCAGAGGACATTCGTGCTGGAGGTCATGGGGCGCCACTGCGGGTGAGTTTTCCCATTCAAAATTGGGGAAAATCAGTATTTTTATTATTAAAAATTACTAAAAAGGCAGTTCTGGTCCTCAGGATGTGGTTTTCCCATTAAGAAATGGTGAAAATATTTATCACTGAAAATGACCCAAAAAGGTGTTTTTTGCCCCAAATTCAGGTACCTGGCGCTGATCACCGCCCTGGCCTGTGGTGCTGATTGGGTTTTCATCCCTGAATCTCCACCTGAGGACGACTGGGAGGATCATCTGTGCAGGAGACTGACCGAGGTGGACACTGGTGGACATGGGGTGGACATGGGGTGGACATGGGGTGGATGGATGGACATGGGATGAACATGGGTGGACATGGGATGGACATGGGATGGACATGGGATGGACATGGGGTGGATGGATGGACATGGGATGGACATGGGGATGTATGGAGGGATGGACATGGATGGACATGGGAGGGACATGGGGTGGATGGATGGATGGATGGGTGGACATGGAGATGGATATGGGATGGAAATGGGGATGGACGTGGGGTGGACATGGATGGACATGGATGGACATGGGGTGGACATGGAAATGGATATGGGATGGACATAGATGGACACAGATGTACATGGGATGGACATGGGGTGGACATGGATGGACTTGGATGGACATGGGGTGGACATGGAAATGGATATGGGATGGACATAGATGGACACAGATGGACATGGGACGGGCATGGGGTGCATGGATGGATGGATGGATGGAAGGAAGGATGCACATGGGATGGACATGGGATGGACATGGGGATGGAGGGATGGACATGGATGGACATGGATGGACACAGGGAGGAGGAAGGCTGGGATGGGGATCTCCCCTGTCCCCATTGTCACCCCATTGTCACCCTGTCCCCATTGTCACCCCGTTGTCACCTTGTCCCTGTTGTCACCCAGACCCGTGTCGGTGGCTCCAGACTCAACATCATCATCGTGGCCGAAGGTGCCATCGACAAGCACGGCAAGGCCATCACCTCCGATGACATCAAAGCCGTGAGTGGCCACAGGGGACACCGGGGGGACATGGGGGGGACATGGGAGGGGACAATCCCCTTCTCCCATTTTGGGCTGGATGCCAGTGTCCCTGATGACCCCATTGATCCCAATGTCCCCAACATCCCAAATGCCCCCATTATCCTCAATATCCCCAATGACCTCAATGCCCCCAATGTCCCCAATGTCCCCAATGTCCCCAATGTCCCCAATGTCCCCAATGCCCCAATATCACTAATATCCCCAATGACCCAAATGTCCCCAATGTCCCCATTATCCCCATTGATCCCAATGTCCCCAATGTCCCTGATGTCCCCAATGTCCCAATATCCCTAATATCCCAATGTCCCCAATATCCCCATTACCACCATTGATCCCAATGTCCCCAATGTCCCCAATGTCCCTGATGTCCCCAATGACCCCACTGTCCCCAGTGTCCCCACTGTCCCAATGTCCCCAATGACCCCAATGACCCCAATGTCCCCATTATCCCAAATATCCCCAATGACCCCAATGTCCCCAATGCCCCAATATCATTAATATCCCCAATGTCCCCAGTGTCCCCAATGTCCCCATTATCCCCATTGATCCCAATGTCCCCAATGTCCCTGATGTCCCCAATGATGCCATTGCCCCAGTGTCCCCAATGTCCCCAATGTCCCCACAGCTGGTGGTGAAGCGCCTGGGCTATGACACCCGAGTGACCATCCTGGGCCATGTCCAGCGTGGAGGGACACCTTCGGCCTTTGACCGCATCCTGGTGGGCATCGTGTGTCCCCAACAGGGTCCTTGTCCCCAGCCCTGTCCCCAATCCTGTCCCCAACCCTGTCCCCAACTCTGCCCCTGTCCCCAACCCTGTCCCTGTCCCCAAGCTTGATGTCAAAATGGGGTGGACCGGGAGGTGACATTCCTGGGAGATGACACCCCTGGGAGGTGACAGACCCAGGAGGTGACAGCCCAGGAGGGAGGTGACACCCAAGGGAGGGAGGTGACATTCTCAGTGAGGTGACATCAGGAGGTGACATCACCCTCAGGAGGTGACACCCCAGGGAGGGAGGTGACATCCCTGGGAGGTGACATCGGGAGGTGACACTGCAGGGAGGTGACAGCCCGATAGGTGACATCTCCGGGAGTTGACATCACCCTCAGGAGGTGACACCCCAGAGAGGGAGGTAACATCCCTGGGAGGTGACATCGGCAGGTGACACCCAGGGAGGGAGGTGACAACCCTGAGAGGTGACACCCCAGGGAAGGAGGTGACATCCCCGGTAGGTGACACCCCAGGGAGGTGACACCCCAGGGAGGTGACATGCCGGTGTCCCCCAGGGCAGCAGGATGGGCGTGGAGGCAGTGATGGCTCTGCTCGAGGGCACTCCGGACACTCCGGCCTGCGTGGTCAGCCTGTCCGGCAACCAGGCCGTGCGGCTGCCGCTGATGGAGTGTGTGCAGGTGGTGAGTGAGGGGACAGGGGACACGAGGGGACACCCAGGAGGGACCCCAAACTGCCCAGGAGTGACCCCAAACTGCCCAGGAGTGACCCCAAAAACATTCCAGAAAATGTCCCCAGAGACATCCCAGCAGTGACCCCAAACCTGCCCAGGAGTGACCCCAAACTGCCCAGGAGTGACCCCAAATCCACCCAGGAGTGACCACAAACACATCCCAGGAGTGACCCCAAAAACACCCCAAAAATGTCCCCAAAGACACCCAGGAGTGACCCCAAAGCCACCTGGGAATGGCACAAAACACACCCCAAGAATGTCCCCAAAGACACCCAGGAGTGACCACAAACTGCTCAGGAGTGACCCCAAAGACACCCCGGGATTGTCCCCAGAACCACCTGGGAGTGACCCCAAACTGCCCAGGAGTGACCCCAAAGACACCGAGAAGTGATGACAAACACATCCCAGAAAATGACCTCAAACCTGTCCAGGAGTGACCACAAACACATCCCAGGAGTGACCCCAAAAACATCCCAGAAAATGTCCCCAAAGACACCCTAGGAGTGACCCCAAACCCACCCGGGATTGTCCCCAAAACCACCTGGGAGTGGCACCAAACACATCCCAGAAAATGTCCCCAAAGCTGCCCAGGAGTGACCACAATCCCACCCCAAGAGTGACCCCAATCCCACCCAGGAGTGACCTCAAAGCCACCTGGGAGTGACCCCAAAACCACCCCAAGAATGACCCCAAACACATCCCAGAAAATGTCCCTAAAGACACCCAGGAGTGACCCCGAAACCACCCCAGGATTGTTCCCAAACCACCCAGGAGTGACCCCAAAAACATCCCAGAAAATGTCCCCAAACCTGCCCAGCAGTGACCCCAAACCCACCCTGGCATTGTCCCCAATCCCACCCTGGCATTGTCCCCAAACCACCCAGGATGTCCCCAAACTGCCCAGGAGTGACCCCAATCCACTCCAGGACACCCCAATCCCACCCAAAAAACCCCAATTTCTCCCCAAAAAACCCAATCCCTTTTGTCCCCTGTGTCCCCTCTGTCCCCAGACCAAGGATGTCACCAAGGCCATGAACGAGGGACGCTTTGAGGAGGCGCTGAAGCTGCGGGGCAGGTGGGTGTCACCTCCTGTCCCTGTCCCCAAAATGCCCCCAGAATGTCCCCAATGTTCCCAGAATGTCCCCAAACCCCGATGTCCCCAGAATGTCCCCAGAATGTCCCCAAACCCCAATGTCCCCCCATCTTTAGGAGCTTCGAGAACAACTGGAATGTCTACAAGCTGCTGGCGCACATCCGCCCACCTGCCACCAAGGTAGGGACAGCTGGCCTTGTCCCCGTGTCCCCTGTGTCACCAAGGCCACCCCTGACCGTGTCCCTGTCCATGTCCTTGTCCTCATGTCCCCGTGTCCCCTGTGTCCCCTGTGTCCCCATATCCCTGTCCTCATGTCCCTTGTCTTTGTGTCCCTGTGTGTCCCCATGCCCCTGACAGTGTCCCCATGAGCCTGATGATGTCCCTGACGGTGTCCCCATGTCCCCAAGGCCACCCTGACTGTGTCCCCGTGTCCCTGATGGTGTCCCCATGTCCCTGATGGTGTCCCTGACGGTGTCCCCATGACCCTGATGATGTCCCTGATGGTGTCCCCATGTCCCCAAGGCCACCCTGACTGTGTCCCCGTGTCCCTGATGGTGTCCCCATGTCCCCAAGGCCACCCTGACTGTGTCCCCGTGTCCCTGATGGTGTCCCTGTGTCCCTGACGGTGTCCCTGACTGTGTCCCCGTGTCCCTGATGGTGTCCCCTGTCCCCATATCTGCATATCCCTATGTCCCTGTCCATGTTTCTGTGTCCCTGATGATGTCCCCAAGGCCACCCTGAGGGGACAGGGTGACACTCCTGAGGGTGTCCCCATGTCCCTGAGTGTGTCCCCAAGTCCCTGACGATGTCCCCAGTGTCCCCAGAGTGGTTACAACCTCACTGTGATGAACGTCGGCACTCCGGCTGTGGGGATGAACGGGGCTGTGTCCCATATCCTCATGTCCCTGTGTGTCCCTGGGTGTCCCTGTCTGTCCCCATGTCCCTGACGGTGTCCCCAATGTCCCCAGAGCGGCTATAACCTCGCTGTGATGAACGTTGGCGCTCCGGCAGCGGGTATGAACAGGGCTGTGTCACTATCCCTGTGTGTCCCTGTGTGTCCCCATGTCCCTGACGATGTCCCTGATGGTGTCCCCATGTCCCTGACGGTGTCCCCAATGTCCCCAGAGTGGCTATAACCTGGCGGTGATGAACGTTGGCGCTCCGGCCGCGGGGATGAACGGGGCTGTGTCACTATCCCTGTGTGTCCCTATGTGTCCCTGTGTGTCCCCACATCCCTGATGATGTCCCTGACGATGTCCCCAAGTCCCTGACGATGTCCCCAATGTCCCCAGAGCGGTTACAACCTGGCGGTGATGAACGTTGGCGCTCCGGCCGCGGGGATGAACGGGGCTGTGTCACTATTCCTGTGTGTCCCCATATCCCTGACGATGTCCCCAATGTCCCCAGAGCGGCTATAACCTGGCTGTGATGAACGTTGGCGCTCCGGCCACAGGGATGAACGGGGCTGTGTCCCCATGTCCCCATATCCTCATGTCCCCACGTCCCTGACGATGTCCCTGATGATGTCCCCATGTCCCTGACGATGTCCCCAATGTCCCCAGAGCGGTTACAACCTCGCGGTGATGAACGTTGGCGCTCCGGCCGCGGGGATGAACGGGGCTGTGTCACTATTCCTGTGTGTCCCCATATCCCTGACGATGTCCCCAATGTCCCCAGAGCGGCTATAACCTGGCTGTGATGAACGTTGGCGCTCCGGCCACAGGGATGAACGGGGCTGTGTCCCCATGTCCCCATATCCTCATGTCCCCACGTCCCTGACGATGTCCCTGATGATGTCCCCATGTCCCTGACGATGTCCCCAATGTCCCCAGAGCGGTTACAACCTCGCGGTGATGAACGTTGGCGCTCCGGCCGCGGGGATGAACGGGGCTGTGTCACTATCCCTGTGTGTCCCCAAGTCCCTGATGATGTCCCTGACGATGTCCCCATGTCCCTGACAATGTCCCCAATGTCCCCAGAGCGGTTACAATCTCGCTGTGATGAACGTTGGCGCTCCGGCCGCCGGGATGAACGCTGCCGTTCGCTCGACCGTCAGGATTGGCCTCATCCATGGTCATCGCATGCTGGCCGTGCACGATGGGTTTGAGGGGCTGGCCTTCGGGATGGTGAGGAGATGGGGAAAATGGGGGAAAACAGGAAAAAATGGTGGGAAAAGGGGTTGGGATGGTGAGGAAATGGGGGAAAATGTGGGAGAAATGGGAAAAATTGGGGGGAAAATGAGGAAAAATGGGGAAAATGGGTAAATTGGGGAAAAATGGGGGAAAATGGTGGGAAAAGGGAGGGAAAAGGGGATGGAATGGGAGAAAAATGGGGGAAAAGGGTGGGAAAAGGGAGGGAAAAGGGGATGGAATGGGAGAAAAATGGGGGAAAATGGTGGGAAAAGGGAGGGAAAAGGGGATGGAATGGGAGAAAAATGGGGGAAAAGGGTGGGGTAGAGAGAAAAATGGGGGCAAATGATGGGAAAAGGGGTTGGGATGGGAGAGAAATGGGAAAAATTGGGGCAAAATGGGAAAAAAGGGTGGGAAAAGGGATTGGGATGTGGAGAAAATGAGGGAAATGGGGGCAAATGGGTCTGTCTGACCCCAAATCCCATAAATGCCGTTTCCCCAGGTGGAGCAGATCAGTTGGGACGCTGTGGGCAGCTGGACTGGGCTGGGAGGATCCAAACTGGGCACCAAGAGGTGACACCCCTGTGGGGTCATTTGGGGTCATTTGGGTCACTTTGGGGTCATTTGGGGTCATTTGGGTCACTTTGGGGTCCCTTTGGGGTCATTTGGATCACTTTAGAGTCATTTGGGGTTCCTGTGGGGTCATTGTGGTCCATTTGGGGTCATTTGGGTCCATTTGGGGTCATTGTGGTCACTGTAGCCTCATTGGGGTCATTGTGGTCCCTTTAGGATCCCTTTGGGGTCATTGGAGTCATTTGGGGTAATCGGGGTCACTGTGGTCCCTTTGGGGTCATTAGGGGTCATTGGGGTCCCATTAGGGTCCCATTGGGGTCACTGTGGTCCCATTGGGGTCACTGTGATCCTTTTAGAGTCCCTTTGGTGTCCCTTTGAGGTCCCTTTAGGGTCTCTTTGGGGTCGTTGAGGTCATTTGGGTCCCTTTGGGGTCATTGGCGTCCCTTTGGGATCATTGGGATCCCATTGGGGTCATTTGGGTAATTGGGGTCTTTGTAGTCATTGGGATCACTGTGGTCATCGTGATCCCTGTGGGGTCACTGAGGTACATTTGGGGTCCATTTGGGTCGTTTGGGTCCATTTGGAGTCATTGGGATCATTGGGGTCCCATTGAGGTCCCTGGAGCCCCTTTGGGGTTTTGAAGTCATTGGGATCATTGTGGTCATTGGAGTCCATTTGGGGTCACTTTGGGGTCATTGGGGTCTCTTTGAGGTCACTTTGGGGTCATTGGGGTCCCTTTGAGGTCACTGTGGTCCCAGTGGGGTCATTGGGGTCCCTGTGGGATCATTGAGGTTATTTGGGGTAATTTGGGGTAATTTGGGGTAATTTGGGGTGATCTGGGGTGATTTGGGGTTATTTGGGGTCATTTGGGGTCATTAGGAGTGATTTGGGGTGATTTGGGGAGATCTGGGGTGATTTGGGGTGATTTGGGGTTATTTGGGGTGATTTGGGGTCATTAGGAGTGATTTGGGGTGATTTCCCCTTTCCCAGGACTCTCCCCAAGAAGTACTTCGAGGAGATCAGTGCCAACATCAGCAAGTTCGAGATCCACGGGCTCATCATCATCGGCGGCTTCGAGGTCAGCGGGCGTGGCCAGTGTCCCCGGTGTCCCCAGTGATGTCCCCACTATCCCCACTGACCCCAGTGTCCCCATTGATCCCAATGCCGCCAATGTCCCCAATGTCCCTAATGCCCCCAGTATCCCCAATGTCCCCAATGACCCCAATGTCCCTAATGTCCCCAGTGTCCCCAATGATGTCCCCATTATCCCCATTATCCCCACTGTCCCCAGTGTCCCCATTGATCCCAATGACCCCAATGTCCCCAATGATGTCCCCAATGATGTCCCCAATGATATCCCCATTATCCCCAATGTCCCCAGTGTCCTCAATGACCCCAATGACCCCAATGTCCCCAATGATGTCCCCATTATCCCCATCATCCCCACTGTCCCCAGTGTCCCCATTGATCCCAATGCCCCCAATGTCCCCAATATCTCCAATGACTTCAATGCCCCCAATGTCCCCAATGTCCCCATTATCCCCAATGTCCCCAATGATGTCCCCATTATCCCCTTTATCCCCAGTGTCCCCATTGATCCCAATGTCCCCAATATCTCCAATGACTCTAATGTCCCCATTGATCCCAATGACCCCAATGACCCCATTATCCCCAATGTCCCCAAAGTCCCCAATATCCCCATTGATCCCAATGACCCCAATGTCCCCATTGATCCAAATCACCCAAATGATCCCACTGATCCCAATGTCCCCAATAACCCCAATCTCCCCAGTGTCCCTATTGATCCCAATGACCCCAATGTCCCCATTGCCCCCAATATCCCCAATGCCTCCACTGACCCCAATGTCCCCAGTGATGTCCCCAGGCGTTCACGGGTGGCCTGGAGCTGGTGGAGGGTCGTTCCCGCTACGAGGAGCTCTGTGTCCCCAATGTCCCCAATGTCCTCAATGTCCCCAGTGTTCCCATTGATCCCAATATCCCCATTGTCCCCAATGTCCCCAATGTCCCCATTGTCTCCAGGCGTTCACGGGTGGCCTGGAGCTGGTCGAAGGTCATTCTCGCTATGAGGAGCTCTGTGTCCCCAATGTCCCCAATGTCCCCAATGTCCCCACTGATCCAAATAACCCCAATGTCCCCAGGCGTTCACAGGTGGCCTGGAGCTGGTGGAGGGCCGTTCCCGCTACGAGGAGCTCCGTGTCCCCAATGTCCCCATTGTCCCCAGTGATCCAAATAACCCCAATGTTCCCAGTGTCTCCATTGACCCCAATGTCCCCAATGTCCCCAGTGATGTCCCCAGGCGTTCACAGGTGGCCTGGAGCTGGTGGAGGGCCGTTCCCGCTACGAGGAGCTCTGTGTCCCCAATGTCCCCAGTGTCCCCAATGCCCCCATTGACCCCAATGTCCCCACTGACCCCAATGTCCCCAATGATGTCCCCAGGCGTTCACGGGTGGCCTGGAGCTGGTGGAGGGCCGTTCCCGCTACGAGGAGCTCTGCATCCCGCTGTGCATCATCCCTGCCACCGTGTCCAACAATGTCCCCGGCTCCGACTTCAGCATCGGCGCCGACACGGCTCTGAACACCATCACCAATGTGAGAGACAGAAAATCCCATAAAATACCCCAAAAATACCCTAAATAATCCCCTAAACTGCTCTCAACACCATCACCAACGTGAGAGACAGAAAATCCCATAAAATATCCCAAAAACATCCCAAAAATACCCCAAAAACACCCCGAAAATACTCTAAATCACCCTCAACACCATCACCAACGTGAGAGACAGAAATACCCCAAAAATACCCCAAAAACACCCCAAAAATACCCTAAACTGCTCTCAACACCATCACCAACGTGAGAGACAGAAACACCCCAAAAACACCCTGAAAATAACCCAAATCATCCCCTAAACCACCCTCAACACCATCACCAACGTGAGAGACAGAAAATCCCATAAAATATCCCAAAAACACCCTAAATCACCCTCAACACCATCACCAACGTGAGAGCCTGAAAATTCCATAAAATACCCCAAAAACACCCTGAAAATAACCCAAATCATCCCCTAAACCACCCTCAACACCATCACCAACGTGAGAGACAGAAAATCCCAAATAACACCCTGAAAATAACCCAAATCATCCCCTAAACCACCCTCAACACCATCACCAATGTGAGAGACAGAAAATCCCATAAAATACCCCAAAAATACCCTAAATAATCCCCTAAACCACCCTCAACACCATCACCAACATGAGAGACAGAAATACCCCAAAAATACCCCAAAAACACCCCAAAAATACCCTAAATCACCCTCAACACCATCACCAACATGAGAGCCAAAAATACCGTAAAATACCCCAAAAACACCCTGAAAATAACCCAAATCATCCCCTAAACCACCCTCAACACCATCACCGACGTGAGAGACAGAAAATCCCATAAAATATCCCAAAAACATCCCAAAAATACCCTGAAATACCCCAAAAACACCCCGAAAATACCCTAAACTGCCCTCAACACCATCACCAACATGAGACCCCGAAAATCCCATAAATACCCCAAATCCCTGATCCCAAACACCATCACCATAGTCAAATCTCTTTTTCTGACCCTAAATCCCCATTTTTTCACCCCAAACCCAGACCTGTGACCTCATCAAGCAGTCTGCAAACCCTAAATCCCTTTTTCCTGACCCTAAATCCCATTTTTTAACCCAAAATCCCCATTTTTCACCCCAATCCCAGACCTGTGACCTCATCAAGCAGTCTCCTGACCCCAAACTCCTTTCTCTGACCCAAAATCCCCATTTTTCACCCCAATTTTCAGACCTGTGACCTCATCAAGCAGTCCATGGTTGATCTCCTGACCCTAAATCCCATTTCTCCGACCCAAAATCTCTGGTTTTCACCCCAAATCCAGACCTGTGACCTCATCAAGCAGTCCATGGTTGATCTCCTGACCCTAAATCCCATTTTTTAACCCAAAATCTCTGGTTTTCACCCCAAATCCAGACCTGTGGCCTCATCAAGCAGTCCATGGTGGATCTCCTGACCCTAAATCCCATTTCTCTGACCCAAAATCCCCATTTTTCACCCCAATCCCAGACCTGTGACCTCATCAAGCAGTCTGCAGACCCTAAATCCCATTTCTCTGACCCAAAATCCCCATTTTTCACCCCAATTTTCAGACCTGTGACCTCATCAAGCAGTCGGCTGCCGGCACCCCAATCTCCTGACCCTAAATCCCATTTTTTAACCCCAAAATCCCCATTTTTCACCCCAAATCCAGACCTGTGACCTCATCAAGCAGTCCATGGTAGATTTTCTGACCCTAAATTCCATTTTTGAACCCAAAATCCCTGTTTTTCACCCCAAACCCAGACCTGTGACCTCATCAAGCAGTCGACTGCTGGCGCCCCAATCTCCTGACCCTAAATCCCATTTTTCACCCAAAATCCCCATTTTTCACCCCAAACCCAGACCTGTGACCTCATCAAGCAGTCCATGGTGGATCTCCTGACCCTAAATCCCATTTCTCTGACCCAAAATCCCCATTTTTAACCCCAAATCCAGACCTGTGACCTCATCAAGCAGTCTCCTGACCCCAAACCCCTTTCTCTGACCCAAAATCCCCATTTTTCACCCCAATTTTCAGACCTGTGACCTCATCAAGCAGTCCATGGTTGATCTCCTGACCCTAAATCCCATTTTTAACCCCAAAATCCCCGTTTTTCACCCCAATTTTCAGACCTGTGACCTCATCAAGCAGTCCATGGTGGATCTCCTGACCCTAAATCCCATTTCTCTGACCCAAAATCCCCGTTTTTCACCCCAAATCCCAGACCTGTGACCTCATCAAGCAGTCTGCCGCCGGCACCAAGCGCCGCGTGTTCATCATCGAGACCATGGGAGGTTTCTGTGGCTACTTGGCCACCATGGCTGGGCTAGCGGCCGGCGCCGACGCCGCCTACATCTACGAGGAGCCCTTCGGCAGCCGCGACCTGCAGGTGGGGACACACCTGTGGTGTCACCTGGGTGTCACCTGTGTGTCACCTGTGGGTCACCTGTGTCACCTGGGTGCATTGGTTCCCATAGAAAATCCCATTAGAAACCCCAATAATCCCATTCCCACTTGTATTTATGGAGAGTCCTTCAGCAGCTGCAACCTGCAGATGGGGACACACCTGTGGTGTCACCTGTGGCACCTGGGTCACCTGTGTCACCTGTGGTGTCACCTGGGTCACCTGGGCTCAGTGGTTCCCATAGAAAATCCCATTAGAAACCCCATTAGAAATCCCATTCCCACTTGTATTTATGGAGAGTCCTTCAGCAGCTGTGACCTGCAGGTGGGGACACACCTGTGATGTCACCTGTGATGTCACCTGTGTGTCACCTGTGTCACCTGGCTGCGTTGGTTCCCATAGGAAATCCTATAACAGATCCCATTAGAAACCCCATAGCAAATCCCATTCACACCCTATATCTATGAGGAACCTTTCAGCAGCTGCGACCTGCAGGTGGGGACAGCTAGGAGTGTCACCTGTGTCACCTGGGTGCAGTGGTTCCCATAGAAAATCCCATTAGAAACCCCAATAATCCCATGACAAACCTCATTCCCACCCTATATCTATGAGGAGCCCTTCGGCAGCTGTGACCTGCAGGTGGGGACACACCTGTCCCCAGTGTCACCTGTGGGGTCACCTGTGTCACCCGTGTGTTGTGGTTCCCATAGAAAATCCCATTACAAACCCCATAACAAATCCCATTATCAACCCCTTTCCCACTCTGTGTCTATGAGGAGTTCTTCAGCAGCCATGACCTGCAGGTGGGGACAGCTAGGAGTGTCACCTGTGTCACCTGGGTGCATTGGTTCCCATAGAAAATCCCATTAGAAACCCCAATAATCCCATGACAAACCCCATTCCCACCCTATATCTATGAGGAGCCCTTCAGCAGCTGTGACCTGCAGGTGGGGACACACTTGTCCCCAGTGTCACCTGTGTGTCACCTGTGTCACCTGGGTCATGAGTGGTTCCCATTACAAACCCCATTCCCAGCCCCACTCCTGACCCCATTCCTGATCCTATTCCTGATCCCATTCCCAATTCCTGACCCCATTCCTCTCCCAATCCCATTCCCCACTCCCAATCCCATTCCTGCCCAATTCCCAGCCCCATTCCTGATCCCATTCCCCATTCCCAACCCCATTCCTGATCCTATTCCTGATCCCATTCCCCATTCCTGTCCCAATCCTGTTCCCCACTCTCAATCCCATTCCCGACCCCATTCCCAACCCTACTCCTGATCCTATTCCCAGCCCCATTCCTGACCCCACTCCTGATCCTATTCCTGATCCCATTCCCCACTCCTGACCCCATTCCTGTCCCAATCCCGTTCCCCACTCCCGATCCCATTCCCAACCCCATTCCCCATTCCCAACCCCACTCCTGATCCTATTCCCATCCCCACTCCTGACCCCATTCCTGCCCTATTCCCAGCCCCATTCCTGATCCCATTCCCCATTCCTGATCCCAATCCCAACACCATTCTGACCCCATTCCCAATCCCCATTCCTGACCCCACTCCCGATCCTATTCCTGATCCCATTCTGACCCCATTCTGACCCCAATCCCGATCCCATTCCCAACCCCAATCCCATTCCTGACCCCATTCCATCCCATTCCCAACCTCAATCCTATTCCTGACCCCATTCCTGACCCCAATCCCGATCCCATTCCTGACCCCATTCCCAACCCCAATCCCATTCCCGATCCCATTCCCGACCCCAATCCCATTCCCGATCCCATTCCCAACCCCAATCCCATTCCTGACCCCATTCCATCCCATTCCCAACCCCAATCCCATTCCTGATCCCATTCCCAACCCCAATCCAATTCCTGATCCCAATCCCATTCCTGATCCCATTCCCAACCCCAATCCCATTCCTGACCCCATTCCTGACCCCAATCCCGATCCCATTCCCGACCCCACAGGCCAATGTGGAGCACCTGACGGAGAAGATGAAGACCACAGTGAAGAGAGGCCTCGTGCTCAGGTGGGTTTGGGATTTGGGGGATTTGGGGGATTTGGGGTCAGGGGAATTGGGTTTGGGATCAGGGGAATTCTTTGGGATGAGGGGAATTCATTGGGATTTGGGATCAGGGGAATGGTTTGGGATTTATTCCCACTGTAGGGATGAACGCTATAGTGAGAACTTCACCACGGATTTGGGATCAGGGAATGGTTTAGGGTTTAGGATTTAGGATCAGGAGAATTCTTTGGGATTGAGGGAATTCTTTGGGATTGAAGGAATTTTTTGGGATTTTCCCTAGGAACAAGCGCTGCAACGAGAACTACACCACGGATTTGGGATCAGGGAATTGTTTAGGATTTAGGATCAGGGAATTTTTGTTTGGGATTGAAGGAATTTTTTGGGATTTTCCATAGGAACGAGCACTGCAATGAGAACTACACCACGGATTTGGGATCAGGGAATTCTTTGGGATTTGGGATTGATGAATTTTTTGGGATTTTCCGTAGGAACGAGCACTGCAACGAGAACTACACCACAGATTTAGGATGTAGGAATTATTTGGGATTTGGGATTGAGAGAATTCTTTGGGATTGATAGAATTTTTTGGGATTTTCCGTAGGAACGAGCGCTGCAACGAGAACTACACCACGGATTTGGGATCAGGGAATGGTTTGGGATTTGGGATTGATGAATTTTTTTGGGATTTTCCCTAGGAACGAGCACTGCAACGAGAACTACACCACGGATTTGGGATCAAGGAATTGTTTAGGATTTAGGATCAGGGAATTTTTGTTTGGGATTGAAGGAATTTTTTGGGATTTTCCATAGGAACGAGCGCTGCAACGAGAACTACACCACAGATTTAGGATGTAGGAATTATTTGGGATTTGGGATTGAGAGAATTCTTTGGGATTGATAGAATTTTTTGGGATTTTCCCTAGGAACGAGCGCTGCAACGAGAACTACACCACAGATTTAGGATGTAGGAATTATTTGGGATTTGGGATTGAGAGAATTCTTTGGGATTGATAGAATTTTTTGGGATTTTCCGTAGGAACGAGCGCTGCAACGAGAACTACACCACGGATTTCATGTACAACCTTTACTCCGAGGAAGGAAAGGGAATTTTCGACTGCCGGAAAAACGTTTTGGGCCACATGCAGCAGGTGGGAATGGGATTGGGGTCGGGACATTTGGGATTTTCCTGGGCTTTTCCTGCAGTTTTTTCCATTTTTTTCCCGGTTTTTTCCGTTTTTTTCCCGTTTTTTTCCTGGTTTTTTCTCGGGTTTTTTCCTGACTCCCTCCAGGGTTTTTCCTGGTTCATCCTCGAGGTTTTTCCCACTTCATCCCAGGATTTTTCCTGAGGTTTTTCCTACCTCATACCGGATTTTTTTCCTGGTGTTTTTCCCGGGGTTTTCCCTGCCTCATCCTGGTTTTTTTCCGGATTTTTCCCACCTCATTCCTGGATTTTTCCCGGGGTTTTTCCCATCTCATCCCCGGTTTTTTCGCGGTTTTTCCCGAGTTTTTCCCGTGTCATCTCTGAGGTTTTCCCCGCATTTTTCCCAGCTGATCCCGGGATTTTTCCTGAGGTTTTTCCCACCTCATCCCTGGGATTTTTCCTAGGATTTTTCCCAGCTCATCCCAGGCTTTTCCTGGCTCATCCCGGGTTTTTTTCCCTCCTCATCCTAGGGGTTTTTCCCAGGAATTTCCCATTTTTTTTCCAGCTCATCCCGGGTTTTTCCCACCAGGAATGGGATCAGTTTTTCCCTCCTCATCCCAGTTTTTTCCCTGACTCATCCTGGTTTTTTTCTCACCTCATCCCAGTTTTTTCCCAACCCATCCCGGGATTTTTCCTGCCGGGAATGGGATCAGGTTTTTCCCACCTCATCCCGGTATTTTTTCCCGACTCATCCCGAGGTTTTTCCCGCCTCATGCTGGCTTTTTCCCAACTCATTTGGGGTTTTTTTTCCCAACTCATTCTGGGGTTTTTCCACCGGGAATGGGATTAGGGTTTTTCTCACCTCATCCCAGGATTTTCCCAGGGTTTTTCTCACCTCATCCCAGTGTTTTTCCTGGTTTTTCCAACCTCATCCCGAGTTTTTTCTCACCTCATCCTGGGGTTTTTCTAGGGTTTTTCCCACTTCATCCCAGGTTCTTCCCGACTCGTCCCGAGTTTTTCCCGCCGGGAATGGGATGAGGGTTTTTCTCACCTCATCCCGGGATTTTTCCTGAGGTTTTTCCCACCTCATCCCGAGTTTTTTCTCACCTCATCCTGGGGTTTTTCCCAGCTTTTTCCCGGTTTTTTCCCGGCTCATCCTGGGTTTTTCCTGGGGTTTTTCCTGGTTCATCCTGGGTTTTTTTCCCAGCTCATCCCGGGTTTTCTCTGGTGTTTTTCCCGGTTCATCCCTGGGTTTTTTCCGAGGTTTTTCCCGGCTCATTCCGGGGCTTTCTCCCACCTCATCCTGGGATTTTTCCTACGATTTTTTCCAGCTCATCCCAGGATTTTTCCTGCTGCTTTTCTCACCTCGTCCTGGGTTTTTCCCATTTTTTTCCCCGACTCATTCTGGGGTTTTTCCCGCTGGGAATGGGATCAGGTTTTTCCCACCTCATCCCAAGTTTTTTCTCACCTCATCCCGGGGTTTTTCCTGGTTCATTCTGGGTTTTTTCCCCTGGTTTTTTTCCCCGGATTTTTCCCACTTCATGCCGGAGGTTTTCCCCAGGTTTTTCCTGCCTCATCCCGATTTTTTTCCGGTGTTTTTCCCGTTTTTTTCCCCACCTCATCCCGGTGTTTTTCCCGGGTTTTTTCCCACCTCATCCCGATGTTTTTCCCGATTTTTTCCCATTTTTCCCGGTGTTTCAGGGAGGCTGCCCCACGCCGTTCGACAGGAATTTTGGCACCAAGATGGGAGCCAAAGCTGTGGCTTGGATCAGCGGCAAGATCAAGGAATGCTCCCGGCACGGTGGGTGATCCCAAAATGATCCCAAAATCCCAAAATATTCCCAAAAGATTCTCAAAATCCCAAATTCCCAAAATGTTCCCGAAATCCCAAAGGAATTCCCAAAATGTTCCCAAAATCCTGAAGGAATTCCCAAAACATTCCCAAAATCCCAAAAGGAATTCCCAAAATATTCCCAAAATCCCAAAGGAATTCCCAAAAGATTCCCAAAATCCCAAAAGGAATTCCCAAAATATTCCCAAAATCCCAAAGGAATTCTCAAAATCCCAAAAGGAATTCCCAAAATCCCAAAGGAATTCCCAGAATCCCAAAAGGAATTCCCAAAATATTCCCCAAATCCCAAATTCCCAAAATAGTGGATGATCCTAAAATTAATTCCCAAAATCCCAAAACATTCCTAAAATCCCAAAACGGTGGGTGATCCCAATGGGAATTCCCAAAATATTCCCAAAACATTTCCAAAAAGTGCCTTTTTGGAAGATTCCAAACATTCCCAACCTCTGCTCCATGAGGTTCCCAAACATTCCCAGGGGATTCCCAAACATTCCCACATTTCTGGAAGATTCCCAGACATTCCCAAACATTCCTGGAATATTCCCAGAGATCCTCAAACATTCCCAGGAATATTCCCAAACATTCCCAATCTTCCATCCCCAGGAGTTTTCCTTTTCTGGAAGATTCCCAAACATTTCCCAGCACATTCCCAACCATCCCCAAACATTCCCAAAAGATCTCACGACATTCCTGGAACATTCCCAGACATTCCCAGATTCCAGAGAGATTCCCAGCCATTCCCAGGTTCCTGAAGATTCCCAAACATTCCCAGGAGATTCCTGGACATTCCCAGATTATTCCCAGAAAATTCCCAACCATTCCCAGGATATTCCCAAACATTCCCAATCAATCCTCCATTCCCAGGAGTTCTCCCTTTCTGGAAGATTCCCAAACATTCCCAGAAGATCCCCAACCATTTCCAACTGTTCCCAGGACATTCCCAAACATTCCCAACCATCCCCAGAACATTCCCAGAACATTCCCAGAATATTCAACCATTCCCAGAACATTCCTGGATGTTCCCAGATTATTCCCAGGACATTCCCAGCCATTCCCAGGAATATTCCCAAACATTCCAAATCAATCGTCCATTCCCAAGAGTTTTCCCTTTCTGGGAGATTCCCAAACATTCCCAATCTCCATTCCCAGGAGATTCCCAAACATTCCCAGTTTTCCCTTTCTGGAAGATTCCCAAACATTCCCAACCACTCCCAGAGATTCCCCAAAAATCTCCAGATATTCCCGGAATATTCCCAGCCATTCCCAGATTCCAGGGAGATTCCCAAACATTCCCAACCATTCCCAGGACATTCCCAGAACATTCTCAGAATATTCAACCATTCCCAGAACATTCCCAGATTATTCCCAGGACATTCCCAGCCATTCCCAGGAATATTCCCAAACATTCCCAATCAATCCTCCATTCCCAAGAGTTCTCCCTTTCTGGAAGATTCCCAAACACTTCCAGAAGATTCCCAACCATTCCCAAAAGATCCTCAAACATTCCCAGAATATTCCAAACCATTCCCAGAACATTCTCTCTCCCCAGGCCGGATTTTCGCCAACACTGCCGACTCTGCCTGCCATTCCCAGCACATTCCCAACCATCCCCAAAAGATCTCAAGACATTCCTGGAATATTCCCAGACATTCCCAGGACATTCCCAGATTATTCCCAGAAAATTCCCAACCATTCCCAGCCATTCCCAGGGATATCTCCAAACATTCCCAATCAATCCTCCATTCCCAAGAGTTCTCCCTTTCTGGGAGATTCCCAAACATTTCCAGAAATTCCCAAACATTCCCAAGAGTTTTCCCTTTCTGGAAGATTCCCAAACATTCCCAGGAGACTCTCAAACATTCCTGGAATGTTCCCAGAACATTTCCAGATTACTCCCAGATTATTCCCAGAACATTCCAGAACATTCTCTCTCCCCAGGCCGGATTTTCGCCAACACAGCTGACTCTGCCTGCCATTCCCAGATTATTCCCAAACATTCCCAAAAGATCTCAAGACATTCCTGGAACATTCCCAGCCATTCCCAGGTTCCTGAAGATTCCCAAACATTCCCAGGAGATTCCTGGACATTCCCAGATTATTCCCAGAAAATTCCCAACCATTCCCAGGATATTCCCAAACATTCCCAATCAATCCTCCATTCCCAGGAGTTCTCCCTTTCTGGAAGATTCCCAAACATTCCCAGAAGATCCCCAACCATTTCCAACCATCCCCAGAACATTCCCAGAACATTCCCAGAATATTCAACCATTCCCAGATTATTCCCAACCATTCCCAGAACATTCCTGGATGTTCCCAGATTATTCCCAGGACATTCCCAGCCATTCCCAGGAATATTCCCAAACATTCCAAATCAATCGTCCATTCCCAAGAGTTTTCCATTTCTGGGAGATTCCCAAACATTCCCAATCTCCATTCCCAGGAGATTCCCAAATATTCCCAGTTTTCCCTTTCTGGAAGATTCCCAAATATTCCCAACCACTCCCAGAGATTCTCAACAAATCTCCAGACATTCCCGGAATATTCCGATTCCAGGGAGATTCCCAAACATTCCCAACCATTCCCAGGACATTCCCAGAATATCCAACCATTCCCAGAACATTCCTGGAATGTTCCCAGAACACTTCCAGATTATTCCCGGATTATTCCCAGATTATTCCTGGAACATTCCAGAACATTCTCTCTCCCCAGGCCGGATTTTTGCCAACACAGCTGACTCTGCCTGCCATTCCCAGATATTCCCACCCATTCCCAGAAGATCCCAAAACATTCCCAAACATTCCCAGGACATTCCCAGATTATTCCCAGAACATTCCCAACCATTCCCAATCTCCATTCCCAGGCAATTCCCAAACATTCCCAAGAGTTTTCCCTTTCTGGAAGATTCCCAAACACTTCCAGGAGATTCCCAAACATTCCCAGATTATTCCCAGGACATTTCCAGATTATTCCCAACCATTCCCAGAATATCCCAGATTATTCCCAGATTATTCCCAACCATTCCTGGAACATTCCAGAACATTCTCTCTCTCCAGGCCGTATTTTCACTAACACAGCTGACTCTGCCTGCCATTCCCAGCACATTCCCAACCATCCCCAAAAGATCTCAAGACATTCCTGGAACATTCCCAGACATTCCCAAACATTCCCAGATTATTCCCAAAAAATTCCCAACCATTCCCAACCAATTTCAGGATATCCCCAAACATTCCCAATCAATTCTCCATTCCCAAGAGTTTTCACTTTTCCGGAAGATTCCCAAACATTCCTGGAATGTTCCCAGAACATTTCCAGATTATCCCCAGATTATTCCCAACCATTCCCAGAACATTCCCAGGAGATTCTCAGAACATTTCCAGATTATTCCCAGATTATTCCCAGAATATTCTCAGAACATTCCAGAACATTCCCTCTCTCCCCAGGCCGTATTTTCGCCAACACTGCTGACTCTGCCTGCCATTCCCAGATTATTCCAAACCATTCCCAACCATTCCCAGGACATTCCCAGAATATTCAACCATTCCCAGATTATTCCCAACCATTCCCAGGACATTCCCAGAAAATTCCCAACCATTCCCAACCAATTTCAGGATATCCCCAAACATTCCCAATCAATCCTCCATTCCCAAGAGTTTTCCCTCTCTGGAAGATTCCCAAACACTTCCAGAAGATTCCCAAACATTCCCAAAAGATCCTCAAACATTCCTGGATTATTCCCAGATTATTCCCGGAACATTCCAGAACATTCTCTCTCCCCAGGCCGGATTTTCGCCAACACTGCTGACTCTGCCTGCCATTCCCAGCACATTCCCAGAATATTCAACCATCCCCAAACATTCCCAGGACATTCTCAGATTATTCCCAGATTATTCCCAGAAAATTCCCAACCATTCCCAATCTCCATTCCCAGGCGATTCCCAAACATTCCCAAGAGTCTTCCCTTTCTGGAAGATTCCCAAACACTTCCAGGAGATTCCTGGACATTCCCAGATTATTCCCAGAAAATTCCCAACCATTCCCAACCATTCTCAATCAATCCTCCATTCCCAGGAGTTCTCCCTTTCTGGAAGATTCCCAAACATTCCCAGAAATTTCCAAACATTCCCAAGAGTTTTTCCTTTCTGGAAGATTCCCAAACATTCCCAGGAGATTCCCAGACATTCCCAAGACCTTCCTGGAATATCCCAAATTATTCCCAGATTATTCCCAGAATATTCCCGGAACATTCCAGAACATTCTCTCTCTCCCCAGGCCGGATTTTCGCCAACACAGCTGACTCTGCCTGCCATTCCCAGATTATTCCAAACCATTCCCAAACATTCCCAACCATTCCCAGATATCCCCAAACATTCCCAATCAATCCTCCATTCCCAAGAGTTTTCCCTTTCTGGGAGATTCCCAAACATTCCCAGGAGATCCCCAACCACCCCCAAACATTCCCAATCAATTCTCCATTCCCAGGAGTTCTCCCTTTCTGGAAGATTCCCAGACATTCCCAGAATGTTCCCAGAACATTTCCAGATTATCCCCGGATTATTCCCAACCATTCCCAGAACATTTCCAGATTATGCCCAGATTATTCCGAGATTATTCCCGACCATTCCCGGAACATTCCAGAACATTCTCTCTCTCCCCAGGCCGGATTTTCGCCAACACAGCTGACTCTGCCTGCCATTCCCAGCACATTCCCAACCATCCCCAACCATCCCCAAACATTCCCAAAAGATCCTCAAACATTCCCAAATTATTCCCAGAATATTCCCAACCATTCCCGGAACATTCCAGAACATTCCCTCTCTCCCCAGGCCGGATTTTCGCCAACACAGCTGACTCTGCCTGCCATTCCCAGCACATTCCCAACCATCCCCAACCATTCCCAAACATTCCCAAAAGATCCTCAAACATTCCCAGAATATTCCCAGAATATTCCCGGAACATTCCAGAACATTCTCTCTCCCCAGGTCGTATTTTCGCCAACACAGCTGACTCTGCCTGCCTGCTGGGGATGCGCAAGAGGAGCCTGAGGTTCCAACCTCTGACTGAGCTGCGCCAGGAGACGGATTTCGAGTGAGTGCCGAGCCTTTTCCAGCCTTTTCCAGGGAAAAATCTGGGAATTCAGCCCTTGGAATGTCCACAGCCTGTCCTGGTCACTTTTTCTGCCTTTTTTTCCCATCTTTTTCCTCCTTTTTCCCATCTTTTTCCACCCTTGGAAAGTGGGAAAAATCCCAAGAATGTCCCCAGGAATGTCCCAAATCCCTTTTCCCACCCCAGATATGTCCCCAAAATATCCCCCATGTCCCCAGCTGTCCCCAAATGTCCCCAAATGTCCCCAAAATGTCCCCGCAGGCACCGCATCCCCAAGGAGCAGTGGTGGCTGAATGTCTCTAAATGTCCCCAAATGTCCCAGAAATGTCCCCAAATGTCCCCAAAATAACCCAAAATGTCCCCAGCTGTCCCTAAATGTCCCCAGAAATGTCCCCAAATGTCCCCTGTCCCTGCAGGCACCACATCCCCAAGGAGCAGTGGTGGCTGAATGTCCCCAACTGTCCCCAAAATGTCAAATAAACCCCAGAAATGTCCCCAAATGTCCCTAAATGTCCCCAAAATGTCCTCAAAATGTCAAATAAACCCCAGAAATGTCCCAGAAATGTCCCAGAAATGTCCCCAACTGTCCCCAAATGTCCCAGAAAAGTCCCCAAAATGCCCAATAAACCCCAGAAATGTCCCCAATGTCCCCAACTGTCCCCAAAATGTCCCCGCAGGCACCGCATCCCCAAGGAGCAGTGGTGGCTGAAGCTGCGGCCGATCCTGAAGATCTTAGCCAAGTACAACATCGAGCTGGACACGTCTGAGACAGCTCACCTGGAGCACCTGACCAGGAAGGTGCTGGTGCCTCAGGCCAGCCAGTGAGCTGGGAAATCCCAAAAAACCCAAAAAAACCCAAAATCCCAAAATTCCCACTCAAAAAAATCCCGAAATCCCAAAGTTCCTACTCAAAAACATCAAAAAATCCTGAATTTTCCACTCAAAAACACCTCAAAATCTCATTTTTCCCACTAAAAAACACCCCAAAATCCCAAATTTCCCATCAGGAAAATCCCAATTTTTCCACTCAAAAAAACCCCAAAATCCCCACTCAAAACCATCCCAAAATCCTGAATTTCCCACTCAAAAAACGCCAAAATCCCCACAAACAGCTCACCTGGAGCACCTGACCAGGAAGGTGTTGGTGCCCCAGCCCAGCCAGTGAGCTGGGAAATCCCAAAAAAACCCCAAAATCCCAAAATTCCCACTCAAAAAAACCTCAAAATTCCGAATTTCCCACTCAAAAAAACCCCAAAATCCCCACAAACAGCTCACCTGGAGCACCTGACCAGGAAGGTGTTGGTGCCTCAGGCCAGCCAGTGAGCTGGGAAATCCTAAAAATCCCAAAAAAACCCCAAAATCCCAAAATTCCCACCCAAAAAAATCCCGAAATCCCAAATTTCCCACTAAAAAACACCAAAAAATCCTGAATTTCCCACTCGAAAAACACCCCAAAATCGTGAATTTCCCACTCAAAAAACCCCCAAAATCCCAAATTTCCCATCAAGAAAACCCCAAAATACAAAATTTTCCAGTCGAAAAAACTCAAAATCCTGAATTTCCCATTGGGAAAATCCCAAATTTCCCTCTCAAAAACACCTCAAAATCCTGAATTTCCCACTTGAAAAAAACCCAAAATCCCAAATTCCCCATCCAGAAAGTCCCAAAATCCCAAATTTCCTACTCAAAAACATCCCAAAATCCCAAATTTCCCATCAGGAAAATCCCAAAATCCCAAATTTTCCACTCAAAACCATCCCAAAATACAAAATTTTCTGCTCAAAACCACCTCAAAATCTCATTTTTCCCACTCGAAAAAACCCAAAATCCCAAATTTCCCATCCAGAAAATCCCAAATTTACCACTCAAAACCACCTCAAAATCCGAAATTTCCCACTCGAAAACACCTCAAAATCTCATTTTTCCCCCTAAAAAAACCCACAAAAACCCGAATTTCCCACTCAAAACCACCCAAAAATCCCAAATTTGCCTCTCAAAAACACCCAAATCCCAAATTTCCCATCGGGAAAACCCCAAAATCCCAAATTTTCCACTTAAAGAAATCCCCTAAAAACCCCAAAATGCCAAATTTCCCACTCGAAAAACCCCAAAATTGTACATTTCCCATCCAGAAAATCCCAAAATCCCAAATTTCCCATCAGGAAAACCCCAAAATCTCGTTTTTCCCATAGCCAGGGGGATGTTTTTTGGGATTTTATGGAATTTTATGGGATTTTATTTTAATTTTATGGGATTTTATGGAATTTTATGGGATTTTTTATTTTTATTTCATGGGATTTTATGGAATTTTATGGGATTTTTATTTTATTTTATGGGATTTTATGGAATTTTATGGGATTTTTGTGGGATTTGATGGAATTTTTTGGGATTTAAGAAAAGGTTCTTGAATGTTGTTGTGATGAGTTGAAGGGAAAGTGGAGACTGAGAGTTTTGGGGTTAAAAATAAAAGAAAAATTTATGGAATTTTATGGAATTTTTTTTTTTATTTTATGGGATTTAAGAAGTGATTCCTGACTGGTGTTGTGATGAGTTGAAAGCAAAGTGGAAATTTGAGGGTTTTGGGGTTAAAAATGACCTGGAAAAATCCCCAAAATCCCAAATTTTCCCACTAAAAAAACCCCAAAATCCCAAATTTCCCATCAGGAAAACCCCAAAATCTCGTTTTTCCCACAGCCAGGGAGACGTTTTTTGGGATTTTATGGAATTTTATGGGATTTTTTATTTTATTTCATGGGATTTTTTATTTTATTTCATGGGATTTTTTATTTTATTTTATGGGATTTTATGGGATTGTGTTGTGATGAGTTGAGGGGAAAATGGAGATTGAGAGTTTTGGGGTTGAAAATAAAAGAAAATTTTATGGGATTTTATGGAATTTTATGGAAATTTTATGGAATTTTATGGATTTTTTTTGGATTTTATGGGATTTAAGAAGTGATTCCTGACTGGTGTTGTGATGAGTTGAAGGCAAAGTGGAAATTTGAGGTTTTTGGGGTTAAAAATGACCTGGAAAAATCCCAAAATCCCAAATTTTCCCACTAAAAAAAACCCCAAAATCCCAAATTTCCCATCAGGCAAACCCCAAAATCTCGTTTTTCCCACAGCCAGGGGGACGTTTTTTGGGATTTTATGGAATTTTATGGGATTTTTATTTTAATTTTATGGGATTTTTTATTTTATTTTATGGGAATTTTATGGGATTTTTTATTTTATTTTATGGGATTTATGGAATTTTATGGGTTTGTGTTGTGATGAGTTGAGAGGAAAATGGAGATTGAGGGTTTTGGGGTTAAAAATAAAAGAAAATTTTATGGAATTTTAGAGAAATTTTTTTTGATTTTATGGGATTTTTTTTAATTTTATGGGATTTAAGAAGTGATTCCTGACTGGTGTTGTGATGAGTTGAAGGCAAAGTGGAAATTTG